>NC_137353.1:29767547-30287792 GCF_965287045.1 Carcharhinus amblyrhynchos | reverse complement strand
GTGTGGGGGGTGTGTGTGTGGGGGCATGTGTGTGTGGGGGTGTGTGTGTGGGGGCATGTGTGTGTGGGGGGTGTGTGTGTGGGGTTGTGTGTGTGTGGGGTGTGTGTGTGTGTGGGGGCGTGTGTGTGGGGTGTGTGTGTGGGGGGTGTGTGTGTGGGGTGTGTGTGTGGGGGGGGGTGTGTGTGTGTGGGGGGTGTGTGTGGGGGGTGTGTGTGTGGGCATGTGTGTGTGGGGGGTGTGTGTGTGTGGGGTGTGTGTGTGTGGGGGGTGTGTGTGTGTGTGGGGGGTGTGTGTGTGTGTTGGGTGTGTGTGTGTGTGGGGTGTGTGTGTGTGTGGGGTGTGTGTGTGGGGGTGTGTGTGTGTGTGGGGGGTGTGTGTGTGTGTTGTGTGTGTGTGGGGGTGTGTGTGTGTGGGGGGGTGTGTGTGTGTGTGTGGGGGTGTGTGTGTGTGTGGGGGGTGTGTGTGTGGCATGTGTGTGTGTGGGGGGTGTGTGTGTGGGCATGTGTGTGTGGGGGGGTGTGTGTGGGGGTGTGTGTGTGTGGGGGGGTGTGTGTGTGTGGGGGTGTGTGTGTGGGGGGTGTGTGTGTGTGGGGGTGTGTGTGTGGGGGGTGTGTGTGTGGGGGGGTGTGTGTGTGGGGGGTGTGTGTGTGGGGGGGTGTGTGTGTGTGGGGGGTGTGTGTGTGTGTGGGGGGGTGTGTGTGTGGGGGGGGTGTGTGTGTGGGGTGTGTGTGTGGGGTGTGTGTGGGGCGTGGTGTGTGTGTGGGGGGTGTGTGTGTGGGGTGGGTGTGTGTGGGGGTGTGTGTGTGGGTGGTGTGTGGTGGTGTGGGCTGTGGTGTGTGTGGGGGGTGTGTGTGTGGGGGGTGTGTGTGTGGGGGTGTGTGTGTGTGGGGTGTGTGTGTATGCAGGAGGTGTGTGTATGCAGGGTGTGTGTGTGGGGGGGGGGTGTGTGTGGGGGGGTGTGTGTGTGGGGGGTGTGTGTGTGGGGGGTGTCTGTGTGTGTGGGGGGTGTGTGTGTGGGGGGTGTCTGTGTGTGGGGGGGGTGTGGTTGTGGGGGGGGTGTGTGGGGGGGGTGTGTGTGTGGGGTGTGTGTGGGTGTGTGTGTGGGGTGTGTGTGTGTGGGGGGTGTGTGTGGGGGTGTGGTGTGTGGGGGTGTGTGTGTGTGGGGGGTGTGTGTGGGGGGTGTGTGTGTGGGGGTGTGTGTGTGGGGGGGTGTGTGTGTGGGGGGTGTGTGTGTGGGGTGTGTGTGTGTGGGCATGTGTGTGGGGGGGGTGTGTGTGTGGGGGGTGTGTGTGTGGGGGGTGTGTGTGGGGTGGTGTGTGTGATGCAGAGAGGTGTGTGTGTATGCAGGGTGTGTGTGTGGGGGGGGTGTGTGTATGCAGGGTGTGGTGTGGGGGGGGTGTGTGTATGCAGGGGGTGTGTGTATGCAGGGTGTGTGTGGGGGAATGTGTGTGGGGGAATGTGGGGGTGTAGGGGCGTGGGGGGTGTTTGAGGGTGGGGGTGGGATCAGGAAAACACAAATGCTTAAGGACCAATAAACCACGTCGTATCTCATTAAGCGAAGGCCTGTTCTCTTTCCAGAAGTGTCACAACATTATCATCACGTCTCTAGGCACCCACATGTGAAATCTAAACTTTATATTGTGTTCCTTACCACATCCTCTGGGGTGCCTCTCCCAGCAGGGTTGGGAGCAGCTGGTTAACCAGTCTGCTCTGTCGTACTGGACGACCTTGGCAGCCATCCTCTCCAGAGCTCAGGGCCTGCAGGGCTCAAGCTTATCCTAGCTGTGGGAAAGCTGCTCCCTCTGGGGTCACAGAGCAAGACGCCATAGGAGTCACAGGAAAAGGGAGATTATGAAAGGCTGGGCACTCTCAGAGATTCCTGAGTGGAGGTTCCAGGGCGGCCAACGGCCATTCCTTCTCCCTCTGAGTGCTCTGGAACCCCAAGCTGACTCCAGAAGAGTCTTGAGGCAGCATCCTCCAATCGGTGAGCCCATGGAGATACAAGGATACATGGAGATACAAGGATGAGGTGCAAAGAGGCGCGTCACTAGCAGTGCTTACTGGAGATCTCATGCCTTACTCCCTTCCTGGCCTCCCTCACCACCTGCCCCGCCTTCAGGACAGTATCTGAGCTGTGTGTGTGTGTGTGTGTGTGTGTGTGTGTGTGTGATTGTTGTTGGTTCAGGCTCAGTGGGCTGAATGGCTTCCTGTGGCCCTTCCCTCACAGACCCATGGGGCTATAAAGCATCACCTTATCATGTAGATTAGCTTTTTAATGCGCAGACCGCACAGATGCTGCCTTCGTCTCAGAGCTCCATGTCCCTGGTGAAGTTAATGTTAAAGTTTGCTTATCAGTGTCACAAGTAGGCTTACATAACACTGCAATGAAGTTACTGTGAAAATCCCCTAGCCGCCACACTCCGACGCCTGTTCGGGTACACTGAGGGAGAATTTAGCATGGCCAATGCACCTAATCAGACTGTGTTAGAAATTGGAGGAAACCCATGCCGACACGGGGAGAACATGCAAACTCCACGCAGACAGTGGCCCAAGCTGGGAATCGAACCTGGGTCCCTGGTGCTGTGAGGCAGCAGTGCTGACCCACTGTGCCACCATACTGTCCAGAGTGAGTCTGAGCAGCTGAGTGTTTACTTGCTCTGGTGAAGCAGATCAGGACATTCATCCACTTCCTACAGAGTTGTCCTCTGGCAAAGGCTCTGGGCCCTGATCTCCCTGAAGACTTCCTCCATGGGGGAATGGCCTGACAAATCGGCTTCCTCCCTCCCTCCATCCTCAGGGTAGAGAGCGCCCGACCTGGCCTCCACTTCATTGAGCAACAGTCTGAGAGATGTGTCACTGGTGCTGGAGTTCCACGGGATCAGTGGGCCATCTCTCCTCCTGGATAAGTTGATGTCTGGCCTTTTAAATATGGCACCTGGTTATTTTAGGATGGGGTGAGGGCAAGGGCAACATCCAGCTCGCCCTGTCGCACAAAAGATTGGGAGACCCCAGGCTGCATAATTAATTAAGCTAGTTAGGCACGCATCACACAATACAAATTCCCACCAGCCTCCACCACGGGAGGCATTCCCGGTTCCCACTCTATCCACAGGACTTAGTCCCGGAATGGAAAAATATGGCACATCTTAATGGGTGGCAGAGCTGTTAGCACTGCTGCCTCACAGCGCCAGGGGCCCGGGTTCGAATCCTGGCTTGAGTGAGGAGTTTGAGTGTGGAGTTTGCACGTTCTCCCCGTGTCTGCGTGGGTTTCCCCCAGGTGCTCTGGTCTCCTCCCACACTCCAAAGATGTGCGGGTTAGGTTGACTGGCCATGCTAAATTGCCCCTTAGAGTAAGGGGGAATTAGTATGGTAAATACATGGGTTACAAGGATAGGGCCTGGGTGGGATTGTTGGGGAGATGCTGGTGTTGAACTGGGGTAAACACAGTGAGAAGTCTCACAACACTAGATTAAAATCCAACAGATTTACTTGCTACCAAATAAACCAGTTGGACTTTGACCTGGTGTTGTGAGACTTCTTACTGAAATTGTTGGTACGGGTTTGATGGGCTGAATGGCCTCCGTCTGCACTACAGGGATTCTACGATTCTATGACTGATGTCATTTACTGGGAGGCTTTGATAGAGTAAGTGTGGAAAAATAATTCATTCTGGCAACTGGGTGAATAAACAAAGGTCTCAGGTTGAAAATCATTGGCAAAAGATCCAGAGAGGAGATGAGAATCCTTTTTCACTCAGAGCGTATGTTGGAATCTGGAACGGACTATCTGAAAACATGCTAAGTACATTGGCAAGTACTTCAGGATGAGGATATTGAAATGTTATAGACAGAAAGTAAAGGTGCGGTGTTAAACATGACTGCTCTTTCAAACGGCCAACTCCAACGCGATGGGCTGGATAACCAGCCCCCTTACCGTCCTGTATGTTTCATTCATTCTGTATGGTACACAGGCAGCCAAAACTATTCCTTTTGTTGGGAACTGTGGGTGATTGAGGGACCTGTCTCTTTAAGACAGCACAGCAACAGAGAGTGACTTGGCTTGAGGGACCTGACAGCAAATGATCACCCCAGGGGGTGGAGCCCTCTCTTGGGGAGAGTACATCTGCAAGACATGTAGTCGCCACGTAAAGGCTGGAGTTCTGCTCCAGGCAGCCAAGGGCTGTAATTACCTGTGTCTGATTTCATTTCTTCGCTAAATATCTTTATATCCTAACGACGCCTTAAGTGTCTTGACATTGTCCGAGGGGTGCCATGCTTTTACAGGAGCTCTGAACTGTTCGCACAGTAAGACACCAACGTGGCAAACCTCTACCGGGAGACTACGGACTGCAAATCACAAAATAACTGCTTTTGACCTAGAGTGTATTTCACAAAGCCACTGGATCTGATTGTTTTTAAAAATTTAGAAGGTATTGTACTCAAACAGCATGCCAAAGCTACGCACTTTATCATTCATTCAGAGATTTCTGCCAAGGCTTTAACTTGACTATGATCATAAAAAGTCCACCAGTACATTTCCTGTGATAAGTACGGCTCTGCTCTCCAAACAAAAGATAAAATGCTATTGAGCTATGACGTGCAAAGCCAAATTTGCATGTTAAGTGCTCAAACAATCCAATGAATGAAGCTTCAGTTGAACGAGGACTTATTTCACTGTACAAACTCTTCCAAGAAGCCTGTCTTTGGAGTGTTTTGCCATATATTTTGATTCTAGTGGTGCCTGTGTGTTACATATCACCAGGGAGTCAAAGCTGCTGTGGCAACACGCAGTATCAATGGGACCTGAGCGTCCCAGTGTGTGAATCGCAAAAGGTTAGTATACACGTACAGCAATTAATGAGCAAAGCCAACAGAATGTTATTGCTCATTGCGAGTGGGATTGAATACAAGAGTAAGAAGGTTATGCTTCAGCTGTATAGAACATTGGTGAGATCACATCTGGAGTGAGAACATAAGAACTAGAAGCAGGAGTAGGCCATCTGGCCCCTCGAGCCTGTTCCATCATTCAATAAGATCATGGCTGATCTTTTTGTGGGCTCAGCTCTACTTACCTACTCGCTCGCCATAACCGTTAATTCCTTTACTGTTCAAAAATCTATCTATCCTTGCCTTAAAAACATTCAATGAGGTAGCCTCAACTGTTTCACTGGGCAGGGAATTCCACAGATTCACAACCCTTTTGTGTGAAGAAGTTCCTCCTCAACCCAGTCCTAAATCCGCTCCTGCTTATTTTGAGGCCATGCCCCCTAGTTCTAGTTTCACCTGCCAGTGGAAACAACTTCCCTGCTTCTATCTTATCTATTACTTTCGTAATCTTCTATAAGATCTCCCCTCATTCTTCTAAATTCCAATGATATCGTCCCAGTCTACTCAGTCTGGGAGTTTCAGTTTGGAATACACAAGAACACAAGAAATAGAAGCAGGAATGGCCATCAAACCCTTCAAACCTGCCCCGCATTCAATATAACCATGGTTGATCTGTGCCAGCCTCAACTCCTTATCAGTTCCACTTCTCCATAGCCATCTATTCCTCGATCTTTCAAATATTTATCCACCTCCACTTTAAATCCTTTTAATAGTCCGGCCTCCACCATCCTTTGGGGCAGAGAATTCCAGAGATTCGCCACCCCCTATGAGAAGAAATTTCTACGCACCTCAATTTTAAACGACCAGTCCTTTATATTGCAGCTATGTCCCCTTGTTCAAGACTCTCCCATTAGTGAGGACAGCACTGCATACTCCAGACTTAAGGAAGGGTGTAAACGCACTGGATGTAATTCCGAGAAGGTTTATCGGATCAATTGTTTTATAAGGAACATTTAGGCAGGTTAGGCTTACATCTGCTGGATTTTAAAATAATACAAGGCAACTCGATTGAAATGTGTAAGCTCCAGTGAGGAATTAACAGGGAAGATAGAACATAGAACCCTACAGTGCAGAAAGAGGCCCTTCGGCCCATCGAGTCTGCACCGACCACAATCCCACCCAGGCCCTATCCCCATATCCCTACACATTTACCCGCTAATCCCTCTAACCTACATCCCAGAACACTGAGGGGCAATTTTAGCATGGCCAATCAACCTAACTTGCACATCTTTGGATGTTGTGAGACTTTGGAATAACATGCTGCAAATATTTTCTTTTTCCCTTTGTTTTCTGGCACTTTGTGGGAGGGATTTGGCTCAAGCTTCGTAACAAAAGACGGGCCAATTGATAGAGTTCAGTGTGGTTCTTGGGTGTCAGGAACTGCCACAGCTCGACTGCAGTGGGATTACCCACTTTCCTCATGTGTGGGACATTATTAACTGTGGATACGTGTGCGGAATTTTCCTGGCTCGCAGAACGGAATTCTCCGTTGGCCTCGGGCGAGATCTTACGAGCCTTGGGCTGTAAAATTCCGGCAATGGTCACTCATGTAGCTACTCGCAGTTATGGGTTATTGTTATAAATGTTGGTTCTCCCATCAGCCTCAAATCCTCCTCATCTTCCTCACATTCAGAAGATGTCATTTATTGTCCAGCTTCCGGTTATGTAAAAGCATATCTCAGGGTTGTAAAAATAGGAATTCCTTGTGATCTAACTTGGATAACGTGTCCTTTGCATGTACCCTTGTGGATGCTTTGTCAATCTTCTTCCACTAGGCAGAGCTGATATACCCTGATGAGACAAGGTCGACGTAAAGTCAAGAAGCTGGTTTATTTTGAATATCACACATGACTAAGCAGGAAAGTGCTTCCAGATTTTTGTTTGACTTCTATATAAGGCTTCCTGCATTGAGGAAGCTAAAGGGATCACCTTGAAGTTTTCTTTCCATATCAACCTCCAGCTGTGAAAACTGACCATCTACCTCTATCTGAGTTTCCAACCCATGTCAAGAGTTGCTTCTTACAGCCACTCTTGGAATTAGCTGTTTGCAACTTTGGAAAGCATTTTGTTGCTCCTGAGGCAAAATTTTCAAATCTCCTACAAAAGATCAGCGACCAAGGTGGAGAGGACCTGAAAGTATCAGTGGTGGCCGGCCTGTCATACTCCTGGGGCCAACAATTTATGCCGAGGTGGCTTCTGGGCCTGTAAGAGATGGAGAGTCAATTGGGCCAATGAAGAGCCTTGTTAAGGGCACAGAAAGGAGGCCAACTGGAATTTTCTAGTCGACCGCCAGTTTCCCATTCTTTTGGGAAGGGAGGATAGGGGAACAGTCTAATTCCCTGGAAAGGGGGCACTCAGTGGCAGATCAGGGGCCAAAGCTTCTCTGCCAGTCTGGGTACTAAGGGGTGGCCTAGTGGTTTTGGACTAGTAATCCAGAGACCCAGAGTAATGCTCTGAGGACCTGGGTTTGAATCCCATTATGGCAGATGATGAAATTTGAATTAAGTTCATTAAATTAGGAATTAAAAGTCTAAGGGTGACCATAAAATCATTGTTGGTTGTTGTAAAAACCAATCTGGTTCACTAATATCCTTTAGGGAAGGAAATCTGCTATCCTTACCTGGTTTGTCCTACATGTGACTCCATATCTACTGCAATGTGATCAAAGAGGGTTGTCTGGCCCTTCTGTCTGCCCCTCTACCACGGTTACATTTGTGGCTAGGTATCCCTGGACAGGGTGGATCCTCTGTCTGCAAGAACCATCAAGGTGTTCCGTGCCCACTAGGCACTGCGGGGACAGGGACGTTTTATTGACCCTTCCAATCATGGGTGGCACAGTGGTTAGCACTGCTGTCTCACAGCATCGGGGTCCCAGGTTTGGATCTTGGCTTGGGTCACTAACTGTGTGGAGTCTGCACGTTCTCCCCGTGTCTGCGTGGGTTTCCTTCTGGAGTCCGAAAGACGTGTTGGTGCATTGGCCTTGCTAAAATTCTCCCTCAGTGTGCTCGAACAGGTGCCAGACAGGTGTGGTGACAAGAGGATTTTCACAGTAACTTCATTGCAGTGTTAATGTAAACCTATTTGTGATACTAAGAAATAAACTTGAATCCATTGCTTTGATGTTTTGAGTGAGATGATTTGGTTGTTGATATTTCTAAGCAGCTGCTCTTTCAATTTATCCCTCAGTTTGTTTAAATTGGTTTAATCAGTTGTTCATAGAATCATAGAACCCTACAGTGCAGAAAGAGGCCCTTCAGCCCATCGAGTCTGCACCGAACACAATCCCACCCAGGCCCTACCCCCATATCCCTACATATTATACCCACTAATCCCTCTAACCTACGCATCCCTGTACACTAAGGGGCAATTTCTTAGCATGACCAATCAACCTAACCTACGCATCTTTGGACGGTGGGAGGAAACTGGAGTACCCGGAGGAAACCCACGCAGACACGAGGAGAATGTACAAACTCCACACAGACAGTGACCCGAGCCAGGAATCAAACCCAGGACCCCGGAGCTGTGAAGCAGCAGTGCTAACCATTGTGCTACCGTGCTGCACATTTTATTGCAAAGGTATACAACAAGGATACAGTAATAACTTCGCCAGAACCAGGAAGATCGTTGGTTATGATTGGAGACACTACAGGAATGCTGTTAATAATTGGATTGCTTAGCTGCCTCCTTGCCACACTCCATAATAGAAGTTGTGACACCGCATTGGCCATTTCAGACTATTAACAATGATCAGGACCAGTTGTGGAAGGATTGCAAAGAACAGAGGAGAGGAAGAATAGGATATAAAAGATGTTGAAGTGCTGGTGACAGGAACACAGACACTGCAGCTGGTGGTGAGCTTCAAGAGGCTGTCAGAAGTAATTTATTTTCATCAAGACTGCTAATATTTGAAAGGATGGTTTTTCTCTCATTTGTCTTATGTTTTTTCGTAACAGCAACTTATTCTTCCCATTTTAACAATCTGAGTTCAATCTACTCGCATTGTCATAAACCACATATTGCAGCGTGTAAAGAAAAATGTATGTATTTTCACTTTTCGCTAGAAAACTTGAAGTCAATGAGAATCGCTATGGTTAAGAAAGCCCACCAACGCCCCTACTTTCTCAGGAGGCTAAGGAAATTCCACATGTCCACTACAACTCACACCAATTTTTACAGATGCATCTGTTCTGGACATTCACAACTTGGTATGGCTCCTGTCCTGACCAAGACCTTAAGAAACTACAAAGCTTTGTGAACATAGTCCCATCCATCATGCAAACCAGCCTTCCATCCATTGACTCCGTCTACACTTCCCACGGCCTCAAAAGCAGCCGGCATAATCAAGGGCCCTACACATCCCAGATACACTCTCTTCCACCTACTTCCATTGGGATAAAGATACAAAATTCTGAGGTCATGTACCAATCGACTCAAGAACAGGTTCTTTCCTGCTGCTATCAGACTTTTGAATGGACCTATCATATATTAAGCTGATCTTTCTCTTCACCCTACCTGTAACTGCAACACTATATTCTGCACCCTATCCTTTTCCCCTGTGTACTCTATGAACGGTATGCTTTGTCTGTATAGCATGCAAGAAACAATACTTTTCACTCTATCCCAACACATGTGACAATAATAAATCAATCAGGAAGAAATTTCTCTACTGGTTGGGATAATACCTAGTGCAGAGTTGTGGGTGTTGGAGGCCAAACATCTTAGCCCGAAGATAGCCAGGAGTTTCTCAAGATGGTGGCAAAGACCCAACCATCTTCAGCCACTTTGTCAATGACCTTCCTTCTGCCAAATGCTCAAATGTGGAGATGTTTGTTCATGATTCCATGTTCAGAACCATTTACAACTCCTCAGGTAATGAAGCAATCCATACCCATGTGTACTGATACCAGATGTGGAGATGCCGGTGTTGGACTGGGGTAAACACAGTAATAAATCTCACAACACCAGAGTTAAGTCCAATAGGTTGGACCTTTTGGACTTTAACCTGGTGTTGTGAGAATTCTTACCGTATTGAGACCAGAACAGCATCCAAGTTTGGGTTGATAACTTGCAAGTGTTACGACCTTTGACATGGAAAATAGTATTAAGCGAAGTTTGGAATTTCTTTGAGATGCCTCGGAAATCTTTCAGAAATGTGAAGAATGCTTGAACAGGACATCTAAGAGTTTGTATAAATTTTAAAGGTATTACTTGTAATTTTCTTGAAGAATAAGAAATCAGATCTGGACGAAGTACCAACTGGAAAGAAATTAAGTAAAAAAAAAACCTGTGTTGCTGGCAGACACAAAGGAGAGCTGGAGGCAGAAGGTGACCAGCACAAAAATGCAGGAGACCTTGCAGGCACTTTGTGAGCTGGCTTAAAAGGTCTAAAAGCTGGAAGGCTGTATGAACAGCACAGGGATGCTGGTGTTTTGCCAGAAGCGGTCATGAACTGGAGTATTATTGGCTGGACAATTGAAAAGGACTTCAGGAAAACCAAAACATTTGGACTGTTATGACACACCAAGGGAGAGAGGATTCACATAAGTGTGTATTGTTGATAATAATCGAAACACAGAGGTGAAAGCTGTTGTTAGATCGGACTCCTAACCTACCCGCCATGAATAAAGAACAGCATATTGTGGAACTGTTTCACTATGTAATGCTATACACACTGAAGGGAAGTGCTTGTGGTTGTCTAAAACATATCTTTATCCTTCTGGTAACTTAGAGTGGCTTGAATCCAATACCAAGGACTTTAAAGCAGAGTATTTAGAAAGCAGTGGCAGGATCAGACAGAGTCAGCATGGATTTATGAAGGGGAAATCATGCTTGACAAATCTGTTGGAATTCTTTGAAGATGTAACCAGTAGAGTTGACAAGGGGGAGCCAGTAGATGTGATATATTTGGACTTTCAGAAAATGTTTGACAGTCCCGCATAAGAGATTATCGTGCAAGATTAAAGTGCATGGGATTGGGGAAATGGATTAGGATGGGTAGAAAACTGGTTGGCAGAGAGGAAACAAAGCAGGAGTTAATGGGTGCTTTACAAATTGGCAGGCAGTAACTAGTGGGGTGCCACAGGATTCGGGGCTCGGGCTCCAGCTATTCACAATATATATTAATGATTTGAATGAAGAAACAAAATGTAACATCTCAAAGTTTGCAGATGATAGCAAGTTGGATGCGAGGGTGAACTGTGATGAGGATGCAGAGATCCTTCAGAATGATCTGGACAGGTTGGGTGAGTGGGCAAATCAATGGCAGATGCAGTATAATTTGGGTAAGTGTGAGGCTATTCACTTTGGAAGCAAAACAAGGAGGCAGATTATTACCTGAATGGCTGTAAATTGAGAGAGGGGAGTGTGCAGCGGGACCTGGGTGTCCCTCTGCACCGGTCGCTGAAGGTAAGTATGCAGGTGCAGCAGGCGGTAAAAGCGGCAAATGGTACGTTGGTCTTCACTGCGAGAGGTTTCGAGTACAGGAGTAGGGTTGAGTTGTTGCAATTATACAGGGGCCTTGGTGAGGCCACACCTAGAGTATTGTATGCAGTTTTGGTCTCCTTTTCTGAGGAAGGATGTTCTTGCTCTCGAGGGAGTGCAGTGAAGGTTTAGCAGGCTGATTCCAGGGATGGTGGGGCTGATGTATGAGGAGAGATTGACTAGGATTGTTTTCACTGGAGTTCAGACAAATGGGGGGCATCTCACAGAGACTTATAAAATTCCACCAGGACTAGACAGGATAGATGCAGGGAGGATATTCCTGATGGTGAGGGAGTCCAGAACCAGGGGTCACAGTCTGAGCATTCAGGATAGACCATTTAGGATGGAGGTGAGGACACACTTCTTCACCAAAAGAGTGGTGAACCTGTGGAACTCATTACTATCGGAAGTAGTTGATGCCAAACATTGAATGTATTCAAGAGGTGGCTGGATATAGCATTTTGATGGGATCAAAGCTTATGGGGAAATTAATTTACATTGGTTTGGATTTGTGTTAAAAAGTGAAATCTTGCTGGTAATTTCTTTATTTGGGGGTCATTTGAGAAATGTGATTACTTTGGTTTACCATAGAATCAGAGCATCACAGAGTCCCCACAGTACAGAAGAAGGCCATTCAGCCCAACAAGTCTGTACCAACCACAATTCCACCCAGGCTCTATTCCCGTAACCCCACACATTTACCCTGCTAAGACTATGGTCAATTTACGGTGAATCCTCCTGACACTACGGTCAATTTAGCATGGCCAATCAACCTATCCCGCACATCTTTGGACTGTGGGGGGGAACTAGAGCACCCGGAGGAAACTCACGTAGACACAGGGAGAAAATGGAAACTCCACACAGATGGTGACCAAGGCTGGGATCGAACCTAGGTCCCTGGAACTGTGAAGCAGCAGCACCACGCACTGTGCCACCATGCCACCCACCATCCTCCTCCTCCAACATGCCCCCGTCTCCACCTGCCCAGGGACTGCGATACATGTAAACATGTGTGCCACCAACTAAACACACATCTGCAGTAAATCTAAAGCTAATTACTTTCTCCTGACATTCAACAGCAATGACATTCCTGAATCCCCCATCATCAACTTCCTGGTGAACACCATTGATCGGAAATTTAATTGGACCAACCACATCAAATGCTGTGGCTACATGCGCAGGTCAGAGGAATTAGAATCATAGAATCATAGATCCCTACAGTGCAGAAAGAGGCCCTTTGGCCCATTGAGTCTGCACCGAACACAATCCCACCCAGGCCCTACCCCCATACCCCTACATATTATACCCACTAATCCCTCTAACCGACGCATCCCTGCTCACAAAGGGGCAATTTCTTAGCACGGCCAATCAACCTAACCCGCACATCTCTGTACTGTGGGAGGAATGATGTGGGTATGCCGGCGTTGGACTGGCGTAAACACAGTAAAAAGTCTGACAACACCAGGTTTTAGTCCAACCTATTTATTTGATAATATTCTCACTAGCTTTCGAGGGGACAGCCTCTTCGTCAGGTGAATGGAGAGTTCTGGCCTCAGACAGAGCATATAAAGCACAGACAGTTTAGAGATTACTGATTAAAATGCGAATCCTTACACCTAACCTGCTGTTCAAGACCTGAAGTGGCTGATAATGTGAGTGGAAGGAGCACTGATCACAGTTTAAAGAGATGTGTATTGTCTCCAGACAGTACAGTAAGTGAGGTTTTGCAAACCCAGGCAAGTCACGGGGGTTACAGATAGTGCGACATGAACCCAAGATCCCTGTTGAGACCGTCCTCATGTGTGCGGAACTTGGCTATCAGTCTCTGCTCAGCGACTCTGCGCTGTTGTGTGTCAGCCTCTGACCTTCGGGTAAGCATTCTCCAAGGCGGCCTTCACGACACACGACAGCGCAGAGTCGCTGAACAGAGACTGATAGCCAAGTTCCGCACACATGAGGACGGTCTCAACAGGGATCTTGGGTTCATGTCGCACTATCTGTAACCCCCGTGACTTGCCTGGGTTTGCAAAACCTCACTTACTGTACTGTCTGGAGACAATACACATCTCTTTAAACTGTGATCAGTGCTCCTACCACTCACATTGTCAGCCACTTCAGGTCTTGAACAGCAGGTTAGGTGTAAGGATTCGCATTTTAATCAGTAATCTCTAAACTGTCTGTGCTTTATATGCTCTGTCTGAGGCCAGAACTCTCCATTCACCTGACGAAGAGGCTGTCCCCTCGAAAGCTAGTGAGAATATTATCAAATAAATAGGTTGGACTAAAACCTGGTGTTGTCAGACTTTTTACTGTGGGAGGAAACCAGAGTTCCCAGAGGAAACCCATGCAGACACGAGGAGAATGTGCAAACTCCACACAGACAGTGACCCAAGCTGGGAATCAAACCCAGGACCCTGGAGCTGTGAAGCAGCAGTGCTAACCACTGTGCTATCATGCCACCCACAATTCTTTGGCAAACATTTCACTGCCAGTCTCTCCAGTGTCGGCCATCTCCAAGGCACAAGGCAGGAGTGTGGTGGAACACTCTCCACTTGCCTGGGTGAGTTCCATTCGTGCAACACTGAAGAAAATTAACACTGTAAATGGCAGCAGAGCAGTGAGTCTGAAGGTATAACAGCCAATGATATGAAATGGTACAGAAACTGCGGGTGGAGGCTTCCATTCTCGTGAGTGGTACATGGAAAAGCGATGTGACACCCAGGAAAACCCAACATATCTTCTGTCCATCAGGCAGTTAAATGGGCAGTGGGTGACCCTCCTTCAGAGCGATGACCCTGTGGATCAACACACCTACATGCCTGTGTAGAATTTTAGAATGATAGAATAACGGTGTCATTTTATATAGTTCCACCCATTCTGTGCACATTGCTTTTGCAGAAAACATCAACTAACAGCCACATGACTGAGAAAGTGTGAAGTAAGGAGTGATGACCCTAGATGCCTTTCTGCGAATGCCAACCAAGGGGTATGGCTGCTGCAGGAATAACACCCCCTCCCCCAGCTTCTCAGAGTGATCCAGGAAAAAAGTAGGCGCTGTTATCGAGGGGGTGGTGTGACACAGGGATTCGAGGGTTGGGGGGGGGGGGGGGTGGGATGGGATTTTCAGGAGCGCCATGGAGAGCTGCAGCAAGGGCAGGGGATGGCCCCCCTCCCCCACACCCCAACCCGACTGCCTCGTGACCATGACCTCAACCATGCACAGATTAGTGCAGATCAGATGGTTCAGCCATTTTTGTCCAAAGGAGAAAACGCTGGAAAATCTCAGCTGGTCTGGCAGCATTTGTAAGGAAAGGAAAGAGCTGATATTTCGAGCCCAGATGACACTTTGACAAAACTTTGACAAAGGGTCATCGGGACTCAAAACGTCAGCTCTTTTCTCTCCTTACAGATGCTGCTGAAATTTTACAGCGTTTTCTCTTTTGGTTTCACATTCCAGCATCCACAATAATTTGCTTTTATCTAGATCTTTGTCCAGTTTCCTTAGTGTCCTGGGATGGGTGGCTTAGAGGGATTAGCTGGGTAAATGTGTGGGGCTGCAGGGATAGGGCCTGGGTGGAATTCTTGTCGGGTGCAGACTTGATGGGCCAAATGGCCTCCTTCTGTACTGTAGGGATTCTATGATTCAAATTGTTAGAGATTGTGATGAGTATATCTGTGTGTATTTTATAGAAAGTATTTTATATTTTACAGTGATGCCTGACTTCCTCACGTTACAATCCAACATGCCAACTTTGTTAAATGGCAGCTCCTTACTTCACACTCCATCATGCGACTCTTAGATGATGCTTTCTACAAAAGCAACATGCGCAGAATGGGCAGAACTATATAAAATGACACACTGTTTTATCATTCTAAAATTCTATACAGGCATGAAGGTGTGTTATCCCCAGGCATTGTGCAGACAAATGGGGGTGCGGGCAAAATAATTCGTTCTGGTGATAATGTGTCATAGAATCCCACAGTGCAGAATGAGGCCATTCAGCTCATTGAGTCTGTACCGACAACAATCCCACCCTAACACTGTAACCCCATATATTTACCCTAGCAAATCCCCCTGACACTAAGGAGCAATTTAGCACAGCCAATCCACCTAACCCGCACATCTTTGGAATGTGGGTGGAAACTGGAGAAAACCCACGCAGACATGGGGAGAATGTGCAAACTCCACATAGACAGTGACTCGCGGTGGGAATTGAACCCGGGTCCCTAGCATTGTAAGGCAGCAGTGCTAACCACTGTGCCACCGTGCGTCATCAGATCGAAAACTGACACAAAAAAATATACCCAGCAATGTCAGCAACCATTAATTGTCCTGTTCTCCAATTTTCAATGCCCATTATTTATAGAACATAGAACATAGAACACTACAGCACAAACAGGCCCTTCGGCCCACGAGTTGCGCCGATCACATCAACACCTATCTATAACCCCCAATCACATAAAACCCCATATACTCATCCAGAAGTCTTTTAAAAGACCCCAGCGAGTTTGCCTCCACCACCACTGACGGCAGCCGATTCCATTCACTCACCACCCTCTGAGTGAAAAACTTACCCCTAACATCACTTCTGTACTTTCCTCCCCGCACCTTAAACCTGTGTCCTCTCGTAGCGACCATTTCAACCCGGGGAAATAGCCTCTGAGAATCCAGAAATAGCCTCTGAGAATCCATGCCGTGTAAAACCAGATTTTGCTATTTGCCGTCATTGTATTTAAATGCTTAACAGATTCGAATGGCATTTCTTTGCTTGCTATTTCAGTTGCAGCGTTCAACCACTGAAACAATGGGCGAAAGAGATTGATATTCATCCATTAAGTGATCACCCCCTCATCTCATCAACAGTGCATTTCAGCCTATAGTCAGCAATCGGATCCTGATAAACACAGGCTAATTTCCCATGAAGTGATACGTTTGGATAAGCAATTCAATCAATTTCACATCAAATCTTCAATTCACAGATATTTTAGCTCCAAACTACTTACTCATTCAGCAATTTAATCTAAACAAAAGGGAGACTAATGATTTTTGAAAGCCTAGTTCTACATAACTGCCAATATTAGACTTCAGGCCTGGAATATTGCCCTGGGGGCACTATTGCTCTGTGCACTCACATCAGCCCAGTGCATCAATACTAAACGGTGAAGGTCTCCTGCTCAGGGTGGGAGGTCTAATCAGGAATTATACTGAAAGGTGGTGAATGGGAATAGGAAAATTCTATGCAGGTATTTGAATAATGGCGACCCTCCCCTTCCCATCTCCAGATAGAACCTGTAATAAAGGCACTGACCCACAACAACCATCACCATTCTAAATTCCATCTTTATTTATTGACTAGTGCCACAAGTAGGCTTACATTAACACTGCAATGAAGTTACTGTGAAATTCCCCTAGTCGCCACACTCCGGCGCCTGTTTGGGTCAATACACCTATCCAGCACGTCTTTTAGGACTGTGGGAGGAAACCGGAGCACCCGGAGGAAACCCATGCAGACACAGGGAGAATGTGCAGACTCTGCACAAACAGTGACCCAAGTTGCGAACTGAACCCTGGCGCTGTGAGGCAGCAGCACTGACCACTGTGCCACCCTTTGAATCATAGAAGGTTTACAGCACAGCAAAAGGCCACTCAGCCCATCATGCCTGCACTGGCTGCTATGCAAGCTACCTAGCCTAATCTCACCTTCCAGCATTTGGTCGGTAACACTGCAGGTTAAGGCACTTGAGGTGCATATCCAGACACCTTCTACTTGAGTAGTGGGGTTCTGTCTCTGTTAACCTTTCGGGGAGTGAGTCCCAGATCCTCTGGGTGAAAAAAAGAATTCCTCATCTTCCCTTGAATCCGACTACCAATCACCATAAACCTACCCCCCACCTGGGTTACTTACTGACCTCTCTAGTTCAAAGTTTATTTATTAGTGTCACAAGTAAGCTTACATTAACACTGCAGTGAAGTCACTGTGAAAATCCCTTAGTTGCCACACTCCAGCACCTGTTCGGGTGCACCATGGGAGAATTTAGCATGGCCAATGCACCTAACCAACACATCTTTCAGACTGCAGGAGGAAATCTTTGTGGGCCGAAGGGTCTGTATTGTGCTGTAGTTTTCCTATGTTTCTATGTACCCAGAGAAACTCACGCGGACATGGGGAGAATGTGCAGACTCCACTCAGACAGTGACCCGAGCTGGGAATCAAACCCGGTGTCCCCGGTGCTGTGAGGCAGCAGTGCGAACCGCTGTGCCTCCCCGACCTCAATTAACCTCTCTGGGCCTTAATTAGTTCTCTATTCTCAGCTAGGGCAGGATAATGCTCCTGGGTTAACATTGCAAAAGAAGTGTAAGTCAAGGTCATTATTGGAGCATGTATACCTCGAGGGATGCAGGGGACTCAGTTCAGTCCTGCTGCAGCTCTGGCCAAGTGACCTGCCGACACACACTGTTTATAACCGCCCGTGTGAAATGGCTCTTTGATGACCCCCTGCCCGGTGTGCAGCCTTATTGAAGGCGGAGGGAAACCCACCGGGGGAAGGAAACTGGGGTTAACACAAAACTTGTAAAGTCTCAACCCTTGCCGCGTGATGCTGCCACGATTCAGTTCAGGGATCACAACAGGGATTCTCCGCAGGCTGAAAATTAAATCAGCTCACCACTGTGAGAAAAAGAACAAACCGGCGATGTTTGCAAAATAGACCTCGCCAAAGGAGATGATTGAATCATAAGGGGCAGGCTCCGATACCTTTCGTGAACCCTACTGAGCTCAACGTTCGTGTCATACTGTCGACACTTTTCAGACGCATCACAGCAACGCAAATCCTGTCTGCAGACACACATCCCCACACAGCCATTAACTCTGCCGCAGATCTCTCAGGGATTCGCAACTTGAGTTAGAATCATAGAATTATAGAATCCCGACAGTGCAGAAGGAGGCCATTCGGTCCATCGAGTCTGTACCGACCACAATCCCACGTAGGCCCTATTCCTACAACCCCGCGTATTTACCCTGCTAATTCCCCTGACACTAAGGGGCAATTTAGCACGGCCAATCAACCTAACTCGCACACCTTCGGATTGTGAGAGGAATGATGTGGAGATGCCGGCGTTGGACTGGGGTAAACACAGTAAGAAATCTCGCAACACCAGCTTAAAGTCCAACAGGTTTATCTGGTAGTAAACACCACCAGCTTTCGGAACGCTGTTCTTTTGTCAGGTGAATAGAGATCAGGACTCTCCACTCACCTGATGAAGGGACGGCGTTCCGAAAGCTAGTGGCGTTTACCACCAAATAAACCTGTTGGACTTTAACCTGGTGTTGTGAGACTTCTTACTGTGAGAGAAAACCAGAGCACCCGGAGGAAACCCACACAGATACGGGGAGAATGTGCACAGACAGGTCCCTGCCGCTGTGAGGCAACAGTGCCGTCCCAATAAGGGCTCATCCAGTATATTGCTCTATCCCACCCACTTCCACCCATCTCCTGCCTTAATCACACATGTCACACAGGAGGGAGCTCAAACCAAGCATCAGCGGCAGAGTTCTGCAGTCGCCCGGAAGCTGTTTCTCTCTAATGCCGTAATTTTCCAGACTCGCCGCACCCGGCCCAGGTTGCATTAGAGTGGGGCGGGGCTGGAGACTTGGGCGTGTGGGGTTTAGCATCTCCAGCACTGGTGCCAAGCCCTATTGGAATCCTCCCAGCCACTCCTCCTGCCTGTAACTAAGTATTTAACTTTGCTGAGTCTCCTTGAGGCCGGATTCTCCCGGCTCCTGAGATTTTCTGACCCTCGGGCACAGTGGCTAAGTGGCAAGAATCAGTGCTGGTCTCCACTGGCAGAGGCCAGTTGAGATGGCCATGCAGGGGCATGGGGAAGGGTCTCACGAAGGCGCTGAGTGGTTTGGGATATGGCTGGGCAGTGCCCACATAGCACAGCTAGGGAAGTAGGGGCAGTGCCAAGGGGGTGAGGCGGGGGGAGGGGGGGGTGGGGGGGAGGGGGGGGTAATGAAAGGGATCTTGAATGGCGAGGAGGAAACGGGGCCATCAAAGGGGACCCATTGGGAACTCTCCATGCCCCGAAACAGGTGATCTTTTTTGAGGAATGGGTATGGAGAAACATCCCATCAATGAAGGGAGGATTTGCATGCCCTGTGTCCATGGCGGCAGAGTCGGGGTGTCTTCAATTTCATTTTGAAAGTGGTGCCCGATTTCGGTGACGCCAGGTTTGCCAGCCTCTTTGGGTGCCACCTCTCCCAGACCCTGTGCAAAGCTCACCTCTCCCCCAAAAAACATTGGGGTGAGAGTGTAACAGAATTTTGGAAGAATGTTGGGCCCAGTGAGATTGGAGTCAGACCCTCTCCCCATCCCCCCAAAAGCCGGCACAAGTAACACCCAATCCCCCTTCCCACCTCAACATTGGGCCTCTTCCCCACCCCGCAAGCAGTCACTGCCAGCAGCCAACCCCCTTCCCCTGAAAATCGGACACCTTCCACACCCCCCCCAACCATCACCTGTCACCCACACAATCAATGCCGCACCCACCCCCGAATCAGCAATGCTGGCATCCCCAGCTCCCATGCCTACTTGTGGCCACTGCCACATAACAAATGAATTCCCCCACCCTGACTCCACCCCCTGCCATGGGGTTCCCACTGGGGTCTGCTCCCTGGTGCAAATTGGCACTGCCAGGTTGGCATGGGTATGGTGCCAACCTGTGCCAGGGGGGCAGTACAGGCTACTCTCTGGTCATGGGCCTCTATCCTGGGAGCTATATTCATTTTTACACCCCTGAGGGAGGCAGGGGGGGATCCCTACAACATGTTCATATCTTTACACCCCTGGGGGAGAGGGGGTACCCCACAACATATTGACATCAATGTGAAGGTACGTCAATGTGGTTTGAATATACAGTGGTGGGGGTGGGGAGGTTAATATATGGCAAGCGGGCAAGTTAATTACATTGGAATCCACGGAAATGTGTTTCAATCAGGTTCACGTCCATTGTGCGTGAAGTTGATTACGTTGCCAGTAAGGGGCAGTGAAAATCTGAAGTTACAATCCCACTGGCTGGTGAGGTATGCGAGGTATGGGTTTTGCTGCGCCTTTAGGCCTCGCCAGCAATCTCGTGGACGGTGAGAGTGGGCTCAAGATCCCACCCATTGACTATGTGTGGGAAAACGATCTACCTCTGGCGAGATAATGTATGGTCAAGCACGTTGATTATCCGCCTGTGAATCCTTGCAATACATCCTTTCTAATCAGCCTTATTACAGAAGGCAAGCCACTGGCAACCATAATCATGGACCAATCCAATGGAAGTCCATGGTGATCATTGTCCTCTTTGGGCATACCATAGAGAGGAGGAGGAGTTAACTTCCTTGCTTTTGTATATTATTCTTCTGTTTATAGAGCCGAGATCATACAGGCCTTTTTAACAGCTTTGTTCATAAGTTCTGCCACCTTCGAGATTTGGTTATCTAACCCCCAAATTCGTTTGCAATTGTGTCATCGTGGAGCCTGAAACTTCCTTCACAGATGGCAGGGAGTCACTGACATCAGTGAGTATGTGTGGAAGAGTTGTGATCCTATTCATGCCAGGTACACCAATGGAAATCAACCGGCTGTCTCACCCAAAATGACATTTAGCGGCGAGATTCTCCAGCCTCCCAGCCATGTGTTTCCCCCCCGGGCGGGAACACATGGGCCGGGGGGGGGGGTGTTGTTTGCCAGCGGCAGGATTCTCTGGTCCAGCCATTTTCAACGGGAATTCCCATTAATGTCACCCCAAGCTGGTGGTAAACCCACTTACGGGGTGGGGGGGCACGCTGCCGGCGGGACTGGAGGAACCCGCTGTCATGAAAGGCTGGAGAATTCTGGCCCACGTCTTCCAACTCTGCCGAAAAGGTGGTTGACTTGAAATGCTAACTCCATTTTCTACTCTCCTGATGCTGCCTGACCTGCTGACTGGCATTTTCTGTTCTGTAATGTTATGAATAGAACAACTTAAACATTTTCAAAGTGTAACAGTGAACTTGGCTGAAACTAAACAACATTCCTCGCGATTACTGATGATCAAACGTAGAAATCTAACGGTGTTAAAAAGTGTTAAAGGATCAGAACAGGCACAGAGTAGACATGTAGTCCCTTGAATATAGAAGATGAAGGGATTAATGTACCATAAGATGATCAAAGATATTGACGGGGGATAGAAAGGGTCTCCTCTGGCACAGAATTCAAGAACAAGAGGGCATGAATTTAAATTAGAAAATAAACAGAGAATGCTGGAAAAACTGAGCAAGTCTGGCGGGATTTGTAGAGAGAGAAAGCAGAGTTCACATTTCGAGTCTGTGCGACTCTTCATCAGAATTAAAGAGAGGGAGAATGTGTTGGATATTAAACTGTAGGTGGGAGAGATTACAACAAGATGTGTAGCAACCTTAAGAATAAGAGACAGAGGCCTGATGTGGGGGTATTTGCATTGAGATAATAAATATGCAGGGTATAAAAAGAAGGCTTAAGATGGAGGAGAAAGGTCGCAGTGTAAAGTTGCTGAACTCAGTGTTAAGTTCTAAGGGCTATAATGTGACTAAGTGGCAGATGAGATGCTGCTCTCTCAGCCCACGCAGGCTCCACCAGAGAATGGCATCAAGCCGAGGACAGACATGTGGGCGTGAGAGCAATGTGCTGGATTAAAAGGGTACGTAACAGGAAGGTTGGGGGTCATGCTTGCAGACTGAGCGAAGGTGTTGTTCAAAGTGGTCACCCAGCCTGCATTTAGTCCCCCTGATATAAATGAGACCGCACCCGGGGGGGCAGTGAATACCGTGGACAACACCGTCACTAATATTTTTCGTATGTTAAAATTAGAGTTACTTTGTGCAGGTCTAATATCATAAAGCACTTTTCACACAAAGGATTGTAAAATCTGGAACCCTCGCTCCCTAAAAATGACTGAGATATTGGGGAGGGCAGGGGAGTGGGGGGAAAGGGGCAAAATTAAAAACTGCCAAACCAGATTGAGAGATTCCTGTTAAGTTTGAATATTAAGGATCACAGAAGCATGGAGGAAAAAAAAATAAATTGAGGTAGAGGGGAGAGGGAGGCTGATTGGGTTTGGTTTTCTCCTAGTTCCACAGCATATCTCCTTCAATGGTTATTTTAAAAAGTTTGTTTATTAGTCACAAGTAGGCTTACATTAACACTGCAATGAAGTTACTGTGAAAATCCCCTAGTCGTCACGCTGTTCCGGTATGCTGAGGGAGAATTTAGCACGACCAACGCGCCTAACCAGCGCATCTTTTTGACTGTGGGAGGAAACAGGAGCACCCTGAGGAAACCCACTCAGACACGGGGAGAATGTGCAAACTCCACACAGACAGTGACCCATGCTGGAAATTGAACCCTGGTCCGTGGCGCTGTGAGACAGCAATGCTAACCACTGTGCCACCCCTTAGGCAGATGTTAACATGAAATATTGCCACTGAACATAGTGCTTACTGTGTAAATATTAGGAATGTGCCAGCCTTGCTTACGTTCAGCCAGTCCCATGGGAGTGGAGGCACATTTTGGGAAATTGCCCAGTCAATCGTTTTGCACCTGAAAATCCTTGGCTTTCAGGCGCGTCCCGTTCCTGACCTGATCCCGGGATGAGATTCCGCTCCCAGGAGACTGCGACTGGGAAATCCATTCCGTAAACTAAACCTGAATGAAGTGAAGCTGCAATTGTTCATTTTGCAGCATAAGGGATGACTTCAGGGTTTGGATGACACACACTGTCCACTTCAGGTAAATGCAGTTTCAGCTCCCTCTGCTACGTCTCGCAGCTGTGATACACAACGAGGTGTCGGCAAAAACTGAACTCTGCATAATTGAAGCTCTTAATCTGATCTTATGTTTGCCCATAACTCCTGCAGTGTTTGGCTGGCCGATCCTCTGCTCTTTAAACAAGTTCGCTACTTCCATGCAAACGTACAAAATAGGAGCAGGCGGGGGTCATTCAGCCCCTCAAGCCTGCTCCGTCATTCAGTAAGATCCTGGCTGATCTTGTGTTTCAAATTCCATATTCTCCACTTAACATTCCCCCTCCCCCATCAATAATCTTTCACTCTCTTGCCTAATAATTCCATTCACTTGCCCTCCTTGCCCCTGTGCATCATCATGAGGGGACACAGGTTTAAGGTAAAATGGGGGAAGTTTAAAGGGCAGCATGGTGGCACAGTGGGTTAGCACTGCTGCCTCACAGCGCCAGGGGCGCGGGTTCGATTCCCAGCCTCGGGTCACTGTCTGTGTGGAGTCTGCACGTTCTCCCCGTGTCTGCGTGGGTTTCCTCTGGGTACTCCAGTTTCCTCCCACAGCCCAAAGATGCGTGGGTTAGGTGGACTGGCCATGCTAAATTGTCCCTTCATGTCAGGGAGACTAGGTAGGGTAAATGCACGGGGTTGTGGAGATAGGGCCCGGGTGAGATTGTGGTCAGTGCAGACTTGATGGGCCAAATGGTCTCCTTCTGTACTGTAAGAATATATGAGATGTGAGAGGCAAGTTTTTCACACAGAGGGTGGTAAGTGCTTGGAATGCGTTGCCAATGGACGTGCTGGAAACAGATACAACAGTATTGTTAGCCTCCATGGCCCAGTACCCCCACCCCCACCCCGGGCTAACATGGAGCTCAGCAGCCGTTCATGAACTCCACCCCCCATGCCCGGAATGATTGTGACCTTTACTCCCCCCCTCACCCACCAATCGCTGTTGCAGAGCACCAGTGGTTCTCCCCCACCCCCCAATGATTGCCATCGCAAAGCAGTAGCACCCCCCCACCCCTCACTGATCATTGTGCAGAATGTGCAGTGGACCCTCCCCCCCACCTACCAGTAAGCCCCCACCCCATGGCACTGCCTGATACTCAGTGGGCATTGCCAGGGTGCATAGGTGGCAGTGCTAGACTGTCAGGTTGGCAGTGCGAGACTGGCATTGCCCCTGACCTCCTGGGTGGGCCTCAATGGCCTCCAGTTCTTTGGGCAAGGCCATCATATCTGGTCTGCGTTGTCGGGGACCATACATGATCCTCACCAGAGACAATCTTTCCCAGCACGGATATACAGGCAAGTGGGCCCGGACGATTCTGTTCCAGGCTTGGTAATTACAATTCATTCATCATTTTGATAATATATTCAACCTAGCACCCTGAACATCCCAGGTATCTGAGGTCAAATCACGTGAAATAAAAAAATCGGGAGCGAATCCTCAGCTCTCGTGCAATCTTACCAGCTCTCCCTGCCCATTGGCCGGCAGGATGTGATGGTAAGGTCACCCCTTTTCTTATGAATGAAGATATCACCCCCCCCTCTGCCCACAACTAAAGCACACATCTCAGATCACACAGACCATGCAGGCTCTGAATTGAAGAGACAACCTGAAATGTCCCAGAAGAAGTAAGCAATGTTGATCGGAGTCCAGCCTAAACTACCAGCTAGCATTACATGAAGCAGTTATGAATTGGGCCTGTGGCATCACGTGTGTGATAGTACATTGAACTCTGCTAGTCTTTCACTTTACAAAAGGAGTTATGCAAAGGGAACAAATGGGTGAGATTTTACAGCCTCGCTCGGGCGAGACCGGAAATTTCCACCCGAGGTCAACGAAGATTTCCATTGTCAGATCCTCGCCCACTCCGATTCCATGGCGGTCAGAGTTCCGACCACTGTGGGTGGGTGAAAGCTTTGTACCAGAGGTTGTCTGGTTGTGCTCAGTAAGTAAAAATCCATTTTGTTTTGTCAATCAACTTGGGATTTCTGAAAAAGCGTTGACCATCTTTTCTGGGAACACATTTTGAAACATCGCCTCCCATATCGGCTGAAAAAGACTTTAAAAACTTGGCTCAGACTCCACTTGCCTTTAAGTAGGCCGATGGGAACAAGTTCAGCTCCTTAAGATTCTGTTGCCTAGTTTAAGACACATGCCAAGATAAAGCATTTCAAAACAAGAATTAGGAACATCAGAAATAGGGACTGCCATGGGATGCTCCCCAGTTGGTCTTCCCAGTCTGCTCCACAAGTCCACAACAGCATGGATGACTTTCCAGCTCAATTCCATTTCCCTGCACTATCCCCATGATTTCTCAGTATTCCGAAACCTAGTGACCTCAGCTTTGGACGCACTCGACACCTGAACATCCACAGCCTCCTGGGTAGAGATTCCCAAGGTTCACGATCCTTCCAGTGAAGGAATTTCTCTGCAACTCATCCCTAAGTGGTCAAACTGCGAACCTCAGATTACGTCTCTGGTTTTGAGGCTCCCCCTTCCCTTCCCACCATTTACCTTTAAGAATTCCATGTGGCCGGAATTATCCGGTCTCTCCGGCATTGTCGCAGACAGGGGCGGGAAAATTTGGAGAGTGGCCAAAAGTCAATTGTCCGTAAAGTTAGAGTCTCTGGGCGGGATTTTCCCGCTGCCCTCACTCCAAGACCAGAAATTCCCACCCGAGGTGAATGGACCTTTGCATAATCCACCTCTGCCTGTTCCGATTCACTTGGTGGGCGGGACAGGAAAATTCTGCCCTCTGTCTCAATGAGATCACCTCTTATTCTTCTAAACTCTAGAAAATATAGGCTCTGTATACCCAACCTCACCTCTTCTGTTTCTGCTTTAATTATGTTGATATTACAATCTAATATCCCGATTCTGCCGACATTTATATGGCTAGCACTAGCTAAACCAGGCACAGCCTGCTGAGCTGGTAATCCTGATAACCTAAAGAAGAATCGTGAAGATTTCAAGTGATGGGAGTGTGACTATTCCCTTTGGCACCTTATTCCATTGTGGGAGTGTCCCTGGGAACAAATGTGTTGGGATTCTATGGCCATGGGTGCCAGTGAGATTCTCTGGTCCTGCCGGAGGTGCACCCCCTGCCACAGGTTTCCCAGGAATGCGGGTGACTTCAATGGGAATACCCACTGATAGTGGCAAGTACCAGAAGATCCCGCTGCCAGCAAATGGCCAGTAATAAAAACACTGACGGAAGGCCAGGGAAACGCACCCATGGTCTTTTCAGGTTGTATGAATGACTAACTCATGCATTCTTAATTCTGCGGGCACTTACTTCTTGTTTCTGGCAATTCCCTCCAGTCCATTCCGTATTTTCCAGAACATGGTCAGTCTACTTTTTCCTTCCTTTGCTGCAATGATTCCCATTCCGTATCTTTGATCAGGGATGGGACACTGGGATGGTTCCCATCCTGATGTGTGTGTTGTTGGATAGCTCCAAAAGAATCCCACACAATTTGTTTTGCTGCAGTTATATAAGGCGGTGGTAAGACCACTCCTGGAGTACTGTGTGCAGTTTTAGTATCGTTATTTGAGAAACTTGCTATAGACGGTGAAGATTTACCAGGCTGATTCCTGGGATGACAGGTCTGTTATATGAGGAGAGATTAAGTCAGTTAGGATTTTATTCATTGGAGTTTAGAAGAGTGAGAGGGGATTGCACAGAAACTTATAAAATTCTAACAGAGTTAGACAGGATGGATTCAGAAAGAATGTTTCTGATGGCGGGGAAGTCCAGAACTAAGAGTCATAGTTTGAGGATAAGGGGTAAACTTTTTAGGACTGAGGCAAGGAGAAATTTCTTCACCCAGAGAGTGATGGATGTTTGGAATTCACTACCACAGAAAGTAGTTGAGGCCAAAACGTTATGTGATTTTCAAGAAGTCATTAGATATAGCTCTTAGGATTAAAGGGATCAAGGGATATGGGAGGAAGGGAGGGATCAGGAGATTAAATTTGATGATCAGCCAGGATCAAAATGAATGCCAGAGCAGGCTCGAAGGGCTGAATGGCCTACTCCTGCTTCTAGTTTTTATTAACCAGCATGCCCTCCCCGATTCCGCAGGCGGACGAGACTGGGAGAATGGCATCCTCTGTTGGCCTCTGGCAAGATCATACAAACCTCGTGCAGGCGCGCTGGTAAAATTCAATTCCATGTTGCTACGTTTCACTCCAGGATTGGATGAATAATGTTTGGGAAGCTCTAACTCTGATGTTGTTGCTGAAACACCAAAAGACTCCACCTCAGAAATCCAAGAACCCTGACTGCTTTGGATGTTATCTGCTGAATGTGGAATCCCCATTGAAGATTGTTCTGAAGATAAAGCCTCCGTTATGGTTCTATATCTGTCTGTTGTAGAATTTGGTTACAGAACTGAGGACTATTAGAAACCTCATTCAACGAATCAGTCCAGTGAATCTTTCTTGTACACCCCCTAAAGCAAATATACTTTTCCTGAGGCAAAGAGATCAAAATTGTACGCGGTACTTGAATACACAACTTTCCGAATCAAGAAAGTACCTTATAGCCTGGAACAGTGATATTTCATGTATGGAATTTGTGTCAACGTTTTATACCATCTCATCTAAGGTCATACTTGCTGCCTGAGGTCATGGTCAGCGACTGAAAATAAGATACGAAGCAGTTTGATGGAGCTTGCAATAAACTTGCAGGGAAACTGTGTGAAGTGAATCTCACATCAAAGAATCATAAGTCTCAATAGTGCAGAAGGAGGCCAATCAGCCCATCAAACCTGCACTGATAACAATCCCACCCAGGTCCTATCCCCATGACAAAGAACAAAGAACAATACAGCACAGGAAACAGGCCCTTCGGCCCTCCAAGACTGCACAGCTCATTGGTCCAACTAGACCATTCGTTTGTATCCCTCCCTTCCCAGTCTGCTCTTATCCAGATAAGTCTTAAATGATCTCAGCGTGTCCACCTCCACCACCCTACTAGGCAGTGCATTCCAAGCCCCCGCTACCCTCTGTGTAAAAAAACGTCCCTCTGATATCTGAGTTATACCTCGCCCCTCTCACCTTGAACCTGTGACCCCATATATTTACCCTGGCACTAACGGGCAATTTAGCATGGCCAATCAACCTAACCTGCATACAGTATCTTTCCCCCAACATACACTTCCCCCACCCCATCCCTGTCACACCATGTATTTACCCTGACAAAGGAGCAATTTAGCACAGCCAACCTAACCTGCACAGAGTATCTTTCCCTCAGAGTACCCTTTCCCCCACCCTATCCCCGTCACCCCATGCATTTACCCTGACACTAGGGGGCAATTTAGCATGACCAATTAACTGGGAAATCCCATCCAAGGTCTGCTGCACCCCCGCCACCCCCTACACCCCGCCTCTCGCCATCCACCCACTACAATTCCTGTAGGCAAATTAGCGTGGCCAATCCACCTAACCCACACATCTTTGGCGTGTGGGAGGAAACTGGAGCACCTGGAAGAAACCCACGCAGAGACGAGGAGAATGTGCAGACTCCGCACAGACCGTGACCTGAGGCCTGGATTGAGACAGCAGCGCTAACCATTGTGCCACCGTGCCGCCTGCCCACATACACACAGTTTTCTTTTTATCATTAATAAGACTCCATGTGGAAACAAAGCCTTAGTAACTCTCCCAGCTTGTTAATGAGGATCTCACCAATTTGCTATTTAATATCTTGCTGCAGTGAGTGTGCGTAAGTTTAGCAACCTATGGAGGAAATCAGTGGAAGGCTATGTTCACAGTTGATGTTTTCTGTGAATGGATTTTGTGAATCTCTCTCCACGTTCTGTCCTCATTGTCAGAAGATTGCCAATCGTGGTTCAACAATGCCAGCAATTTCACAAATAAAAGAGGCAGGCCCCGCTTTAGCTGCTACAGGAATTGAATCCATGGGGCGAGTGTTACCAAGCACCATGTTCCAGCCAAATAAGCTAACTGGTTTTAATGAGGGGGGTGGAAACTGAGAAATCTGTGCATCTCCAACAATAATGGCAACAGATGACTGGTATGGTGACGACAATGCGTTCACCCTATTGGTTTGCAAACATTTTTGGGTGAAGGTCCCTTCTGAAACATATTAGGAATCAGGGGTGTGGCTGCACGTTTTAATAGCGCTTCGAAAAAATGAGGTATTTACTTACAGACATTAGCAAGATGGGTGTGCTTGCTTCTCACTGCAGAGTCCATCTGTCCTAGCCCGCTCTCCCACTCCATCACTCTGTGCTGAGCAGGCCAACAGCCATTATCCAGCTGGCGTACATTTTATTATAGAATCATTGAATCATAGAATCCCTGCAGTGCAGAAGGAGGCCATTCAACCCCTCTTGTCTGCACTGACTCGGCATCTTACCCAGGTCCTTCCCCCTCCCCACCCCACTCCCAGCTCCATCCAGTCTGCAGGTGCAGCAGGTGGTCAGGAAGGCGAATGGGATGCTGGCCTTCACAGCGAGGGGGATTGAATATAAAAGCAGGGAGGTCTTGCTGCAACTGTACAGGGCATTGGTGAGGCCGCAGCTGGAGTACTGTGTGCAGTTTTGGTCGTCGCACTTGCGCAAGGATATTTTGGCCTTGGAGGGAGTGCAGAGAAGGTTCACTAGGCTGATACCGGAGATGAGGGGGGTTGGACTATGAAGAGAGACTAAATAGACTGGGTCTGTACTCGTTGGAGTTTAGAAGGATGAGGGGGGATCTTATAGAGACGTATAAGATAATGAAGGGGATGGATAGGATAGAGGTAGAGAGATTCTTCCTGATCAGAAAGGACAGCAGGACTAGAGGGCACAGCCTCAAGATAAGGTGGGGGGGGGGGGGGTGCAGTTTAGAACGGAGTTGAGGAGGAACTTCTTCACGCAAAGGGTGGTGAATCTCTGGAAATCTCTGCCCGTTGAAGTGGTGGAGGCTACCTCACTAAATATATTTAAGTCACGGGTAGATGGGTTTTTGACAGACAAGGGAATTAAGGGTTATGGGGAGAAAGCGGGAAAGTGGAACTGATCCACTTCAGATCAGCCATGATCTTATTGAATGGCGGGGCAGGCTTGAAGGGTTAGATGGCCTACTCCTGCTCCTGTTTCTTATGTTCTTATGTTTTTATGTCCGTCCTCACAACCCCACATATTTACCGCTCTAATGCCACTAATCTTGGGATGCTAGAGACAATTTAGCCAATTCACCTACCCTGGACATCTTTGGACAGTGGGAGGAAACCAGAGCACCCAGAGGAAACCCACGCAGACACGGGGAGAATGTGCCACTCCAGATAGGCAGTGACCCAGGTTCCTGGAGCTGTGAGGCAGCAGCGCTAATCCTTTCCTACTTTGCCTCTCATGACTCTGTGGACCAGCTACACAGCGTCTCTGGATCCCAGCTGTGCGACCGAGCACATTCGCTGGCAACCACAAGGTTATGTCCGAGACATGAAGAGACATGTGGTGACATTACTTTGTAAGCAGGATGCTCGCCCCCAAACCGGAAAATCCTGCCCGAGATCAGTGGACCTTTGCACAGTCTGGCCCTCGCCCACAGCAATTCTCATGGCAATTCCACTTATTATGGGTGGGATTTTACCACTTTCTTCAAACAAGAGTAAAAATTCCCGTCCAAAGTCAATGGAGATGTCCATTGTCGGACCATCGCCCACTCCGATTCTGTGGCGGCCATTGTGTCTGAAGAAGTTCATTCAGGAAGGAGGTTTAAGACTGGGTACCAATACTTGATTCTGAGGAAAAAGTCAGTGTTGATAAGATGCAAGTTTTTCTAAGTCCACAGCCACAGCAATTTTAAATAGCGTCGTTATCATACACAGACACAGCGCCCTGACTCCCACAGAGTTCTGATGCACTCTCCTCAGTATATATTCCTTTATAGAAAAAGCTGCAATTTAATAACAGAAAAATCAAACAGCCTGAAACGACACACTCCAATCTACCAACCAGTCAGCTTTGAAGAGACAACTGGATTTGATAGGACACATTTCCCTGAAGGCGAAAGATAAAGCCAAGTCAAATACAGGGCCTGCTTCTGCTATTTAGTGTTATGCGCGGCACACATATTCCCATTTTCACAATAAATCATGCCATCAGCATGGTTAGCGCATGAACTGAAACATACGTCTACGGGCAACAATGCACAGCGCAGAAAGCCATTCAGTCCATTGTACACGTGCTGCCCCCTCTGCCTTTGCAACTGCCTATCCAATTATTCTAACTATCCTGCTCCCCCACTGAACACTCCGAGACTTGCACAGCTTTCATTTTCAACTATTCTTCCAATCTCCTTTTGAAAATGACTTTTAAATCTGCTCCACTATCCTTTCAGGCAGCGCATCTTGGATCATTAGAATCGCCACGTGAAGAAAAGTCTCCCTGGGATCTTTTGCCAATTATCTTAAGCCTGTGTCGTTAGGTCTCTAAAGCATAAACTTAACAAAGGACAGCAGCAGTGACTTGCCTTTGTACGATGCTTTTTCCACGGAGGAACATCCCAGGACATTTAGCAAAGGCAAAATTGAATGCTGTGGCCAAGAAGGAGATATATGGGGTGACCAAGAAGGAGATATTAAGCCAAAAATTTAATCAAAAGGGAATGGGTTTCCAGGAAAGCATTAAAGGAGGAATGGAATGGGGAAAGGCAAAAGGGGTTCGGAGAAAGAATTCCAGAATACTCTGGAGGGAACGAAGGATGATAATGAGAAGTTCAAATCTGTGCATTTGGGATTGGGAGCAAAGGAAGGCCAGCATGGAAATGGGTGGTTAATAAACCGGGCTTAATGGAGGATGGGATATGAGCAGCAGACTTTTGGGATAAGATCAAATTTACAGCATTGATTCAATGGGCCAAATGGCCTCTTTCTATGACATAATGGCTCTTTAACTATTGAGAGATTTGCAAAGAAAGCCTAGATGTGAGAAAAACCTGCCTGAGGCAGATGTAGGAGATATTCCAGGCATGAAGTGGTGGGTCTGCAGATGGTCATTAGCACACATGTCAGTGGCAGTAATGTTGTAGGTTAGCAACAGCCAAGTGAAATGATATGGTGTTCCATCACATTCACAGAGCCGCAATATCGCTGAGAGTATATGTGGGAGTATTGTGTGCAGTTCTGATCAATGCTCCCCCACTTCTTTGCTGAATGTGTTGAGCCTCGCTAGCTTGTTTCCACAGGGATTAACAGCCTATCATGCTCCCATTGTGTGATCATTTTGACAGCAATACAGATGGGCGTAGTTGCCCATTGATCCTGATCCTATCATTGGTGATGGACTAGAACCATCTTAGATGCCATATTTCACGACTGACACTCAGCTGGAATAGGATCATAGACAATTATTCCAGAAAGATTAAGCTCACACAAAGGATCCACTCACTAGCTGCAAACTATATTCAATATCTGAACAACAGGAACTTGTGTCTCACACGGTTAGCAATAACTCTGCAAAATGTCTCCCAAAATCCCCCTCCCTCCAAAGGAATAAGAGGACATTGCTGGGGCAACTGTTGAACGTTTGTGGTTATGAGCACATAGAGGTACCATGTGATCATCTCTACTTTCTCAGGAGGGTAAGGAATGTCTGCTATGACTCTCACCAATTCTTACAGATACTCCATAGAAAGCATCCTTTCTGGTTGTGATCACAGCTTGGATCCTGCTCTGTCCAAGACCGCAAGAAACTACAAAAGGTTGTGAACGTAACCCAGCCCATCACGCAAAACAGCCTCCCATCCATTGACTCTGCCTACACTTCCCGCTGACTCGGAAAAGCAGCCAGCATAATCAAGGGCCAGGGACACACCTTCTTCCATTGGGAAAAAGGTACAAGAGTCTGATGTCACATACCAACCGACTCAAGGACAGCTTCTTCCCTGCTTTCATCAGACTTTCGAATGGCCCTACTTTATATTGAGTTGATCTTTCTCTACCTATGACTGTAACACTACATTCTGCACTCTCTCATTTCCTTCTCAATGAATGGTATGCTTGGCTGCCACCATGGTGTAGCATGTGAGAAACAATACTTTTCACTGTATACTAATACATGCGACAATAATAAATCAAATCAAATATTCAAGGAGCGAGGTACAGCAAAACTTGCACTGAAACAGAATCCCCTCCTTCCTCTACATTTTTCACAGGAACAAGGTAGAGGATATACTTACGCAGGATATACAAGGGGACAAAACTCCAACACACCATTGTACATTGATGGGTACAGTTTGCTGAGAACGTTGATGAGAAAAATGGCTGCAGAAGTTGGAAACACCCAATTCGTGGTGTGCTGAATGTTCCAAACATTTAAATGGATGACAGAAGTATGAGCAATGCATTGAATCTGGTAGAATTGGTACTAAAACAGACTCCTGGTGAGACTCTGGGACAGAAATCTCACCTTGAAAAGTTGACCCTATATTCTCTGTGCATGCTCCGACCTAATGAAAATATTTGACTTCACTGATCAGCAACTCACATGGATTGCTGCAATTTGTTTTAATTCATTCCTGGACATCGCTGGCTGGCCATTTATTATTATTGACAATCCATCATTGCCCTTGAACTGAGGGCACTCAAGAGTCAACCACACTGCTGTGGGTCTGGAATCATATAGAGACTAGACCAGGTAAGGATGGCGGATTTCCTTTACTAAAGGACATTAGTGAACAAAATTGTTTTTTTACAACAATCGACAACGGTTTCATGGTCATTATTTAGATTTTCTTTGATTGAATTTGAATTTCACCATCTGCCATGGTGGGATTCAAGCCTGCATCCCCGTAGCATTAACCTGGGTCTCTGGATTACGAGTACAGTGACAATCTCACTACACTACTGCCTCCCCTATGAATACCTTTTTGTAAGAAAACTGTGTTGCAAGCAGTGCAAGAACAAGGGTATATTTAGAAGCGGTAACAGTACAAAAAGAAGGTAGGGCAAATGAATAGAGGTGACAAGCCAGTGAAAAAGTCACCAGAGGCTGGCAAGAACACGACAAAACCCCAATCCCTCTCCCCAAATACCCCTGTTGCAGGTTAAAGCCACATGTCCTCATGTTCCACGTGTTACTGCTGCTCCTTTCCAAAGTCTGGAACTATGCTTGTGTTGGTTATAAGGATCTGCAGGATGGAACGCTCCACTATCACAACTGTACTATCACAATTTGCAATGCACTAACTGCTCCCTTCCCCGTGCATCATTGAAGATGAGAAGCGATGTTTCAACACGCCAAGTTCTGCTCATTGAAATCCTGGCTGCCATCAGAGTTTTACAGTACAGAAAGAGGCCCTTTGGCCCATTGTGCCTGTGCCGACCCTGCCCAATGCTGGAATTTGTGGACAATTTCTTAATGGATCTTAACATATTCATGATGCACAGTCTTTTTTTTACACAGACATTGCATTACATATTATGCCGACACTAATGGCCACATGTGTTCAATCTCTTCTGCCTCATACCCGGGGGAAGCCATTGCAATCATTAAGCTGCTCTACTGCTGATGATGATAATGTTATTGACATTCCTTGCTGAACTGGATATAACATTGCTGTAGTGCCAGAAGATGGCATTTCTGACCTCCCTGATGCTGTAATAGACAGCTGGCTCAGACTCCCGACAGTCCACGTGGTTTACTTAGAAGGCAGAATAGTTTAATACGAGTATCACATTCTTTCTCACAGTTATAGCTGTTCTCGTGCCTAGCTGCATCTCCTAACTTGGCTACCGGAGATCTCCTCGATTCTGCTTGGTCACCCATGAATAGAACAGGCAAGACTTTTCAATGGAGTATGTCCCAATTCAGCCACAGATCTATGGTATAGTTTTATACAAAGGCCAAACTGCAGAGTCAGAAAGTTTGGTAGGCGAGAGGCTTAACTTAGTCTGACACGATACAGAATCATAGAATTCCTACCATGAATGAAGGAATCATAGAACCCTACAGTGCAGAAAGAGGCCCTTCGACCCATCGAGTCCGCACTGAACACAATCCCACCCAGCCCCTACCCCCATATCCCTACATATTGTACCCACTAATCCCTCTAACCTACGCATCCCTGGGCGCTAAGGGGCAATTTCTTAGCATGGCCAATCAACCTAACCCGCACATCTTTGGACTGAGGGAGGAAACCGGAGCACCCGGAGGAAACCCACACAGACACGAGGAGAATGTGCAGTCTCCACACAGACAGTGACCCGAGCCGGGAATCGAACCCAGGACTCTGGAGCTGTGAAGCAGCAGTGCTAACCACTGTGCTACTGTGCCAGCCATGGAGGCCATTCGATCCATCAAGTCCACACCGATTCTGACGAAGTACCTTACCACAACCCTCTCCCCCACCTTATTCCTACACACATTTCCCATGGCTAATCCTTCTAATTTCACATTCTGTGACAATAAAGGGCAACTTAGCATGGCCAATTCTCCTAACCCGCACATCTTTGGACTGTGAGAGCAAACTTGAGCACTCAGAGGGAAACCAATGCAGACATGGGGAGAATGTGCAGACTCCACACAGACAATCACCCAAGGCTGGAATCAAACCCCGGGTCCCTGGCACTTTGAGGCAGCAGTGTTAACCACTGTGCCACCCATGGAATTATTTGCAAACTGTTGGAGGCAGATAAAACCAGGTTTGGTAAGCGATTCTACTCCATTCACACTCCCTGCCAAGGGACTATGAAACTTACATTCAGTGCCTACACTCTGTGCATGGAATGATCACACCATAGGTATGCTGGAGGTCTGTTGGCCCCTGCGGAGATAAACTTCACAACACTCGACACATTCCGCAAGGAAGCGGAAAAACTGGGCCAAAGTTGCACACAATATTCCCAGAAGTACTCTGAACAACACTACATCACGCTTCACTGCGCCTCCCTGAGTTGACAAGAAGCTAGCTACATGCCATAGCATTCCACTTGTCACGGCCACTGAGCATTTAACATGCAGGGATACCTGAACTTTTCCCCCTTGCTGTCACTTACTTCATGATGTACTTTTCAGTGCGAAATCAAAATCAGGGAACACATGGAACCAATAAAAATCGCTGTAATCCCAAAGCACACAAAGTGCCAAATACTATTCCTCGCCCTCAATTCCTCATTAATTGTTAATTTTAGTGCTAATTATGCAACACTTTTCTCAATGCTATTCATGGCTTGTGATTCATCTGCCCGGTTCCTAGGTGAGAGCATGTGCCTTTTAATGGTCTTCTCTGAGAGGCCAAGTTTTCCAAAGGAAGTTGATGTACACACTCAACTTAGCTTTATGTTCATCACTAACAAATCTTACAAAGAAGACAAGTACCAAAGTGATATTTAAGAAAGTGGCTTCTCAATTTGGAAGGCAGCTCATGTTGGAGGTTGAGGTACAGGCCGCATTGAATTTCTGACTATTAACTTCAATTAAACCTTTTCTGTTTGGTCGGAACAAGTTACACGATGTAGTGAACAGCACAGCTGCCAATGCAGTACATCAACATTAAATAGATTAGGAGAGAAGAATGGGTAAATCAGATAGTTGTGGATACACAACTAGATTTGTTGGTTTTGAATATCTGATTCTAATGAGAGGAGAAGATGGAGAGATGGGATTGAGATTCTGAGACTCAATCCTGGAACATCAAATCCTGCTTATCCATTACAGTCAGCCTTGTCGTAGAATCCCTACAGTACAGCAGGAGGCCATTCAGCCCATTAAACCTGCATTGACAATAATCCCACCATGATTTATTTTCACTGGCACAGTGGTTAGCACTGCTGCCTCACAGCGCCTGGGACTTGGGTTCAATTCCTGGCTTGGGTCACTGCCTGTGCAGAGTTTGCACATTCTCCCCATGTCTGCATGGGTTTCCTGCGGGCGCTCCAGTTTCCTTCCACAGTCCAAATGACATGCGGGTTAGGTACATTGGCCATGCTAAATTCTCCCTCAGTGTACCCAAACAGGCACCGGAGTGTGACAACTAGGGGATTTTCACAGTACTCCATTGCAGTATTAATGTGAGACCACTTGTGACAGTAATAAATAAACATTAAGACTTTACTGGAACCTGGTTCTCCAATGCATCCACCAAGCTTGAAATTCTCCAGCTCCTGTTTAAATTCTTCCATTGCTTCATTCCTTCCTCTTACTCCCTCCTGGCTGACAGCTCCTCCCATCATATTTCTTAGGACTTCAGTTTCTTATGCATCCCACTACCCATCTGTCCACCATTGGTGGCCATGCCTTCAATCACCTTGCTCAGCTCTCTGAAATTATCTCTCTGAACTTCTCCTTTGAGCATGTGTTTTGCCCCTAACCCATCCCTCTTTGGTCTAATCACCATTTTCCTTTGGCTATGAAGGCATTCTGGAGACTTGAACAGCAGGGGCGTTATTCTCAATGTCCTGAGTGCACACAGCTCAACGGCATGATGTGGAACAACAGAATCACGTGCAGAATAATTCAGAAGACTTCATGAACATATCCCGATCTGGGCCACTAACTGCCACATTCATTCAGTTTGGGTTCCACAACTAAATCAATGCATGCAGTGAAGCTGGAGGTTAAGAAACCGAGACGTATTGGTGCCTGCAAGGTGTGATTCCAAAAGGGGTAAATTTGTAATATCGATTCAAAGCTTATAAATGCAGAATGGGAAACTTTTGACGGGCGATGTGAGCAAGAGCATAACTTACAGTATAGTAAAAATAGAATGGGTGGGAGTCAGTTACAAGTCAATAAATGGACAAATATCAAATTCAAAATCTAACGCTATAAAACTTCAATACTGTAGTTATATCAAATCTCTAATCATTCCTTTTTTTATTCTGTAACATATTAAAACAAAGTTAATATCGTAGCAGGCAAAGAAATTTCACGCAAATAATTAATGAATCTGCAACTAATATCACACTGGGTTATTTCTGCTTCGGAATTGCTTCTTTGTCCATTCCACTGAAGTGCCGCAATTTTAGTTAATTGCGCTGATGTCTGATTAGGTTTTGTGTCTGAACTCTTTCAACAGAAAGGACAAGCCCAGCAGGAGCTAATTGTGAAAAATTAAATAATTTTAAGCAGTATTCCTAGTATTGATATCTACTTCAGCCAACACTGTACACAACATGATCAATTGCCCTTTTAACGCCCATCTGTGCCACTGCGAAGTTGCATAGGCAAAGATATTAACTGTTGATGTGCCTTTCCTTCAGAGGTTACCTCCGGTGCAGACAGCACACCTGCAAATGAGTGTCTGTGAGCTGCTCGGGCTGGTGGTTCAGATTCAGTGTCTGAATCAAATCACCCGTGAAGCAAGTTGGAAATGAAAAGCAAAATTAATCCATGCAGTAAACTGATCAAACTGCAATTTATCATGATCTCAATGCAGTCTATATTTTGCAAAAGATTAGTAAAACAAATGCCTCATTATATCGATTGAATGGAAATGCTCCCCCCCAAAAAAAAAATGTCCTTCCTTGACAAACGTAACCTATTTTCTTTCAATTGCACTTTTAAGATGCCCCAAAGGCAGTTCACAAAGGCGTAATCAGAAAGATAATATGACAGAGGGTACACAGGGACTGGGAATACATACACGCATTCATTTGTTTAGAAATACAACAGAAAAAAAACCTCGGTGTCTTTCTGGGAGACTTCATGAACAACTCATCAATTCCCTGATGCCTTATGTAAAACAGAAAGCAATCAACGCAGCCAGCATACACCCTCCCCCAAAGTGTACAATGGGTGGGAGGTGAGACAGCAATGTCATCCAGCATCCCACACCACCCACCCTGCATACCAACAGACAACTGATAAAACACTCTTTCCTGCAACAATATCCAGGCATTTTTGACATGGCCAACACAATCTTTGTACATGACAATGTTGGAAATGGAGTACGAAAACAACTTTACCCCACTGAAACAGCAACACACGCCAAATAATAAATGTATCATCTGCCAATATTAGCTCTGGTAGATAATGCATACGAATGATGCACATATATATGTACAGATGCGCAGCCATATAAAGAAAACATACTGGGAGAGACAACACAAATGAATCAATTATCTTATATATATATTCTTATATTAAAAGCTACCTTTTTATGCATTAAAAAACAAATTTGCCTGGCTCCCCCGATGGTCTAACAGGTAAAAGCATCCAGTCATACAGAGTATCACAGGCTTAATTCCCAATGGGGGTTAGCAGATCTGGAGTATGCAGCAATTTAGTTGTTGCGACTGACCCCAGACTAGGCAAAGGAGACAAGCCACCACATTTTCCACTCCTGATTACCATGCACTGACCTCTACTGGGAAGTGTAGGTGCGCTGCTATTAGGGAGCAAGATTCAGACTCGGCGGCAGTTCCTTCCACAGTCAAATAGCCTGGGGTGTCCAGGGTGATAGAAGAGGGGGGTCGGCGTGTGAGCGAGGTACAAGAGGGGTGGTTCATATCTGAGTAATAATCAAGTGTTCTGAAGGAATAGGAAAACGGGAAGGAGAATACACTAATATATGCACACATTACACAACAAAGATATTAACATGCACTTTTTAAAATGCTGAACTTCCATTCCATCTGGCTAGTTTTAACATTAGAGCAGTCAATTCTGAGCACATTACTCAACATTCTGAATAGATTGCCAATAAATATCATATATTGTTCTTTCCTATGTCAGTATGCCCCTGTACCCTAACACACGCATATACTCTAATAGCCATTGATAGAGAGACTGAGTGTACATATGCTCAGATTTCCAAGTGCATCGGCCATATGATTAGAGGCAGGGAGATGCAGATGTTCCGTTTTAAACTAGCTCTGTCGCGTACAGCAATGAGATGGTTCTCCCTCTCTCTCTCTCTCTTGCTCTCAGAGTGCTGGCATGTTCAGCGATTTGTCACTCCCTGGAACAGCTCATTATTCTTAAAGCCCCTTTCATTTGCCTCTGATCTGCATGAAACTCCCACTTGGAAATCCTGCTGCCTTCACCCTCTCCATCCCTGTTCCAAAGCCCTGATCACTGCTTCAGACAATCAGACACAAACACATCCCAGAGAGAGGAGGGAATGTGAGAGGAGAGCCACAGAAAGAGAAAAAAAAAACTTTTTCGAATCATGTGTCAAAGGTTACCTCGAAAATAATGAAAATAAAACAAAAATCTTCCAGGAAAATATTCGGTGGACCGATTTTGCCCTAATTACCCAATGACAGCTCTATGTCCATTCATCTTAGTATCTTATTACCATCATCTATGATGCAGTAGTAGTTCGATTTTATTCAACGATGTTTTAGCTCTACTTTACCACCTCTGCTTCCATTCACCTGCCTTTACTTACCCTTTTCTCATTGAGAGGGCGTTGCATTAATCAGACTGCTTTAAATACTTCAGTAATTACATTTGATATTTGAAACTGACCTGGTTTAGCTCGTTGCCATTTTACCACGCATTTTGGCGTGTTTTCAGTCAAACTTGAGCAGGTTTCCACATTCTAATACTCACATCCACCATGAATGACACACAGGTACCTTAATTATATCAAGTGTTGTGTTTTCACCTATTAACATAATCGGAAAAGTGCATACATTCTACATGTATCCATAACTACATAGCTACAGCGTTAGGCAGAGATGCAAGCACAGGCGATTAGGCTTTTCTATCAGCGGCTAGTTACTAAATATATACAACTACTGTATTTATTTAACATGTGTTCTCTCAGTCCTGTTAAGAGTAAAACATTACCCACTATGTTATTGCAGTCTTACATCAGGCAGAAATATTATGGAAAATATCTCTTGTCGCCAGTTTTTTTTTAAAATGGTATTTTAAAATGATTTGTCCACACCGCTCCCCCACCCCCCCTTAGCCCCCGCCGCTGTCTTTCTCGTATTGTTCACCTCCTGAGTGGGGAGCCCTGTCTGCCCAATATAGGTGCCTGCCTCATGTTGGAACTGTCCAATTTAGACGGTGCTGAACATGCCCCGCTCTGTGTGTATGTGTGTGTCTGTGTGTGTGTGTGTGTGTGTGTGTCTGTGTGGATGTCTAGCGCTGCCCAGTGGCAATCTCACCAATGTAGCTGTCGTTTTTTTTTCCTGCGACCCCCCCCCCACACACACTCCGCGCCTTCCCGATTTTCACCCAAGCCCCCCCTTCCACCACCCCACAACTACTTTGCGTTCTCACTAACATTTCAATAAATAAATCAAAGGTAGCCCAACCATCAAAAGAGAGGAGGATATAAAAATCTTCGCAGGTCAACAGCAATGCAATAACAGAGAAATTAAAGGGAAAAAAAAACAGCCAAACCTGCCAGTTTTGTAAGTGGAATGTCATGAAATACGATCTTACCACAAACGCTTCAGTAACATGGTTGGGCACAGCATTCACTTCTCATACAGCCGAGTCTGTGCGACCCAAAGAGGCAGAGACCATGTTTTTTTTTCCCTTGCCCCTACACAGTTTCAAAGAATATTAAGATCCCATGTCAAGCTTCGCAGTAGACGCCTGGCAGTCATTCTCAAAGCAATAATTCCCCTTGTTGCTGGTCAGCCCATGAGCTTGGAAATGGGGGAAGGATTCTCCCCCTTCCTCCCCTCCTTTCCCCACCCCCTTTGGATGGAGTCAGTCTTTGACACCGACAGGAGAGAGGATGAGAGAGAGAGAGAGAGAGGAAAGTGCAGGTTCGCAGCCACGGAGAAGGCTCAAGCTAAGGGAGTCTCTCAAATGTAATGATGTTTTTTTCCAGGGGACAGAGAGAGAAAAAGAGAGTCTTGTCTGGCTCCAGCTGACGTCAGTTTAGCCACCACCCCCACCTCCCTCCCAACCCTTTCACAAAAAAAAGCCAAAAGGTGTCAAGCCATACACATACACACACACACACACACCGGATTAACGCTGAACACTATCAGAATTCCCATTAACCTATTCCTTACTGCACTCCTTTCAACTTGTAGATGTGCTGCCCACTGATATTCTCCCCCTCTTGCTGTTGTCTATATCGCCGCCGGAGAGAACAGTACAGACCACAATCTATTCCCCCCACCCCCACCCCCACCCCCCCCAACCATCACCACCCCCACCCTCACCCTCCTACTCTTCAGAAAAGACGCAGCCAGCCACTACCTAACCCGTCTGGCACCTTTGCTCCATCCTCAAACTTAAGTGTTTGCATCCCTTCCCGCATCAGAACGCAGCTCCCAAGCCTCGCACCACGCAATTGTCGAGGGTTACCTGTGCCAGTCTCTTGTCTAGCTACACGTCCCCACTGTTAAACATGCCTGCGCCCCCAAATTCGCAGGGATTGGGTATTTATCCTTGTTTTTTTTTTCACCGACCCACCGGTTGGGATGAAGGAATCGCTCAAATATTAGGAGTAACGGAATCCAGGAGATGCGTGCTCATCATGAGTGTCGGAGGGTCACAAGAGAGAGGGAGAGAGAGAGGTCGGTGCCCATTCAATCTCTTTCATGTCAAACTCTATCTCCCAGCGCCAACAGAGGACAAGGAAGAGTTGCCAGACCCAAGGCAAGATATGCAAAGATAGACCGCACATTAACCCTTCACACCCACCCAGCCTGCAAACTCCATCCCCTTGAAAGCTCCTCGCTCTCTCTCTCTCTGTCAGTGCCAAGAGGGTGTCCTTAAACTTAGTTTGCCTTCCCCAGGAATCTAATTATTAACCCGTTGTTAAACAGGGGGGTTGGGGTTGGGGTTGGGGATGGGGGTGGGGTAGGCATCTAGATTGCCATTGCGTTGGGTATGAAAGGGAGAAGGAAGTGAGTTGGGATTTTGGCAATTGAAAAGATTGGCGAATGAGTAACAACTCACCAATCCCCACCCCAGTGTCAGTTCCCGACTGATGTTACCCGGGGAGGGCGAGAGTGTGAGTCAAGGCTGTAACATTGGGTGGACTCCGTCTATACATCTACATTTGCAAATATTAACTCCATCAGGGCTTGTCTCCCGCTACACACACACGCACAGTCATTGTAAGTGCTCAAGGTTTTATATAACCCAGGCAGATTGTTATATAAATAACGCTGAACCTCATGTTGGCTTTGGAAATGGTAAATGTGTGTACATTTTGGATGGTTCTTGTGGGTCCACAGTTAACCCTGGAAACTGCATAAAAATATCAACTGCAAGATGTTAACTGATTCTTGCTCATGCAACCGAAGCGATTAATTACTGATAAGAGAGTATCCCGGTTAAGCGGATCATTCTAATCTGCAGCTCAAGCATACTAATCCCGGGGAATGGTGTTATAACCCTTCTCCCATGACACACTGCCTCACTGTTTCATGTACAGCCACAAACAGGGTTTTCAGCAGATGTAATTAACACGAAATAGAATGAGCAACTTTTGAAACGACACAGGTGTCAAACCCAAATAACTCCATCGGTCTAGGGATTGGCTGCGGTTGTGTGAGGTTGGTCACTGTTCCTGCGGTGAATTGGAACATGAAAAGTTCTTTCTGCACGGGGCGCAATCCACACAAGTCACTCCACATCAACTGAAAGTTCATCCCTTCGTCCCCATGTCCCAGCACAGCATTACATATTCCACTCAACATTAGAGAGGGGGTAAGGCACACTTGGGATGTTGCACATTGTAACCCGAATATAGACAGTTAAAAGCAGTGCCGGTGTTGTTGTGAGGCAAGATTTCTCTCTCCTACACGTGAAATCATAAAATCCCTACAGTGTGGAAGGAGGCCATTCAGCCCATCAAGTCTGCACCGACAACATTCCCTAACCCCAAATATTTACTCCATTAATCTTCCTAACACAAAGAGACACTTTACCATGGCTGATCCACTTAACCCACTCATTTTCAGACTGTGGGAGGAAACGCGCACAATGATCCGAGGCCAGAATTGAACCCGAGTCCCTGGCACTGTGAGACAGCAGTGCTAACCACAACGCTACCATGCTGCCCTAATATGAGCCTTCATTCTCTGGTCCGAGTCTCTGATGGGCCTGTGATGTGCTATTAGCACCCTGCTTTGAGGTTTCAAAGTGAATAAATTGTGCTTCTGGGGGTTGGGGGGTGCATTGTGCTAAGTTGAGACCAAGCCTGTTGTTTTTTATTGTGAGTGTCACAAGTAAGCTTACATTAACACTGCAATGAAGTTACTGTGAAAATCCCTTAGGTTCCACACTTCGGCACCTGTTCAGGAACACCGACGGGGAATTTAGCATGGCCAATGCGCTTAGCCAGCATGTCATTCAGACTGTGGGAGGAAACTGGAGCATCTGGGAGAAACCCATGCAGACACAGGGACAACATGCAGACTCCGCATAGACAGTGACCCAAGCCAGGAATCAAAACCAGGTCCTGGGCACTGTAAGGCAGCAGTACTAACCACTGTGCTACTGTGCCACCCCATTTCCCCATTCTATCCATAAGAGAGAGTGGATAATCCATTCCACCCATCCCCAAGGCCACTTCACAGCATCCCTGTACAAAAGCTCTGATGGGTTACAGAATGGGATGGAGACAATTACTTCTGGAGCATGCAAAATCAATTCCTCAGGTGCACACTTACTCATTGCAATAGGCAAGTAATGCATAACCACGGTAAAACAACTAATTATTACCATAACCTCCCTCCTCCCCCAATCAAAACGAGGAATCTAATGGTTCCTACCCTATAAATGAAATATGCTCCAACAAACCACTGCCAACAATGGGGTGAATAGTTCCACCCTTCTTACATTAAACAATGTAACACTGAGAAAACTGATTGGATGTTCAATGGAAGTGACATTGGAAACCAGTATTGCTTGCAAGAGGAGTTCCTGATGTTGTGGCCCTGGCTTTATCTTGGTGCATTTTGGAATATTGTTGATAAAGTTAACAATTCCTGTGCCTGGTTGGTTCCCCACAACACTCCCCCCCTCCCCCAGGTCCAACAGGTATAGCAGATTGCCTGCATCCATTCAATGTGCCTTCAGTGGGAAAGTGCTACTCAGGTGTGACTCCATTCAAAGTCAATATAGGTCAAGAAGTGTGAAAGAGCGCGCACACACACACACACACACACACACACACACACGTCAGACTCACATGAGCAAAAGGATGTTTTTGAAAAGCTCTCAGGGCACAGATACATCCATCTGATGGTGTTGAATATATTTAAGTCACGGGTAGATAGATTTCTGGTAGACAAGCGAATTAAGGGTTATGGGGAGAAAGCAGGAAAGTGGAACAAATCCACTTCAGATCAGCGATGATCTTATTGAATGGCGGGGCAGGCTCGAAGGGCTAGATGACCTACTCCTGCTCCTATTTCTTATGTTCTTACGGTGTTAGTCCTTTTGCCATGATATTGACATTGGCAGTTGAACAGATACTGGGGCGGCACAGTGGCAAGCGTTGTCGCCTCACGACGTTCAATTGCAGCCTTGGGTCACTGTCTGTGTGGAGTTTGCACATTCTCCCTGTGTTTACGTGTGTTTCCTCCGGGTGCTCCAGTTTCCCCCCACACTCAAAGATGTGCAGGTTAGATTGACAGAGACTTCCCCGGGAATTATAGACCGGTGAGTCTTACTTCTGTTGTGGGCAAGGTTTTAGAAAGAATTATTAGGGATAGGATTTATAGTTATTTGGAGAGTAATGAATTGATTAGAGACAGTCAGCATGGTTTTGTAGCAGGTAGGTCGTGCCTTACTAACCTTATTGAGTTCTTTGAGAAAGTGACCAAAGAGGTGGATAGGGGTAAGGCAGTTGACGTGGTATATATGGATTTTAGTAAGGCGTTTGATAAGGTTCACCATGGTGGGCTTCTGCAGAAAATGCAGATGTATGGGATTGGGGGTGATCTAGGGAATTGGATCAGGAATTGGCTGGCAGATAGGAGACAGAGGGTGGTGGTTGATGGTGAATATTCGTCATGGAGTTCGGTTACGAGCGGTGTGCCTCAGGGATCTGTTTTGGGGCCACTGCTGTTTGTAATTTTTATTAATGATCTGGATGAGGGTATAGTTGGGTGGATTAGTAAGTTTGCTGATGACACCAAAGTCGGTGGTGTGGTAGATTGTGAGGAAGGGTGTCATAGTTTGCAGGGTGACTTAGACAGGTTGCAGAGCTGGGCCGCGAGGTGGCGGATGGAGTTTAATGCGGAGAAGTGTGAGGTAATTCATTTCGGTAGGAGTAACAGATGTGTTCAGTATAGGGCTAACGGGAGGACTTTGAATAGTGTGGAGGAGCAGAGGGATCTAGGTGTATGTGTACATAGATCCCTGAAAGTTGGGAATCAAGTAGATAAGGTAGTTAAGAAGGCATACGGTGTCTTGGCGTTTATTGGTAGGGGGATTGAATTTAGGAGTCGCAGCGTCATGTTGCAACTGTACACAACTCTGGTGCGGCCGCACTTGGAGTACTGTGTGCAGTTCTGGTCCCCACATTACAGGAAGGACGTGGAGGCTTTGGAGAGGGTGCAGAGGAGGTTTACCAGGATGTTGCCTGGTATGGAGGGGAGGTCATATGAGGAGAGACTGAGGGATTTGGGGTTGTTTTCGCTGGAAAGAAGGAGGCTAAGAGGGGATCTTATTGAAACATATAAGATGATTAGAGGTTTAGATAGGGTGGATAATGATAGCCTTTTTCCTCGGATGGAGAATGCTAGCACGAGGGGGCATGGCTTTAAATTAAGGGGTGGTAGTTATAGGACGGATGTTAGGGGTAGGTTCTTTACCCAGAGGGTGGTGAGGGATTGGAATGCCCTGCCTGCTGTGGTTGTAAATGCGCCTAGTTTGGGGGCGTTTAAGAGATCTGTGGATAGGTTTATGGACGAAAAGGGATTGGTTTAGATTAGTGGGTCAGTGTTTTTTTTTAAAAAAAAGCTGGTCGGCGCAACATCGTGGGCCGAAGGGCCTGTTCTGCGCTGTAATGTTCTATGTTCTATGATTGGCCCCCTTCATGTCACAGGGACTAGCCGGGTAAATATGTGCGGTTACAGGGCTAGGGTTTGAGTTGGATTGGTGTTGATGCAGGTTTGATGGCCTCCCTCTGTACTGTAGGGATTCTATGATTATTTTTATGATTGTACTGATGCTGGTGAGCTTCAGCTGTGATAACCCACTGCCCCAGGAGCTGTGATCCCCAGAGCTCACACCTAAGAGGAAAGGTACTATTGCAACTTGGGTTTATCAAAGTGAAGCCATGACATGTCAGGGAATATCTCTGGGAATAAAGGACGGAATGGGTTTTCTTTTTGGTTCATGGTCAGTAAATGTGTGTGGTGTGCACTCACAATTCAGCATCATGCCATCACCATGCATGCAGTATCATGTGGACTGATTGCAAAGCAGGAAGTGAGGAACTAGTTTACCCATTCAATGAAAATTGCTTTCCCAAAACAAATTGCTTTTTATTTACTTCTGCAACAGAAACGCTCCTTCAGGTGATATGCTGCCCCCATCCCTGCCATCAGTGCAGATGAAGGCCATTCGGCCCATCGACTCTGCACTGACTATCTCTGACAGCGTACCCTACCCAGCCCCTTTCCCCCCACCCTATCCCCATAACCCTATACATTTACCATGGCTAATCCCTCTAACCCATACATCTTGGGACACTAAGGAGGAGTTTAGCATGGCCAATCCACCTAACCAGCATATCTTCAGACTGTAGGAGGAGACCGAATCACCCAGAGGAAGCCTACGCAGACACAGGGAGGATGTGCAGACTCCACACAGACAGTCACCCGAGGCCAGAATTGAATCTAAGTCCTTGGCGCTATGAAGCAGCAGTGCTAACCACTGTGTCACCACCTTAACTTCACTTTGAATCTCTGCAACAAAAGTATAGTGTTCAATGGGACAATCATTGAATGTTTTTTGTGTGCATGAATGTAATGAGGAATACATTTCCCTGGTCTCAAGAGATGGCTGCAGGAATTGGCAATATGACTCAAGTCTGCCAGTCCCGCTGTGCTGCGAACAGATTTCAACTGTACTTCCATCAGTAACTTTATACTTGTTACTGTTGACCATCTCTTTTTGCATTCTGATTATTCACATCATTTATTCAAATACTATAACCATGCTGGAGGCAGTAACTTGCAATAAAATGCCTTAATAATCATCATGCACGATAACGGAATTACTGTCTGATAATCGGAATTTGGGAAGCCTTAGCAACATTCTGGGAAATATCCTAATAATATTTTCCAAATTATGTTTCAAGGAATAATCTCTTGTCTTGTGCTGTGCCCACCTCATGATGCACTTTGCTAAGAGTCTCTTCAATCAGTGTTGTTACACAGTGTCAGATTATTCTGGAGTAAAATTTCCTTTGCTCTGGCCAAACAAAAAACATCAGAATTGAAGAATCTAACCCATAAATTGTAGGATAATCAAATCCTAATTTTACAAGTGACCACAGACTCAAACTCAAGAACAGAAGACTACATTACAGATAGCTTTGGGGAGTGTGTGTGTGTGTGTGTGTGTGTGTGTGTGTGTGTGTGTGTGTGTGTGTGTGTGTGTGTGTGTGTGTGTGTGTGAGTGTGTGTGTGTGTGTGGTGGGGAGTGGGGGGTAGCCAAGGCATTGGGAAGACTGCTACCGCGTACGACAGAGAAAGGAATTGAGTAGGATGAGACAGAGGGGAGTCTATGGTATGATTTGAACTTGAGGAGCAGCAAGTACACCACAATGATCTCCCCAAATCCAGCCCATGAAGGGCAATTGTTGCAAAGAAAACCATGTGGGGTCCATCGCTGTGAATGTCACAAATCTCCAATCCTCCACCCAAGTGGCTCCCACATTCTGCATGTAGTTAATTAAGATTGTTCTCAATTCAGTCCTCTATAAGGCCTGGAATTACTGTGGGGATATTTAACAGATGAGTGCCTAACACATTCATATGGCATTTCTATTTGCTATTTTGCCAGAGGTGATAATTTATGTGAAGCAGATGGAATAACTCCTGCAGTAAGATTTTGACACAGCAATGTCATACGGATGCAGAAGGCACTCATCGACTATTATCTCCAATAATAATTTGAGGACTACAATTGCTTTGCCAAAGTTTTAAAGTTTATTTATTAGTGTCACAAATCGGCTTACATTAATCCTGCAATGAAGTTACTGTGAAAATCCCCGAGTCACCACATTCTGGCGCCTATTTGGGTACACTGAAGGAGAACTTAGCGTGGCCAATGCACCCTAACCAGCATAACTTTCGGACTGTGGGAGGAAACCAGAGCACCCAGAGGAAACCCATGCAGGTACAGGAGTGCTTAAATTTAGTGTAGAAGTATAGAATGAAGGATATAATTTTTTGAATTACAGCTTTTGCATTTCCTTATGAATCATTACTTTAAAATGTCTCACCCTGAGAGGGAAGTGTCACTATTCTAACTCCCTGGCTAGACATTGCATATCAGTAGATTATAATGTTATAATGCACTGGAGGAGTTCATATGATAGCTAGACCTCCACAACAGGTGCCTAAAGAGTCATAGAGGCCGACAGCATTGAAAAGACCATTCAGCCCATGTTACTCGTCTGTTTCAAGGAGAACAATCCTAGTCAATGCAACCTCTCTTCATAACTAAAACTCATCCTGGTAAATCCCCTTTGCACCCTTTCCAGTGCGATCACACCTCTCCTATAATGTGACCTAACCAACATTTTGTACAGTTCCAGCATAACCTCCCTGCTCTTAAACTCTATGCCTTGACTAATAAAGGCAAGTGTGCTATCTTCACCAATATATCCACCGATTCTGCGCCAAAGTGCCTCTGATCCTCGCTACTTCCCAGGATTCTGCAATTCATCGTGTATTCATAGAGTCCTACTGTACAGAAGGAGGCCATTCGACTCATCAAGTCTGCACCAACCAAATCCCATCCAGGCCCCATCCTCATCCCCCTTGCACTTACCCTAGTTAGTCCTCCTGACACTAAGAGACAATTTAGCATAGCTAATCCACCTAACCCGCACATCTTTGGACCATTCCCTTGCCTTGTTTATCCTGCCCAAGGTTGAATTCCATTTTACACTGATTAGCTCATCTGACCAGCCCGGCTTTATCCTATATATGCTGCTTCTCAATGCCAGGGACCTGGATTTGATTCCCAGCTTGGGTCACTGTCTATGCAGAATCTGCCCATTTTCCTTGTGTCTGTGTGGGTTTCCTCTGGATGCTCTGGTTTCCTCCCACAGTCCAAAAGATGTATGGGTTAGGTGAATTGGCCAGGGTAGATTGCCCCTTAGTGTCAGAGGATTGGATAGGGTAACATACATGGGGTTATGGGGATAGGGCCTGGGTGGGATTGGTGCAAATTTGATTGCGGGTTACAGGGTCAACGACAGGGTTCTGAGGAATGTGGAGGAACAGAGAGATCTTGAGGTTCATATCCACAGATCTCTGAAGGTCACCACTCAAGTGGATAGAGCCATGAAGAAGGCTTATAATGCGTTAGCATTTATTAACAGGGGGCTTGATTTTAAGAGCCGTGGGGCTATGCTGCGACTATACAGGACCTTGGTGAGACCACATTTGGAATATTGTGTGCAGTTCTGGTCACTTCACTATAAGAAGGATGTGGAAGCATTGGAGAGAGTGCAGAGGAGATTAACCAGGATGCTGCCTGTTTTGGAGGGTAGGTCTTATGAGGAAAGGTTGAGAGAGTTGGGGCTTTTCTCTTTAGAGCGGAGGACATAAGAACATAAGAAATAGGAGCAGGAGTAGGCCATCTAGCCCTTCGAGCCTTCCCCGCCATTCAATAAGATCATGGCTGATCTGTCGTGGCTCAGTTCCACATTCCCGCCCTCTCCCCATAACCCTTAAACCCCTCGCTTATCAAAAACCCATCAACCCGCGTCTTAAAAATATTTAGCGAGGCAGCTTCCACCACTTCAACGGGCAGAGAACTCCAGAGATTCACCACCCTTTGAGTGAAGAAGTTCCTCCTCAACTCCGTTCTAAACCGCCCCCCCTTTATCTTGAGGCTGTGCCTTCTAGTCCTACTGTCCTTTCTGAGCGGGAAGAGTCTCTCCACCTCTATCCTATCCATCCCATTCATCATCTTATACGTCTCAATGAGATCTCCCCTCATTCTTCTAAACTCTAACGAGTACAAGCCTAGTTTATTCAGCCTCTCCTCATAGCTCAACCCCCTCAACTCCGGTATCAGCCTAGTAAATCTCCTCTGCACTCCATCCAAGGCCAAAATATCCTTGCGTAAGTGCGGCGACCAAAACTGCACACAGTACTCCAGTTGCGGCCTCACCAATGCCCTATACAGCCGCAGCAAGACCTCCCTACTTTTATATTCAATCCCCCTCGCTATGAAACGATGGCAGGTGACTTAGAGGTTTATAAGATGATGAGGGGGATAGATAGAGTGGACGTTCAGAGACTATTTCCTCAGGTGGATATAGCTGTTACTAGGGGTCATAACTATAACATTCATGGTGAGAAATATAGGAGGGATGTCCAAGGTAGATTCTTTACTCAGAGTGGTTGGGGTGTGGAATGCACTGCCTGCTGTGATAGTGGAGTCGGACACTTTAGGAACTTTCAAGCGGTTATTGGATAGGCACATGGAGCACACCAGTATGATAGGGAGTGGGATAGCTTGATCTTGGGTTCGGACATAGCTCGGCACAACATCGAGGGTTGAAGGGCATGTACTGTGCTGGACTGTTCTATGTTCTATGATGGGCCAAATGGCCTCCTTCTGCACTATAGGATTCAATGAAGCAAAGAAATGTAATTACTGAATAACTTAATTGTAATCAAGAAGGAAAATCTTAGTTTATTCTTTCGTCACTATTTCAGGATCACTGAGGTCAAATATAATCCCAACCCCCCAACTCCCTGCCCCCAACAGCAGACCTGGCCAAGAGCAGACATCTCAGATTGAAGACAAGATTTTCCTGATCTACATGGCTCCACCCCACATTAGTTTTGTTTTGTTTTCATGGGACAAGGGTGTTGCTGGCTGGCCAGCCTTTATTACCCATCCCCACTTGCCCTTGTTCAGGCAGCAACTGAGAGTCAAAAGAGAAAAGAACAATATAAGAACATAAGAAATAGGAGCAGGAGTAGGCCATCTAGCCCTTTGAGCCTGTCCTGCCATTCAATAAGATCATGGCTGATCTGAAGTGGATCAGTTCCACTTTCCCACTTTCTCCCCATAACCCTTAATTCCCCTGTCTATCAGAAACCTATCTACCCGTGACTTAAATATATTTAGCAAGGTAGCCTCCACCGCTTCAACGGGCAGAGAATTCCAGAGATTCACCACCCTTTGAGTGAAGAAGTTCCTCCTTAACTCTGATCTAAACTGCACCCCGCCCCCCACCTTATCTTGAGGCTGTGCCCTCTAGTCCTGCTATCCTTTCTAAGTGGGAAGAATCTCTCTACCTCTACCCTATCCATCCCCTTCATTATCTTATACGTCTCTATAAGATCCCCCACAGCCTTCCAAACTTCAACGAGTACAGACCCAGTCTATTCAGTCTCTCTTCATAGGCTAACCCCCTCATCTCCGGTATCAGCCTAGTGAACCTCCTCTGCACTACCTCCAAGGCCAATATATCCTTCTGCAAGTGCGGCGACCAAAACTGCACACAGTACTCCAGTTGCAGCCTCACCAGTGCCCTGTACAGTTGCAGCAAGACCTCCCTGCTTTTATATTCTATCCCCCTCGCTATAAAGGCCAACATCCCATTCACCTTCTTGATCACCTGCTGCACCTGCAGACTGGGTTTTTGCGATTTGTGCACAAGGACCCCCAGGTCCCTCTGCACCGTAGCATGCTGCAGCTTTTCGCCTTTTAAATAATAATCCTTCCTACTATTACTTCTGCCAAAGTGGATAATCTCACACTTGCTAACATTATACTCCATCTGCCAGGTCCTCGCCCACTTGCTCGGCCAATCCAGATCTCTCTGCAGACTTTCCGCACCCTCCACGCAATTCGCTTTTCCACTCACCTTCGTGTCATCAGCAAATTTCGTTACCCTACACTCAGCCCCCTCCTCCAGATCGTCTATGTAAATGGTAAACAGTTGAGGCCCCAGCACCGACCCCTGCGGCACTCCACTAGTCACCAACAGCCAACCAGAATAGCACCCATTGATTCCAATACAGCACAGAAACAGGCCCTTCGGCCCTCCAAGCCTGCACCGATCATGTGTTCCTAACCAGACCATCCGTTTGTATCCCTCCGTTCCCAACCACAGTGTTGTGAGCCTGGAGTCACATACAGATCAGGCCAGGTAAGGACGGCAGAATCCCTTCCCTAAAGGACATTAGTGAACCAGATGGGTTTTTCTGACAATAGTTTCATGGTCATCAGTAGATTCTTGATTCCAGATTTTTTTTTTATGGAATTCAAATTCCACCAGCTGCTGTGGTGGGATTCGAACTCGGGTCCCCCAGAACATCAGCTGAGTTTCTGGATTAATAGTCTAGTGATAATACCACCAGGCCATCGCCTCCCTCTCCTGTGGTTATCCATTGAGGAGCCAGCCCTTCTGACATTGAACTAACTAAGGTTATTGGGCTGGAATCCTCCCATCTTGCCCACGACTGGATTTCTTGTGGGTCAGGGGCGGAGTATGTAAAGGTCTATTGAAGTCGGGCAGGAAGTTTTGGTTTTCAGGGGAGTGTGGCCAGAAAATCCCGCCCTTAATGTTAATTGCATATCATCAAAGAGCCACATGTTTTAAATGCAGTGCATACTCACTGATATACTGTAGCCAAAGTCGGTATATCATATCAGTTGGAGAAGAATTATTCATACTTGAAACATTAATTCTTTCCCTCTCCATGACACTGCCAGACATGCTGAGACCTTCCAGCGTTTCATATTTTCTCATTCCAGATTTCTAGCTTCCATGCTGTATTTTGCTTTTATGCTGGTCTACCCATACAATGTGGCCCATCAAATCATCCCTTGACATTCTATGCTTTAAAACCTTGCTTTTATAATTCCCTCTTTTTTTCGCAATTGCATTGTCTCTCGATCTCCTGGGGCGGCACGGCGGCGCAGTGGTTAGCACAGCTGCTTCTCAGCGCCAGCCGCCCGGGTTTGATTCCCGGCTTGGGTCACTGTCTGTGTGGAGTTTGCACATTCTCCCCGTGTCTGCGTGGGTTTCCTCCGGGTGCTCAGGTTCCCCTCCCCCAGCCTGAAAATCGTGCTGGTTAGGTGCATTGGCCATACTAAATTCTCCTTCAGTGTATCCGGACAGATGCCAGAATGTGGCGAGCAGGGGATTTTCATCGTAACTTCATTGCACTGTTAATGTAAGCCTACTTGTGATGCTAATAAATACACTTTAAAAGCTTTAAATTCGGCCATTCCCTTTCTCCCTGTCCTTTTCCATGTTTTCCCTCATCCCTCTTTCTCACTGTCTGTTCCTCATCTCTCAGTTACCCTGGGTCACTGGCATTCTCATGTCACCTTTCATATGCTTTCATGCACTGTTTCTGCCTGTTTCTATCCTCCCTATTTTCATTCTTTGCTTCCCTCGTGATGAGGAAAAATTAAAAGAAAAGGAAAATGGACAAACCGGAAAAAAAATTAAAGCAAGTATTCCCCAGGGAATGGAAACCATTGGTCTGAATCATGCTCTCACACTTTTCCCTGACAGCGTTTGGCTGAGGTGGGTACATTTTGTTTCAGTTGTGCTATGTTCCTCCACGCTACCCCCACAGATTTCTAAATATACACAAAGCTTGCCATGGAATGCAACAGAAGAATTATTGAACTGATAATTGAACTAGATGAATCATTATGACTTTAAATGATAATTTGGGAGAATCTCAAGTTGTGTACTGTACTAAATTGCGGTTCTTTGAAAGAAGATACTCATTTTCTCTGCGATACAATTCCACAAATTGTGATTCTGTCTGGGATGAAGGTCCGTAAGTGCTAATATTCAATAGGAAGCAGTTCAGTGAAATAAGGGGAGGAATAGTGGCACAATGGTTAGCACTGCTGCCTCACAGCGCCAGGGACCCGGGTACGATTTTTGGCTTGGGTGCAGTTTTTCCCTGTGTCTTCCAGGTGCTCCGGTTTCCTCCCATACTCCAAGGACATGCTGGTTAGGTGCATTGGTCATGCTAAATTCTCCCTCAGTGTACCCAAACAGGCACCAGAGTGTGGCGACTAGACACAGTAACTTCATTGCAACGTTAATGTAAGCCTACTTGTGACAGTAATAAAAATGAACTTAAATATAATAGATATAGGAGCAAAATTAGGCTATTTGGCCCATCGAGTCTGCTCCGCCATTCAATCATGTTTCTCAATCAACCCCATTCTGCTGCTTTTGATCCCCTTACCAATCAAGAATGTATCTATCTCTGTCTTAAATGCACCCAATGACCTGGCCACCACAGCCTTCTGTGGCAATGAATTCCACAGATTCACCACCCTCTGGCTGAAGGAATTCTTCCTCATCTCGGTTCTAATTCCTTTACTCCGAGGCTCTGGCATCGGATCATCGTCTCTCCTACTAATGGAAACACCTTCCCCACATCCACTCTTTCTGTAAGTTTCAAAGAGACCTCCCCCCCCCCCCCCCACCGAACTCCCATCGAGTACAGACTCAGAGTTCTCAAACGCTCCTCATACATCCAGCTTTTTATTCCCGGGATCACTCTCGTGAAATGCCACCACAGTTCAAGAGGCTATTCCCCCCACCCCCCCACTTTGAGGGGGAGAGCTGACTGGTGGTGATTTTAGCCTGATGATCACCACACCTCAGGAAGGTTGAGAAGGCAGAGCCTTCATGAATAATTTCACGGGAATTGAACCTGCCAAGAGATGTGCTGGTTAGGTGCGTAGGCCATGCTAAATTCTCCCTCAGTGTACCCGAACAGGCATCAGAGTGTGGGAGGAAACTGGAGCATCTGGAAGAAATGCACACAGACGTTGGGAGAATGTGCAGAGTCCGCACGGACAGTGACCCAAACATTATGAAGCCGCCAATTGAGCTAACAGACCCCTGGCTCATACACTTGGGAAACTCTTCCATATGTACGGATCTTATCCAGCATAATGTTCCACATGCATCCTCTCTCTCTGGGAAAACTGCTTCACAGGCATCAACTCTGGGAAACTTTCATAACTGCTGACTCTCTGGAATATGGTCAAAGAAAGAAAAGAATTAGCATTTATATAGGACCTTTCAGAATCCCTGAACCCTTTATGTCCAGCTAATTACTTTTGATATGCAGCCTAGGTTGCAATTCAGGAAATGTGTCAGTCAATCGGACACAGCAGGATTCCACAAGAAGTGTTGAGATGATGTACAGGTCATCTGTTTGTCGGTTTTAGTTGAGATATAAATGCAGGCCAGGACATCACTCCTTTGAAACAGGGCCGTGGTTCCTTTATATCCACCTGAGAGGGCAGATAGGAACTCAGTTTAATACCTCATCAAACAAGTGCCCTAGGATACATGTTTCCCAGATTCACTCGCTGCCAGTGTCAGTCTTTTTAAGTTTAAAGTTTTTTTTTAATTAGTGTCACATGTAGACTTACATTAACACTGCAATGAAGTTACTGTGAAAATCCCCTAGATGCCACACTCCAACGACTGTTCAAGTACACTGAGGGAGAATTTAGCATGACCAATGCACCTTATCAGCATGTCTTTCGGACTGTGGGAGGAAACCCACACAGACATGGTAAGAACGTGCAGACTCTGCACAGACAGTGACCCACAGTCAAACCCGGGTCCCTGGCACTGTGAGATAGCAGTGCTAACCACTGTGCCACCGTACCACCCCACTCTCCCTTGATCCCTATTCCCTTTAACCTAGACATCTTTGGACACAAAGGGGCAACTTAGCATGGAGAATCCACCTAACCTGCATATCTTTGGACTGTGGGAGGAAACCAGAGCACCCAGAGGAGACCCATGCAGACATGGGGAGAACATGCAGTCTCCGCACTGTCAGTGACCCAAGCCAAGAATCGAACCGGGGTCCCTAGCACATGAGACAGCAATGTTAACTATCGTGCCACCATGCCATCCCATTTTCTTTTGATCCCCTAATCTCCTTAACCTCGACACCTTTGGCCATTAAGGGGCAATTTAGCATGCTCAGTCTACTTAACCTGCATATCTTTGGACTGTGGGAGGAAACCAGAGCACCCAGAGGAAACGCACGCAGACACAGGAAGAATGTGCAAACTCCACACAGACAGTGACCCAAGCCAGGAATTGAACCCAGGTCCCTGGAGCTGTGAGGCAGCAGTACTAACCACTGTGCCACCGTGCCACCCTCTTATCCCACCACAGTCTTGAGAGTGATGGGCTGTTGTATTATTAAATACCATTGTTATGTCTGGCTGAGTGCTTGTGTCTGCTGACTTGTCCTACACCTGCTGCCCTCCTCTGTGCAACTGGAGAATATCATTAGTCCCAATCTACTTGGTGTTCTCTGCTGGTCAGAATGGCACAGACATTGGCGCAAGCCTCTGAGTGCCATGACCACCATACAACATCATCTGGGTGCTGACTCAATCCAGTTTCGCTGTGGTGACACCATCGTTCCAGCTCAGGTACAACCGGGAGCTTCTCCACAAAGAAAATGAGAAACAAAGTCAATCAGTCGCTTTCTGGGAAGCGTATAAATATAATTTATTCCCTCCTGTCATTTTCTACCACGTAAGTGCTAAGACTCTTTGTACCTCCGAGCCAGAAGGCAAGCTATCCTTTTAAGATGAAATGTACGAAAATATGCTTGAATGAAACAATTAGAATATCTTAAATATATGGGTAAATAATGTGAAATTGTTTCCAGTGGTGGTAGGGTCGGCCACCAGGGGACAACAGGTTTACGGCGGTTGGCAAATGAACCAAAGGTGACGTTAGAAACATTTTTTTTACACAACAGCGAGTTGTTATGTTCTGGAATGCATTGCCTGAAAAGGTGGTGAAAGCAGATTCAATAACAACATTCAAAATAGAATTGGAAAAATACATCAAGGGGAAAAAAAATCATTACAGTGCCGTGGGGAAAGAGCAAGCAAGGGGAATTAATTGAAAAGCTGCACCAAAGAGCGGTGACAGCTACATGACTGAATGGTGTGTCTCTGTCTTATCTGATTCCATAATTTGGTGTTGTGTTGGAAGATCTGTTTGGCAAGTTCAGTCTTGGTCGCTGTCAAGGAGCAGAGGTGAAAGGTCAAAGTCTGTCAAACCTGAAAGGACAGTAAGAAGTCTCACAACACCAGGTTAAAGTCCAACAGGTTTATTTGGTAGCAAACGTCACTAGCTTTCGGGGCTCTACTCTTTCGTCAGGTGAGTGGGAGTTCTGATCACAAACAGGATATATAAAGGCACACACTCAGTTTACAGAATACTGGTTAGAATGTGAGTCTTTACAGCTAATCAAGTCTTAAAGGTGCAGACAACGTGAGTGGAGATAGCATGTTTACCCCAGTCCAACGCCGGCATCTCCACATCATGGCTACCATCAAAACCTGAAAGCACCAAGGTTGAAAGGAATGATATCCAAGGAGATAAAGTGTTGGTATTCTACCACTCTGCCTGCCACAGAATCGATGGGGGCGAGGGGCAGACAACAGAAATGGCCAATGACCTCGAGTGGATTTTCCAGTCTTGTTCGAGCGAGACTGTAAAATCCCGCCCAAAACGCACAAGCAAAATTGCCACATTGTCATTCCTCGGCCAACTTCCTAACGGAAGATTAGTTACATTGAGCTGGGTGGTCCATTGATCTTTGTACTTCCAGCGCCTTTTCCATTGAGATTAACTGGGATGCTTCGGTCTCGTAGCCATGACAGCGAGAATGGAGAACTTGACGCTCAGCGAAATCTCCATTCGCTGCAGCGGGGCTGGAGAATCCCAGCCGCGGGCGAGGTCAGGGAACTCTGGCCACCATGGGCTTTATTCTGCAACCTCGGCCGCAGTCGGGATTCTACAGTCCCGCTGCAGTGAACGGGGATTGGGCTGAGCGTCAAATTCTCCAGCCCCGCTGTCAATGGCGGCGGGATGTGAACAGCCGGAGAATTCCGCCTCATATTCTCTTTTCCAATTTTCAGTAAACTTGGTATAATAACTTTAACTTTAATAATAGCGAGGGTTCAGGCAGTGTATGTTCTGGGACTAGGAATCCAGAGATCCAGACTAAAGAGAATGTAGGGTCAACTCCCACCATGGGAATTTAAACTCGGTTGAAAAAAATCCTTGAAATATGAAAGCGGAATCAATAAAAGCTACCACTTAGCTCTCAGATTGTCCTAAAGGAGAAACAAAATAACAACTGATTCACTCATATCCTTTAGGGAAGGAAACAAGTTATTTTGATCTGATTTAAATGCAATTTCAAGCCCTCAGCAATATGATTGACTCTTAATTACCTTCTGAGTTTAGCGAGCCAATCAGTTGTATCAATATGACCTTCCCAAAGGCAATTAAGGACAGGTACTAAACACCAGCCATGCTTGAGATACTTACAGCCAAAGAATTCATACGTTTTAAAAATAGTTTGAAGTGCTTGCAAGATAATGTACCTAAGTTGAAGCATGAGATGGTGAGACTACTTAAATCGCTCTTGGGTATTAGCACTTCTGATTCTCATGGGTACAGCGATTTAGGGGTGTTTCACTGGCCTGAAGTGCTTGCTTTCTCCCTTTCCCTCGATTAATACTCCCTGCCTCATACGCATTTACACTCTCGAATTTTACCTCACCTTCCATCTTTTATTCGCAAAACGTGGGCAACATTTGCAGAGCTAGCATTTATTGTCCATCCCTAATTGCGCTTGAGAAGGTGGTGCTGAGCTGTCTTCTTCAACTGCCGCAGCCCACATGTTGAAGGAGCCTTCACAGTGGTGTTAAGGGAGGGAGTTCCAGGATTCCGACGATGAAGGGACAGCGATACATTTCCATGTCAGGATGGTGCGTGACTTGCCGGGGAATTTAGAAACAGGTGCCTGGTTAGTATTGTCTCTCGAGGTGGTTGTGATCACCGCTTTGAGAGATGCTGTTTAAATGTGGTTCTCCAATCACCTTTGGTTTGTCAACCTTGCAATCTGCCAAGAATCAATAAACTTAATACTTATCTCGCTTACAAACTACTTCTTGACTTAAATAATTTACTTCTTACTCTAGTTTGGTCTCACCAGTGTGCTACACTATGGGCTTTTACTTAAGCACCTTTACATTAAAAAGAAAGGGAGAATATACAATGATGTTTTGAAGATTTCACCAACAGAAGGAATGTATCAGTCCCCAACTCAAATGCATACAGCACAAGATATAGAAACTAAAAGCAGGAGTAGGCCATTCGGCCCTTTGAGTCTGCCCTGCCATTCATTTGATCGTGGCTGATCATCAAATTCAATATCCTGATCCTCCTTCCCTCCATATCCCTTGATCCCTTTAGCCCCAAGAGTTATCTATAATTTCTTCTTGAAATCACAAAAGAACAAAGAACAATATAGCACAGGAAACAGGCCCTTCAGCCCTCCAAGCCTGTGCCACTCATTGGTCCAACTAGACCATCCGTTTGTGTCCCTCTATTCCCAGTCTGTTCGCGTGGCTATCTAGATAAGTCTTAAATGATCCTCGTGTGTCAGCCTCAACCACCTTGCTTGGTAGTGCATTCCAGGTCCCCACCACCCTCTGTGTAAAATACGTCCCTCTGATATGAGTTAAACCTCGCCCCCTTCACCTTGAACCTGTGACCCCTCATGATCGTCACCTCTGACCTGGGGAAAAAAGTTTCCCACTGTTCGCCTTATCTATGCCCTTCATAATTTTATACACCTCTGTTAGGTCTCCCCTCATCCTCTGTCTTTCCAGGGAGAACAACCCCAGTTTACCCAATCTCTCCTCATAGCTAAGACCCTCCATACCAGGCAACATCCTGGTGAAGCTTTTCTGTACTCTCTCCAAAGCCTCTACGTCCTTCTGGTAGTGTGGCGCTTTAGCCTGAGCTACTTTCTGTGGTAGTGAATTCTGCACATTCACAAATCCACAAATCTCTCTGACAAATCATTCTCTATTCACCTAATTTCTAAAAGGTTACCCCTGATCCTCAAACTATGACCCCCTAGTCCTGGACTCCACCACCATCGGAAACATTCTGAATCTACCCTGTTTAACCCTGCTGGAATTTTCAAAGTTTCTGTGAGATCTTCTCTCGCCCAGCTAAACTCCAGTGAATATAATCCTAATCGACTTAGTCTCTCCTCATATGACGGATCTGCCAGCCCAGGAATTAGCCTGGTAAACCTACTCCGATAGAAATAAGTCATAACATCCAAGTAGAAGGTATCAAGCTATGTGTAGAAGTGGAGTTGAAAGTGTTAAAGGTGATGACAACAATTATGACCAGAAATTTGTAACTGCCTGAACACTTGTTTCCAGGTTTGACTGACTCTCTAGTGCACGTTAGAGATTAATTCACAATAATATTCACCAAATCTCTGGATCTCAGTCAGTTCTTAAAGTTTCATGGAGTACCTTCTGCGTGAATGAGTTGTGTTGGGTCTGTAATTGCTGCAAAACTGTTTAGGATCATAGAACAGAATCCCCACAGTTCAGAAGGAGGCCATTCAGCCCATCAAGTCTGAGCAGAAAACAGTCCCACCCGGGCCCTATCCCCACGTATGTAACTTGCAAATCCCTCTGACACTAGGGATAATTTAGCCTGGCCAATCAACCTAACCTGCACACCTTTGGATTGTGAGAGGAAACCAGAGCACCCAATGGAAACTCACGTAGGCACGGGGAGAACATGCAGACTCCGCACAGACAGTCACCCAAGGCTGGAATTGAACCCCAATTCCTGATGTTGTGAGGCAGTAGTGCTCACCACTGGGCCATTATGCCACCCTCATGTTGGTGAACTAATTTCTTCATCAAGATTCACAACTGCATACTCTATACCCTCACATCTCTTCCTGTCTGCAAAAATAGAAGCAGGAATTTTGCTATGGATGTTGTTGGTTTGACATGGGGATTAGCAATGTAAATGCTAGTTTGTGTTCAGTAAGCTAATGCCCGAAAAAAAATTTTTGTTTCATGCGTTTGACAAACCGAAATATGACAACTGACAAGAATAATTAAACAGCAATATGTCCAAAATTGACAATGGTTGAATAATGCATAACATGGAATCAATCCAACATCAACAATAGACTTTCAATTTGATCGTGGAGCCAAAAACCATTGATTCATAAAAAAAATTCTTTCAAAATAGACAAAGCGGGGGCACGGTGACACAGTGGTTAGCACTGCTGCCTCACAGTGCCAGGTACCCGGGTTCAATTCTCGTCCTCGGGTCACTGTCTGTGCACATTCTCCTTGTGTCTGCGTGGGTTTCCTCCGGGTGCTCCGGTTTCCTCCCACAGTCCAAAGATGTGTGGGTTAGAATGATTGGCCATTCTCAGTACCTCACACTAAGTTGATCTTTCTCTACACCGTAGCTATGACTGTAACACTACATTCTGTACTCTCTTGTTTCCTTCTCTATGAACAGTATGCTTTCTCTATGTAGTGCACAAGAAGCAATACTTTTCACTGTATAACAATACATGTGACAATAATAAATCAAAAATCAATTGTCCCTTAATGTCAGGGAGATTAGCAGGGTAAATGTGTTGGTTTATAGGGGTAGGGCCAGGTTGGGATTGTTGTCAGTGCAGGTTCGATGGGCTGAATGGCCTCTTTCTGCACTGTAGGGATTCTATTTTTCTACGATATGAGAAGAATGGCCTACCTGAACCATTCATTGTGACTTTGTGCTTAGCTGAAGCACAAGTGGATTGTTGTCACCCCATGACTAAAGAATTGTATTGCTTAGTATCCTATTTCTATATCTTTGGAATAACGTAACTACTTCTACTATAGATCTGACTTCAATTGAGAGGATAACACACACACTGTGGCTAGCTTCTAAATCTGTGACACTACTAATAGGGCTTGCACTTCATGAGACTATTAACCTTTTCAATGGAACCAGGTCATAATCAGCAGACTATACCCACAGTGGCATTAACCTACACCTCTGTTCAACTGACTGCCTTTGGTCCTTTGTTCTTTGAATCAAGCTTCTTGCTCACTCTCTCAGCCTCTCATATATATATATTTATCATATATCCAGAACTGTGCAGTGTTGTAGATAAATACATTGGAGAGAAACTGAAACATAAGAATATTCTACAATGTCCCAAAAATGTTTGTGAGATTCTCAGTTGGATGTTCAAGATGTTATGGGTCCAGGGCCTGCCCATGGCAATCACCCTCACCGCTCCCAGTAGAAGTCAGTCCCTTCAGGAGAGGAGACAGCCCCATTCCTGAGATTTGAGCACAAAACATCGTTTGACATTCCAGTGCACCACCGAGGGAGTGCTGCAACGATGTACTCTTTTTTGGAAGTGGGGTTGAACCGAGGCCTCACCTGCTCTCTTAAGATAAGACTTTCTCAGGGGACTAAGGAAATTCAGCATGTCCGTTCTGACTCTGACCAACTTTTACAGATGTGCCACAGAAAGCATCCTTTTTGGATGTATCTCAGCTTGGTATGGCTCCTGCTCTGACCAAGACCTCAAGAAGCTACAAAGGGTTGTGAACGAAGCCCAGTCCATCACGCAAACTAGTCTCCCATTCATTGACTCTGTCTATACTTCCACTACCTTGGAAAAGCAGCTAACATTGTCAAGGACTCCATGCGCTTCAGACATACTCACTTCCACCTTCTTCTGTTGGGAAAAAAATACAGAAGTCTGAAAACACATAACTACTGACTCAAGGACAGCTTCTTCCCTGCTACCATCAGACTTTTCAATGAACTGTATATTAAGTTGATCTTTCTTTACACCTTAGCTATGACTGTAACACTACATTCTGAGCTCTCGTCTTTTCTTCTCTATGAACTTTGTCTGTATAGTGGGCAAGGAACAATACTTTTCACTGTATACCAATACTTGTGACAATAATAGATCAAATCAAATATTTCCTACAGTACAACAGCACTAAGAATTCAAAAGCACTTCATTGGCTGTAAAGAGTGGAGGAATGTCCAAGGGTCATAAAAGGCACTATATAAATGCACACTCTTTCTTCATGTAAACCAAGAGGCTCCGTTACCCCGAGTAATTTGGCAGTACCACTTGCGACAGTGACCCTCCAATATAAAGGCTCCGCTCTGAAAGACTGAGGTCTGCATTAGTCATTTCCAATATCATATTGGGTGCTGTAAATAGACAGCAGTTGACTTTATTGTACAGGACAGTGAAGGGCAAGTTCAAGGCAAGGAGCCAAAAAAAAACTTCATAATACGGAGGGCAATCAATGGCTGGCACAGTTTGTTGAGGAAGGTTGTTAAGGCCAAGGCCCTGGAGTCATTTGAGAAACAGCTACAGAATACAATGGGAAGACAGTATGGCTGGGATTCTGGGAGGGTGAAAGAAGAAAAGAAAGACTTGCATTGATATACTTCATCCCATGGCCACCAGACATCTCAAATCGACCAAAGAAGCACTGTCAAATTTCCCAAAGGGTTGCTGTTAGCTGAACCAATGTTCTAAATTTGAAACAGTATTGAGTTGGTTTGGGAAAATAAAATTTTACGGACTGAATGTTGCAATCAGTTCTCGGAGCCATAGAACCATCAAAAAGTTACAGCACAGAAGGAGGCCATTCGCCCCTCTTGTTCATGCCAGCCCTAAGACATGGTGGCATAGTGGTTAGCACTGCTGCCTCACGGCGCCAGGGACCAATTCCAGCCTCAGGTCACTGTGTGTGGAGTCTGCACGTTCTCCCTGTGCCTGCGTGGGTTTCTCCGGGTGCTCTGGTTTCCTCCCACAGTCTGAATGACTGGTTGGGTGCATTGACCATGCTAAATTCTCCCTCAGTGTACCCGAACAGGCATCAGAGTGAGGTGACTAGAGGATTTTCACAGCAACTTAATTGCAGTGTTCTTGTAAGCCTACTTGTGACACTAATAAATAAACTTTAAAAAACTTAAATATAAATTTAAATTTTAAAGATGTGCAAGTTAGGTGGATTGGCTCTGCTCAACTGTCCCTTAGTGTCAGGGGGTAGGGTAAATACAAGGGGTTACAGAGATAGGGACTGGGTGGGATTGTGATCGGTGCAGACTCGATGGGCCAAACGGCCTCCTTCTGTACCGTAGGGATTCTATGATTCTACGATATCCTTTCTAATCCCACCTTCCGGCATCCGGCCCATAGCCCTGTAGCTTACAGCACATAAGATGCAGATCCAGGTACTTTTAAACAGAGTTCCTGGTCTCTGCTTCCACCACCAACTCAGGCAGTGAATTCCAGACACCCATCACCCTCTGTGTAAAAAGGCTCCTCCTCATGTTCCCTCTACACCTTCTTTTATTAATCTTGAATCTACGTCCCCTTGTTCTAGAATTCTCCACCAAGGCAAACAACTTTATCCTGTCCACTCTATCTCTTCCCCTCATAATTTTGTACACCTCTCTCCAGACACCCCTCAGCCTATGTTGTTCCAAGGAAAATAACCCCCATATCTCCACTTTTCATAAATAAATAAAATTCTTACCATTAATTATGATCATTGTTGATTTTTTTTCATTTTGTTTTAGTTGTAACCTTATTTTAAAAAATGATGCAGATTGAGACAATTTTCCTAATGGAGTTATGGAGCTTGAGTAAGTTTGGAATCAAATTGGAATCATATAATACCTACAGTGCGGAAGAAAGAGGTCATTCGGCCCATCGGGTCTGCACCAACTCGCTGATAGACTAACCTAACCAGGCCTTCTCCCCTTAACTCCACACATTTCCCATGGCTAATCCATCTAACCTACACATCTTGGGACACTAAGGGGCAATTAAGCATGGCCAATCCACCTAACCTGCACATCTTTGGAATCAATAGAGAAACCAACCTTAATTTGGTTGTATCACACTTATGAGGTCATGTATTTTTATCAAATCAATGCCTCCAGTAAGGCCATCAGATTGTAAGGAACATCATGCAAAAGGAACAATTAAAAAGAAATTCATGGGATAGGAGTATTTCTGGACAGCATCTGATTCCCATCCCTAATTGCCCCCGAACTGAGTGGCTTGCTAGGCTGTTTCAGAGTGTACTTAAGAGTCAACCACTTAGCTGTGAGTTTGGAGTCACATGTAGGCCAGACCAGGTAAGGACGGCAGATTCCTCTCCCTAAAGGACATTAGTGAACCAGATGGGTTTTTACCACAAACAACACCTTTAGGCCTTTAATTCCAGAATTTTACATCAACTCAAATTTCACCATCTGCCATGGTGGGATTTGAACCTTGGTCCAAGGGCATTACCTTGTGTCTCTGAGTTATTAGTACAGCAACAATACCACTAGGCCACCACTCTGCAACAGCAGAAACAAGTGTAGGGGCATTCAGATAAACAATTGCTGCAGTGTAGTCAGAGACATTCAAAATGGATACCACCCTGGAGGATACAGAAGAATCTGCATGAACAGGTTGAGTGCCATGTTTTCTCCTTGGCTGTTCATTCACTCAGTACAATCTGATACTAAAAAACCTTACACTGATGATAAGATGTCCATGAAGAGGAGGAGGAGGAGGACAAAGAGAAACTCTCTCGACAGAGCTACCTAGTGGCCAAACACTAGAAACTACACTGTGAAAGCTGACATCGCAAAATTGAAAGGGAAAACATTCTCGTATGATCTTACAATGGGAACAGAGGACAGAAATCCAGAACAGAGATCACTGCAACTCAAAGTAAGGCTTGTGAGTAGGAAGGCGCAGGAATAGGTCAATCAGCCCCTCAAGCAAGTCCCATCGTTCAATCGGGGTCAACTGCAGGTTATAGACAAGATTGCCAATTTTCGAAGTGTGTTTGTATATGCATGCACTGTTGGTTTTAAGAAATGCAAATTAAATTTACTATACTAATTGTCCTTTGTCTTTCTTTGATAATGGCAGCGTTGATCAACCCAGTTGAGAGAACAGAGAGGTGCTATAATTGGTCTTAGTGCCCCTCAGATAGGGAGGGGGAATTTGCCCAGGATTCTCATTCCTGACTGCCATTCCTGCACCTGACTGCCAGTAAGTCATCAGCGATGAGATGTACGTGTGAGCAAATGTAGAGTAATGGTATATTCAGGTTTGGCTGTGTTGTTTAGCTTGCTGACACTCAGGGTGGAATTTTCCCACCTCACCTACCATGAGAATTGTAGCAGGTGGGACAGAGCCATACAAAGGTCCATTGACCTCAGGTGGGATTTTCTGGCTGCATTTGTCCCAAAATTGGAAAATCCCACCCTCAGAGTTGAGCTGGTTACAAGGGTCTAGTGCCTGTGGTCCTAATCAATGTGCAGGTGGGGTGAAAATTGGTGAATAAGAAGAGTTTATAGAATATTTACTTCCAGAGACAAGCAACCCATGGTTATCAGTTTATTTTCTCTCCCTCTCTTAATGACACTGACGTACAGAGTTAAGGCTTTCACAGATACGTTCATGTATTTTCTAATTAATTCAGTTATAGATGTGGGCATCGCTGGATGGGCCAGCATTTACTGCCCATCCATAATTGCCCTTGAACTGAGTTGTTTGCTCAGGTATTCCAAAGGGTATTTAAGAATCAGCCACGTGATTGGTGTCACATATAGGCCAGACCAGGTAAAGATGGCAGATTTCCTTCACTAAAAGACATCACTGAACCAGATGCGTTTTTACAACAATCGACAATGGTTTCATGGTCATCGTTAGAATTTTATTTCCAGATTTTACCAAATTCAAATTTCATTATTTGCTGTGGCAGGATTCGAACCTGGGTCCTCAGAGCTGCACCCTGGGTCTCTGTCAGACCAGCCCAGTGACAATAGCACTATGCCACTGCCTCCCTTGAACTCAAGCAGGTTGACAGTGGGGTAATGCTGTTGGTCTTTGTGACACTGCTTCAGATAAGAAAAATGGAGCTGAGTTCTCAGTCCTGCTTGCTAACCAATGCTTCCTGCTGGAATGTCTGATTCTGTGGGTAGCATTGAGTTCCAAAGCAGTGCTTTCCATGATCAACTATGAAAAGCAGCCAAGTAAGTGAGGCAGAGGCACTGTAGTATTTTAACTGGACCAGTAATCCAGAGATCCATCAGATCCCGCCACAGCAGATGGTGAAATATGAATTCAATAATAACCTGAAACTAAAATTCTAATAGAGCGGCATGGGTAGTTAGCACTGCTGCCTCACAGCGCCAGGGATTTGGGTTCGATTCTGGCCCCGGGTCACAGCCTGCGTGCAGTATGCACATTCTCCCCATGTCTGTATGGATTTCCTCTGGGTGCTCCAGTTTTCTCCTACACTCTAAAGATGTGCAGGTTAGGTTGTTTGGCCATGGTAAATTGATCCTTAGTGCCAGGGTCCCTAGCAGGGTAAATATATGGGGTTACAGGGATAGGGCCTGGATGTTGTCAGTGCAGACTCGATGGACCGAATGGTCTCTTTCTGCACGGTAGAAGTTCTATGATTCAACCCTTCTATGTCCTGAAGCCATTGAATCCAAACCCACAGCAATGTGGTTGACTCTTAACTGCCCTCTGAAATGTACTAGCAAGCCATTCAGTTCAAGGGATGAGCAATAAATGTTGACTTAGCCAGCAATGCCCATATCCTGTGAAAGAATAAGGAAACAAAGTACAAAACAGGGATCAAGTGATTGGAATTTAAATATCTGGATGGTTTGGTAGCATATATTCTCTGTCCCACGTATAGTTACATAGGCATTTACTTAGCACACATACAATTTACACTCAAGGTATTTTCTTTTCAAACAAAATTAAGGGAAATCTCATAAATTTACATAATTGTAAATCTTTTATTAAAGAGTGTATCTGAGAGAATATTACACAAAAGGTTTAATTCCCATCTTCCCAGCATAGGGTTAAGAATCTTTGTTCCATATTTCTCAATTTCCAATGGCAGTGTAGGGTATACATATACAGAGGAACATATCTATTTCTGACAATTTTTAAAAGTTTATTAGTGTCACAAGTAGGCTTACATTAATGCCGCAATGAAGTTATTGTCAAAATCCCCTATTTGCCACACTCCAGCACCTGTTCGGGTAGACTGAGAGAGAATTTAGCCAATGCATCGAAGCAGCACGTCTTTTGGACTGTGGGAGGAAACCAGAGCAGCTCGAGGAAACTGGCACAGCCACAGGGAGAATGTGCAAACTCCACACAGACAGTAATCCAAGGAATCGAACCCGGGTCCCTGACACTATGAGGTAGCAGTGCTAACCACTGTATCACCAGTGGTATCCCAATTACTAACACCTAAAGGTAGGGATAAAGAGTGATTGCTTTCATGGACAGCAATAAACATTTTGTCTCACACACACTCACTCTCACACACACAAATGCACACACACACACACACAACAAACACACCTACACACACACACACACACACAACAAACACACCTACACACACACACACACACACAACAAACACACCTACACCTACACACACACAACAAACACACCTACACACACACAACAAACACACCTACACACACACAACAAACACACCTACACACACACAACAAACACACCTACACACACACAACAAACACACCTACACACACACAACAAACACACCTACACACACACAACAAACACACCTACACACACACACACACAACAAACACACCTACACACACACACACACAACAAACACACCTACACACACACACAACAAACACACCTACACACACACACAACAAACACACCTACACACACACACACAACAAACACACCTACACACACACACACAACAAACACACCTACACACACACACACACACCAAACACACCTACACACACACACACACACCAAACACACCTACACACACACACACACACAACAAACACACCTACACACACACACACACAACAAACACACCTACACACACACACACACACAACAAACACACCTACACACACACACACACAGCAAACACACCTACACACACACACACACACAACAAACACACCTACACACACACACACCTACACACACACACACAACACACACACCTACACACACACACAACAAACACACCTACACACAACAAACACACCTACACACACACACAAACAAACACACCTACACACACACAAACAAACACACCTACACACACACACACAACAAACACACCTACACACACACACCACAAACACACCTACACACACACACCACAAACACACCTACACACACACACCACAAACACACCTACACACACACACCACAAACACACCTACACACACACACACCTACACACACAACATACACACCTACACACACACACACCAACCAAACACACCTACACACACACACACAACAAACACACCTACACACACACACACACACAACAAACACACACACACAACAAACACACCTAAACACACACACACACACACAACAAACACACCTAAACACACACACACAACAAACACACACACACAACAAACACACCTAAACACACACACACAACAAACACACCTAAACACACACACACAAACACACCTAAACACACACACACAACAAACACACCTAAACACACACACACAACAAACACACCTAAACACACACACACATCAAACACACCTAAACACACACACACATACATACATATAACAAACACACCTAAATACACACAAACACATACATACAACAAACACACCCAAACACACCCAAACACATACATACAACAAACACACCCAAACACACCCAAATGCATACATACAACAAACACACCCACACACAAACACATACATACATACAACAAACACACACACCCAAACACATACTCTCTCACACACACACACAAACACACACAGAGCGCAGAAGATCGTTGGGGTGGAGGGGTAAGGGAAAGAATGGGTGAATCTATGGAACAATTTGAGATGAAATGCGACAGCCAGTATCAGTTACTGTATTAATATCTTATTTGAGAAGATCTCTGAAACAAGTTTCAGTTTACTCTCCCAAAACAAATGCACGTGTTTCCATGTTGCAGTCAGAATTGTCCATGTGATCTTTGAGCCTCACATTTGTCTCTACTTGGTCTTCTAATAAAAAGGAATGATAAAAGGGAAGGTAGGGAAAGAACTTGCATTCATATAGTGTCGTCCTAGACCCCAGAGCATTGCAAAAGGCTTCACAGCAAATACATTACTTCTTTGAAGTGTAGTCTCCATTGAAATGTTGGTAACTACGCACCTATCAGTAACCTCATTTTAAACCAATTTACTCAGTGAAAATATTTCTGTTGGTTTTGATCTGCATTGTCAATGATTCTTGTTTATTTTCTTCTTGTGTATAAAGCTGCTGGTGCTGATGACACATTCTGTATTTCACACAGCTACAGATTCAGTATTAAACATTCATTCCAGATGGCAGAGTCAATGAAGAGAGAAGGAACTTGCATTGCCGTGGTATCTTTCATCGTTTCCATAATTCCCAAAATGTTTCACAGTTCCCCGGAAGCGTATTCACTTTTCAGAGCATGTATTGTGATTTCATAGAATCATAGAGTCTCTACAGTGCAGAGAGAGGCCATTCAGCCCATTGAGTCTGCACCGACAACAACCCCCACCCAGGCCCGATCCGCGTAACCTCACATATTTACCCCACTAATCCTTCTAACCTATGCATCCCGGGACATTAAGGAGCCATTTAGCGTGGCCAAAATGCCTAACCCGCACCTTTTTGGACTGTGGGAGGAAACCAGAGCGCCCAGAGGAAGCCCACACAGACATGGGGAGAACCAGCACACTCCACCCAGACAGTGACCCAAGCCGGGAATCGAACCCGGGTCTCTGGCACTGTGAGGCAACAGTGCTAACCACTGTGCCATCCCAACTTATTCAAAGGTGCGTAGCATTGATTTCTTTTCCCCCTCATCTGTTCACGGGATGTGGGCATCACTGGCAAAACTAGCATTTTTGTCTATCCCTAACTGTCTTGAGAAGATGGTGATGATGACAGCTTCAGGGACCACTGTGAATAGCTTGGTATGGATCCTGCTCTGCCCACAACTGCAAGATACTACAAAGGGTCGTGAACATAACCCAATCCATCACGCAAACCAATCTCCCAGCCATTGACTCTGTCTACATTTCCCACTGCCTCAGAAAAACAGCCAGCATAATTAAGGACCCTGGGCATTCTCTCTTCCACCTTCTTTTGTCAGGGAAAAGATACAAAAGTCTGAGGTCACATACCAACTGACTCAAGAACAGTTTCATTCCTGCTGCTACCAGGCTTTTGAATGGACCTACCTTATATTAAGTTGATCATTCTCTACACCCTAGCTGTGACTGTAACACTACATTCTGCACCTTCTCCTTTCCTTCCCTATGAATGGTATGCTTTGTCTGCATAGCACAGAAGAAACAATACTTTTCACTGTATACTAATACATGTCATAGAGTCATAAAGGTTAACAGCACGGAAACAGGCCCTTCGGCCCAACTTGTCCATGCTGCCCTTTTTTTTAAACCCCTAAGCTAATCCATATGACAACAGTAAATCAAATCAAATCAAATCCATATGGTGACCATATTCCCAAAGGGTAAAACTTTGACCCTGTGATGATGAAGGGACAGCAATCTATTTCCAAGTCAAAATGGTGAATGACTTGGAGGGGAACTTGCAAGTGGTGTTGATTCCATTCATTTACTGGCTTTCTCCTCCCAGGTAGTAAAGATTTTGAATGCAAAAGCTGTTATCAAAGAAGCCTTAATTGAATTGCCGCAGTGCATATTGTATATGGTACAATTTCTGGTGCCCCAGAGTGCTGGCGGTGGAGGGAGTGAATGGTTAAGGTTGTAGACAGGCGGCTGCTTTATCCTGTAGGTATATTTTGCTCACTGCTCGATGTGGTAGTGAGATGCACTGGCCAGTGGTGTCCCAGATATGGATTGGAATTCTCCGCTCTCACACGTCCCACTAGCACTGCCAGTGAGAACGGAGAATTTGGCACTCAGCCAAATCTCCATTCACGGCAGCGGGATTGGATAATGCCAGACAATTCCAGCCACAATCTGTAAACAGTTTGCAGGCTTTTAAATCTCCACCCATTCCACACACCCTTTTCCAGTTAACTAAACAGTCCTGTTTTGAGGGGGGAAGAATTAAAAAGTGGAGTTAGTTGATGAGAGGAGGCTCAGAGCAGTTTGCGTGTGGTGAGTTACTAAGAAGTAGGAGCAGGAATAGCACAGTGGCACGATGGCTAGCACTGCTGCCTCACAGCGCCAAGGATTCACCCTTGATTCCTGGCTTGGTTCACTGTCTTGTGCAGCTTGCACATTCTCCCTTGTCTGTGTGGGTTTCCTCCCACAGTCCAAAGAATGTGCGGGTGAGGTGGATTGGCCATGCTAAATTGTCCCTTAGTATCAAGGGGACTAGTTTGGGTAAATGCATGGGGTAATGGGGATAGGACCTGGGTGGGATTGTGGTTGGTGCAGATTTGATGGGCTGAATGGCCTCCTTCTGCACTGTAGGATTCAATGATCCTATCAGTGGAGCATATGGCCTATCGAGCGTGCTCCGCCAATCTGTACAATCTTGGCTCCAACTCCATTTTCCAGTCTGCTCACCATATCCCTTAATTCCCCGAGAGACCAAAAATCTGTTTATCGCAGCCTTCAATATATTCAACGATGGAACATCCACAATCCGGTGGGATCGAGAATTCTAAAGATTCATAACCCCCTGGGTGAAATTATTTCTCCTCATCTGAGTCTAAAATGATCGTCCTTTTATCCTGAGACCCTGCCCCTCCCGTGTTTGAGATTCCCCCACTAACAGAAACAATCTCCTAGCAGTTACCCTGTCAAGCCCCTCTAGAATCTTCAGTTTATTTATCAGTGACACAAGTAGATTTACATTAAAACTACAGTGAAGTTACTGTGAAAATCCCCTAGATTTTCGAGTACACTGATGGAGAATTTAGCATGACCAAGGCACCCAATCGACACGTCTTTTGGGCTGTGGGAGGAAACCGGATCACCCAGAGGAAACCCACGCAGACACGGGGAGAACATGCAGACTCCGCATAGACGGTGACCCAAGCCGGGAGTCAAACCCGGGTCCCTGGCACAGCGAGGCAGCAGTGCTAACCACTGTGCTGCCATGTCACCCTCTGTAAGTTGACATATAAAAGAAGTCACTTGTATACAGTGCTAGAGGACTCAGTGAGAAAAGGTAGTCCATTAAGGCATTGCTTCTCAGAAGGCGAGGTGAATTGATTCGACAGTGACTTACCAAAATATATGATCTAGTTACCATGATATGAGTCAGCAATGAAATTAGCATCTAAATGTGTGTTTGTGATGTTTGCTGTGCCAGTGTGAACTTCATCAGGAAAAGATGGAAGCATGCGTTAACTTATTTATTCTTGATTTGAACAATTGCCCATCAAAAATGTTCCCCATTTGCCCCCACCTCCTGTGCCCCCACCCCCTACTTATTTTTATTTCGTCAGCAAATTTGCTTCCACTACACAGAATCATAGAAACCCTACAGTACAGAAAGAACCCATTCGGCCCATCGAGTCTGTGCCGATCACAATTCCACCCAGGCCCTACCCCCGTATCCCTACATATTTTACCCACTAATCCCTCTACCCTACACATCTCAAGACACTAAGGGGCAATTTCTTAGCATGGCCAATCAACCTAACCCACACATCTTTGGACTGTGGGAGGAAACCGGAGCAACCAGAGGAAACCCACACAGACACGAGGAGGATGTGCAAACTCCACACAGACAGTGACCCAAGCCAGGAATCCTTGGAGCTGTGAAGCAGCAGTGCTAACCACCGTGCTATAGTACATGTGCTTTTTTCAAACAAGTCATTAATATAGATTGTAAATAGCTAATGCCCCAATACTGATCCCTGCAGCACTCAACTAGTTACAGCTTGCCAACCTGAAAATGACTGATTTATCTTGACTGTTTCCTGTTCAAAATTAAAAATCATGGTGATATTGTTCAAGTCGCAGTACAGTAGCAGAGTGGTTAGTACTGCTGCCTCACAATGCCAGGGACCTGGGTTCAATTCTGGCCTTGGTGTATCTGTCTGTGCAGAGTTTGCACGTTCTCGCTGTGTCTGCATGGGTTTCCTGCGGGTGGACTGGTTTCTTCCCACAGTCCAAAGATATGTTGGTTAGGTGTATTGGTTTGCATGTTCTCCCAGTGTCTGAGTGGGTTTCCCTTAAGTTCTCCAGTTTCATCCCAGAGATGTACAGGTTAGGTGGATTGGCCATGCTAAATTGCCCCTTAGTGTCAGGGGGATAAGCAGGGTAAATACATGAGGTTATGAAAATAGGGCCTGGGTGGGATTGTGTTCGGTGCAGACTAGATGGGCTGAATGGCCTCCTTCTGCACTGTAGGATTCTATGATTCTCTGGAAAACAGGACAAAAAAACTCACAAGCAGAAGGGAAAAAGGACAAAAAAAGTCAGAAAGAGATATTGTAATATCACAGAAAGATCACAGAGAAAGAAGAGGCAGTGGAGAAATAGTGAAATGATGGAACAAAAGGAGGAGATAGAGGGAAAGGACTCAGAAAAAAAGCGAGAGAGAAAATAAGAGAAAGAGAAACAAAAACAACAGGAGAGGCGAGAAAATCAAGCAGAAAAAAGAGACAAGAACAAGAGATAGATAATGAGAGAAGGAGGGAGAGGGGTACGAGAAAGGATAAAAAGGAAGGAGACGGAGGTTCTAGAGAGAAAATCAGGTGAAAAAGGCGAGAGAGAAAATGATGAGGGGGGGGGCGGGCGAAATAAAAAAGAAGTGGGCAAAAAGAAAAGACAGGAAGAAATAGAAAGGAAAGAGGAAAGAAAAGAGAGGGTTGGGTTGGGAAGAGGCGGGGGTGACACAGAGGCTGCTTTTTCACATTTGTTTTGCATCTAAGCCCCCGAGCTATCACAGGAAAGGAACATTCTGCCAACTATACATTGAAAAGCCTCTGCTTAAAATCAGTAGAAGATTGGTTAGCTATCGCCCCCCCCTTTATCGTTATTGTACAAAGTCAAGCTCACCACATTATTGAGGAAGGCAGCTTGGGATGAATGAAGCTTTGAAGTTTTACACCATTGCCACTTAAATCAGAACAGACAGCTCCTTAACAGCAGAGGGCAGAGTAACATTAAAATCCTCTTGGTCAACAGATTGTAAATGTCCCATCCTTTGTGGATTCCAGTCACTATTACGGCTGCGACATGAATATTCAGTACGCTTTTTGTGCCTTTTTTCTCTCCCTCAATTGACAGTAAGAGCGCTGAGGGTTAATCGCCGGAACGTAATCTATCGTTAGAAGGTTGTTGCTCGAGTTCAAGATATCACTTCTTCATAATTAATCGCTTCATCTGCACAAGCTTTCTAAATGTCTTCAGGTGGGAGAAAGGGGAATGCTGAATCAGGACCACACAGAGTAGGCAATTTATGGCCCACAGATTAATTTGCAAGAGGGAAAAAACAGTAAAGCAGGGATGTACGAATACTGGTCTGAACTGGTCTTGTCTGTAAGATTTGCTGGTTAGTGCATTGGCTGTGCTAAAAAGGTGCATTGACCATGCTAAATTCTCCCTCAGTGTACCCGAATAGGCACCAGGGTGTGGCAACTAGGGCATTTTCACTGTAGCTTCATTGCAGTGTTAATATGAGCCCATTTGTGACACTAATTAATAAATAAATAATGCTTTAAAATAGACCACAGTAAAACCGAGAGTTCATAGAATCCCTACAGTGCAGAAGGTGGCCATTTGGCCCATAGAGTCTGCATCCACTCTTCATACTATCCAGATGCTACCCCTGCAACCCCTTGTATTTACCTTGCTAATGCCCCTAACCTACATACACTGGGGCACTGAGGGGCATTTTATCATGGCCAATCCACCTAACCCCCACATCTTTGGATTGTGCAAGGAAACCAGAGCACCCGAAGGAAACCCACGCAAACACGGGGAGAATGTGCAAACTCCACACAGACAAGGCTGGAATTGAACCTGGGTCCCTGGCACTGTGAGGTAGCAGTGCTAACCGCTGTACCACCGTACTGTCCACAAATGAGAATACTTGACTGATCTGTTTTTTTTGCCCCTGTTGGGTTTCAAAGTGGTTGGTTTTAAGAGGCTCATTAGTTAAAAAGCAAGAACTTCAGAATGATCCCAAGGGTGGGCTTTGCTCGCCCCAAGACCGGAAAATCCTGTCTGAGGTCAATGGATATTTGCACAGTCCGTGTCCTGCCCGCTATTACTCCCATAGCGAGCGGGATGGGAAAATTTCAACCCAAGTCTCCTTTTAGTTTACGTTGAGCTAACTGGCCACAACAAGTTGCAGTGATGGGTGGAGCGGAAATTGGTCTCAGACCTGTCTGGGGTGGGAAGTGGATTGAGTCGGCTATGATGAGGCCGTCGGCATGCAGTAACATTTAAAGCGAGGGTGGGGAAAGAGTGTGGGAGCTCTTCATGATCTCTCCGCAGCGCTTTCAATTAACTGAAAGGTCAGATAATAAACTTTTTTTTCCCTCCTGTGCTGGATTGAGCTCCGTACAGGTGCAGCATTCAGATGTAAAACAAATCTAAACCTTCTGTGTGGAATCATTAATCAGTGTGAGCAAATTCTCTGCCCACTCTACATATTGCCATAGTATAACCACGCAACGATGCACTGTTAGAGACTTCATTAGTGAATACAAACGGATTTCATAGAATCATAGAATCCATATGGTGCAGAAGGAGGCCATTTAGCCCATCGAGCCTGCACTGACCACAATCCCACCCAGTCCCTATTCCCGCAACCTCATGTATTATTTACCTTGCTGACCCTCCTGACAATAAGGGCAAATTTAACATGGCGAATCAACTTAATCTATCTTGTAATCCCACACATTTACTCCACTAATCGCCCTGTCCTACACATCTTGGGACACTAAAGGGCAATTGAACATGGCCAATCTATCTAACCTACACATTTTTAGGCACAGAGGGGCAATTTAACATGGCCAATCTACTTAACCTACACATTTGTGGACACCATGGGGCAATTTAACATGGCCAATCGACCTAAGCTACACATTTTTGGACACTAAGGGGCAATTTAACATGGCCAATCCACCTAACCAACACATTTTTCTCACTAAGGGGCAATTTAGATTGACCAATCCACCTAACCTTCACATCTTTGTAGTGTGGCAGAAAACCAGAACACCCGGAAGAAACCCACGCAGACACGAGGAGAATGTGCAAACTCCAGACAGACAGTGACCCGAGCCAGGAATCGAACCCAGGACCCTGGAGCTGTGAAGCAGCAGTGCTAACCACTAGGCCCTATTCTCATTTGTTTACCCTAGCTAGTTCCCCTGGCACTAAGGGGCAAGTTAGCATGGCCAATCCACCTAACCAGCACATCTTTGGACTGTGGGAGGAAACAGAAGCACCCGGAGGAAACCCACACAGACACGGGGAGAACGTGCAAACTCCACACAGGCAGTGACCCAAGCTGGGAGTCAAACCTGTGTCCATGTCGCGGTGAGTCAGCAGTGCTACTATGCCGCCCTTGGAATTATAAGTCTAATTATGACCATTAAACCATTGTTAATTGTCATAAAAAATCCATCTAATTCGCTGGTGTCCTTCAGAGAAGGAAATCTGCCGTGTTTACCTGATCTGACCTACATGTGACTCCAGATCTATTGGGTCTTAAATGGTCCCTGAAACAGCCTCGCACTCAGTTCAAAGACAATTAGACATTACCTTCTGGACTGTCCAGCAAAACTCGCATCTCTTGGTGAAGGGGATAGTTTGGACAAGTTTGGATAGATGAGAGTCTGCATCAGGTGGGTGCCCATGTTTTTAGATTGGGAACAAATCTCGGGTGGAACAAATAGCAGGCCAAGAGGTGAGGGGGGGGGTGGGTGAGGGAGTCACGAAGAAGGGTGAGAGATGACAATAGAGTAGGAAGCAACAGCAGTGTGGGAGATCTGGTCCAACATCACTGTAACAAAACTTACATTAAAAATAGGAAAACCTCTCGTGTATAGACCAGATAATTGGACATGTTTAGTTATTCCTGTGCTATGTGCTGTCAGCAGGTACTTTGCCATTTCACTGCACTCGAGAAGATTTAAAACTAGGATAGAACACAGCATCTGGGTAAATTACAATTGGAAAATCAAGCCTTACCAGTCTGGTGTACTCCACACAGTTGTATCTAATTCCAGGTTAGCCATAAAGTCACACATAATTGGATAGAAGTCCAAGGAGAGAGTCTACCCCTCCAGCAGACTTCCTTTTCCTGACATGTAATCTTTTCAAGAGAATGGAGCATCAGCTATCCATTAATTAATACCTTTATCTCATCTTCTGTCCTGCAGTTTACACTTTGCTTTGCTGGCCTTCACCTTCATTTGTCAATCGTAAGGTAAACCGTCACCTCAGCAAAATAGAACTCCTTTAATCTGATGCTGGTTCGAATTATGTTTTCAAGCTATTTTGGGAAATGGATAGAATGCATAGAAAGGAACAATGTCAGCTGGACTAAGATTTTGTCAACCAAATGTAATAAAGGATATGGGGCAAAAGCAGGTACGCTCATTATCCTGACATGGAGAGGCAATTTAACAAGGCCAATCCACCAAACCTACATATCTTTGGATTGTGGGAGGAAACCAGAGCATCCGGAAGAAATCCACGCAGACACAGGGAGAATGTGAAAACTCCACACAGACAGTCACCCAAGACTGGAATCGAACCCAGATCCTTGGCGCTGTGAGGCAGCAGTGCTAACCACTGTGCCACCTGCCGCTCACTCATACAAGGATGCGCGAGATTGATGCTTTTGTGAGAACCCATTTGGGGATCTGTCATAATAGTATTATTACATCTTTTGTTTTCTAAAACAAATTGTCAATTGGTAAACGTTATTATTTCCTGGAAAATGGAATGGGTGTAATTAGAATTCTGGATTTATCCTTTCTCCATACAAGACTCTGCATCAAGGCATTAAATCATAAAACCAATCCCCAAATCCTCGTATCCAATGGAGAGCTATCATGTCCGATCACTACACCGTTACTTACCCAGATGGGATTAGGCATGATGAAATTGCTCCATTGAAGACAATGTGAGTTATGATCCCAGACTGACATGGTAATAAGTTTAAGGGGTAAGTTTTACGCCCATATCTACCCACTGCATCTTCTTGTCTATGTCCTTTTGACATCCTCTTCACAGTTTGCAATACTTCCAAGTCTCTTACCATGCCATGATCTGGATCATTAATATAGTCATATGTATCAGGAAAAATGGTCCAATGCTGATCCCTAGTAATCATCACTACAAACCTTCTTCCACCCTGAAAAATATCCATTGGTCTTCACTCTCTGCTTCCTATTATTCAACCAATTTTGTATCTACATTGTTACTGGTCCCTCTTATGGCATGGTGGCACAGTGGTCATCACTGCTGCCTCACAGCACCAGGAACCCAGATTCGATTCCTAGCTTGGGTCACTATCTGTGTGGAGTCTGCACACTCGCTCCGTGTCTGGGTGGGTTTCCTCCGGGTGCTCCATTTTTCTCCCACAGTCCAAACATGCGCTGGTCAGGTGCATTGGCCGTGCTAAACTCTCCCTCTGTGTACCCAAACAGACGCTGGATTATGGCAACTAGGGGAATTTCAAAGTAGCTTCATTGCAGTGTTAATGTAAGCCTACTTGTGACACTAATAAATCAAATGAAACTTAAATATTTATTGCAAAAGGACTGGAGTAGAGAAGTGTCATTGGAATTGTATCAAGTGTTGATGAAATCTGGAGTATTATGTCCAGTTTTGGTCTCCTTTTTGAGGAAGGATTTGGTGGCATTGGAGACAATTCAAAGGAGGTTCACCAGATTAATTCTGGGAATGAAGGGGTTGATGTCAGTGGCAGATTAACTACCACCCGGACCCCTAGGCTAAGCTTAGTAAGGCCCCCTGACCTTGCCCCCTACCTCTGCCCCACCCTTCGTTGAGTGACGTTAGATAACTTACATCGTTGTACTATGTATAATATCATAAAGTTATATGAATCAATTACAGCCCTTTTATTCATTTATTTTTCATTTTCTTTACATTTGTACTTTAAAAAGCTTCCTTTCTTTTGGTTTACAAAAGTGTCGATAACTGCATGTAAATCAATAGATCCATTCAATGTGCATGAGTGCCGGATGGCTAAGTTTCTCATCATTCATTGTTGAGCGCAAATAGATTTTGATCCTCTTCAGTGTCGAAAATGAACGCTCACCTGAACAGTTTTTTTGATCTCGGGCCCCCTTCCCTCCGACCCCTAGGCTTAAGCCTACTCGGCCTAATGGTTAATCTGGTTGACGTATGAGGAGAGATTAATCAGTTTGGGTTTATACTCACTGGAGTTTAAAAGGACGAGAGGGGATCTGATTGAGGTATATAAAATTTTAAAGGCATCGGTAAAGTCAGTGTGGACCAAATGTTTCCTGTTATGGGGCAATCTAGAACAAGAGGCTACAAGTATAAGTTGAGAGGCGTTAGAGTTAAATCTGAGATGAACTGAGGAACTATTTTGCGCAGAGGGTGGTGAATTTGTGGAACTCGCTGCCCCATAGCTTGGTGGAGTCTGAATCATTGAATGGTTTTACAATGGAGATAGATACATGTATTTCTGATTTTGAAAATTGATTAAAGGGATATATACATAGGTAGGGATGTGGATTTGAGACCAGGGAGAGATCAGCCACGATCTGATTGAATGTTAGAGCAGGCTCGAAGGGCTGACTTGCCTAATTCTGCCCCTTATTCCAATGTTCCTATGAGCTTTGAGTTAACTTTGACCGTTAGCTGTTCCGTGCCAGTGCAGTGTCGCAGTGCATAGTACAATCAATGTTTGGTATCACAACATGCTGTTGGAATAGCACCCGGTGCGAGAGAGAAAGGAACTGAGCAGCTGATCTCTCCAATGATAGAACACAATCCTAGCGTGATAACTCTGGTTCAGCAGTTAGGTAAATAACTGTAACGTTGATTTTATATTGAATCATAGAATCCCTACAGTGCTGAAGGAGGCCATTCGGCCCATCAAGTCTGCGCTGACTCTCCAAAAGAGCATTTTACCCAGACCCAAAATTGAAGTAGATCAAGACACTTTCAGGACTGCTATCAGAATGATTGTCTTATACAAAGAATGATCTACTCATTAAGAATCAAGAACATGTGCTAATCATTGAAGAGACAATTTGATTTATTATTGTCTCATCTATTAGTACACAGTGAAAAGTATTGTTTCTTGTGTGCTATACAGACAAAGCATACCGTTCATAGAGAAGGGAATGAGAGAGTGCAGAATGTCGTGTTGTAGTCATAGCTAGAGTGTGGAAAAAGGCCAGCTTAATGCAAGGTAGGTCCATTCAAAAGTCTGATGGCAACAGGGAAGAAGCTATTCTTGAGTCGGTTGGTATGTGACCTCAGACTTTTGTATCTTTTTCCCGTAGGAGAAAGGTGGAACAGAGAATGTCCAGGGTGCGAGGGGTCCTTAATTATGCTGGCTGCTTTGACAAAGCAGCAGGAAGTGTAGGCAGAGTTAATGGATGGGAGGCTGGTTTACATGATGGACTGGCCTACATTCAGAAGCCATACCAAGCTGTGATACAACCAGAAAGGATGCTTTCTATGGTGCATCTGTAAAAGTTGGTGAGAGTCGTAGATGACATGGCAAATTTCCTTAGTCTCCTGAGAAAGTAGATGTGTTGATTACGAAAGAAATGTCGGCTCTTCCTAGATCAATGATGAACTAAATGGTCTTCAGGATCTGTAACAATCTTGTTTTGATTTGATTTGATTTTTGATTTGATTCATTACTGTCACATGTATTGATTCTTGCGTGCTATACAGACAAAGCATACCGCTCATAGAGTACATAGAGGAGTATGAAAGGAGAGGGTGCAGAATGTAGTGTTACAGCCATAGCCAGGGTGTAGAGAAAGGTCAACATAGTATAAAGTAGATCCATTCAAAAGTCTGTTGGTAGCAGGGAAGAAACTGTTCTTGAGTCGGTTGGTACCTGACCTCTCTTTAACCATCTGAAGATTTCCAAGTTCTTGATTTGAGATTACTCAAAATGATCGTGCACCATTTGACAATATTTGAAATACCCTCCAATTAATAATTTGAACCCATAGCTTTCATACAATTTCTTCCATAAAAGACAGAACATATCCTGACATGAGCTGAGCCATGTAGAAAGATAGGCTTTTGAGTTACAATTTTAATGCTAACTAAACTCTGGACAATGCTTCACAAAAGCTCAGTGACGCCGGTAAAGGTTTGGAACTCGAGGAACAATATGGAATTCCAATAGCAAAATGCAAAATATTCCCCTGCTGTCGTGGTGATTTATGAGTTTGTTTGATGATTAACTCCAGCACAACTAAACAGGAACAAGCTGCTTTCTCTGACTTGTGCTGTGTGGTTTGAGTTGACTTATTATTGTCACATGTATTGGTATGTAGTGAAAAGTATAGTTTCTTGCGCGCCATACAGACAAAGTATACCGTTCATAGAGAAGGAGAGGGTTCAGAATGTAATACTACCTTCATAGCTAGGGTGCAGAGAAAGTTCGACTTAATATAAGGTAGGCCCATTCTTCCCTCCTTCTGTACTGTAGGATTCTATTCTATGATAAAAATCTGATGGCAGCAGGGAAGAATCTGATCTTAAGTCAGTTTTTACGTGACCTCAAACTTTTATATCTTTTTCCTGACTGAAGAAAGTGGAAGAGAGTATGTCCGGGATTATGCTGGCTGCTTTTCTAAGCCAGCGGGAAGTGCAGACAGAGTCAATGCATGAGCAGCTGGTCTGCATGATGGACTGGGTTTCGTTCACAACCCTTTTTGCTTCTTGCAGTCTTGGACAGAGCAGGAGGGCATATTAAGCTGTGAAACAGCTGGAAAGGGTACTTTCTATGGTGCATCTGTAAAAGCTGGTGAGAGTCGTAGCAGAATTTTCTTAGTATCCTTACGGTGAGCTAATGTTAGACTGATGTAGGCAGAATGCAGCACCACAATTGGCCTCAGAACTCTTGGTTTTGTCAGGGGAATATCGAGTCTGATTTTCACTTCTGATACCTCATGGTATTATCGCTAGACTATTAATGCAGAAACTCAGCTAATGTTCTGGGGCCCGAGTTCGAATCCCGCCACAGCAGGTGATGGAATTTGAATTCAATAAAAAATATCTGGAATTAAGAATCTACTGTTAACCATGAAATCATTGTCGATTGTTGGAAAAACCCACGCATGTTGGCTTTGGTTGGAACACATTAGAGATATTTCCTTAAGAGTTGTACATTAGCGTGGTTGTTGTGTTTCTTGTTTGTAATTGGTAAAATTTCTCGCTAATTGTCTCACTATATGTGTCAACAGTATTCTTAATTAAACTTTTTTTGATAAAATCTCCTCGTGTGTCACTAATGTTCTTTAGGGAAGGAAATCTGCTGCCCTTACCTACATGTGATTCCAGAGATACAGCAATGTGTTTGATTCTGAACTGCCCTCTGAAATAGCCAAGCGAGCCACTCAGTTGTTCACGAAGGCGTCACACGACCACTTTCTCAAGGGCAAATAGGGGTAGCAATAAATGTTGGCCAGCCAACGACACCCCTGTCCCACAAATGAATTTAAAAAATGGGTCGATGCAGGGAGGATGTTCCAATGGTGGAGGTGTCCAGAACCAGGGGTCAGAGTCTGAGGATTCAGGGGAGACCATTTAGGACGGAGATGAGGAGACATTCATCATAGAACCATAGAACCCTACAGTTCAGAAAGAGGCCCTTCAGCCCATAATCCTCCCCCAGGCCCTACCCCTATATCCCCACACATTTTACCCACTAATCCCTCTAACCTAAGCATCCTAGTACACTAAGGGGCAATTTCTTAGCACGGCCAATCAACCTAACCCGCACATCTTTGGACTGTGGGAGGAAACCAGAGCACCCAGAGGAAACCCATGCAGACACGAGGAGAATGTGCAAACTCCACACAGACAGTGACCTGAGCCGGGAATTGAACCCAGGTCCTTGGAGCTGTGAAGCAGCAGTGTTAACCACTGTACTATCGTGCCGCCCAAATTCATTGCCACAATAAGTAGTTTGATGCCAAAACATTGAATTTACTTGGGGTGAATGGGATCAAAGATTATGGGGAGAAAGCTGGATTAGGCTATTGAGTTGGATGATCAGCCATGATCGTGATGAATGGTGGAGCAGGCTCAAAGGGCCAAATGGCCTCCCGCTGCACCTATCTAACATGTTTCTATGTAAACCTTTGCTAAATAAATTGCCCACGCATGTCTGAATCCCATGTGGGAGAGATTACAGTGAACCATAGGCCCAGCACAGGCTGAAGAAAGAAATATTGTAGACATATTCTAACAAATTGTTCGACATGAACAAACTTTGCAACTTCTGTTAATACAGAGGTGATTGTGTCTGGAATCCAAAAGCTGAAAGGTAAGTGTAGATATCGTCCTTATTTCTTGGACTGAACCCAATTGGATAATAAGTATGATAAGCACCCTCACCTTTTCAATTCTGTAAGTAATTACATTTTATTCACTAGAACTTCTGTTGCCATCTGTTATTTGGACCTGACAGATGTTTCAGTAATAAATACAAAACTGACTTCAGAGAAAGAAATATTGTCACACATTGATGTTGATCAAAAGCCAATTTTTTTCTCAGAGATAAACTGGTGATTTCCGGGATAAGCACTCCAACCTGGGATGAAAGATAGTTTTAATTGGAGTTCTTCCAGTCCAGATTTGACCCTCTATAACATTACTGTATGAATCCTACGGATGTTAAGTATTACTTTGTCTATTAGCTAAAAGGAAGTTTTAACTCTTTTAAGTTAGTAATGTGGCATGACCCCACTACATGTTCATATTTTCATATTGTGAATAAAATTGCAAAATGGCATAGTGGCACACTGGTTAGCACTGCTGCCTCTCAACGTCAGGGACCCAGGTTCGATTCCAGCCTCAGGTGACTGTCTGTGTGGAGTTTGCACATTCTCCCCATTGTTACAAGTCAGGTTGGATACTTCAATATTCTATGAAGCTCACCTGACCTGTAACATTGTACGCTGAATCTCGCTAGGATGAGCATGAGAGATATAACTTCAGGTGTGATTCCACTGACCCACAAGGAGCCTTTATAGAGTGCATTGATAGTGCATAGAACCCTACAGTACAGAAACAGGCCATTCGGCCCATCGAGCCTGCACCAACCACAATCCCACCCAGGCCCTATCCCCATATCCCTACATATTGACCCGCTAATCCCCCTAACCAACACATCCCAGGACATTAAGGGGCAATTTTAACATGACCAATCAACCTAACCCGCACATCTTTGGACTGTGGGAGGAAACCGGAGCACCTGCAGGAAACCCACGCAGACACGAGGAGAATGTGCAAACTCCACACAGACAGTGACCCGAGCCAGGAATCGAACCGAGGTCCCTGGAGCTGTGAAGCAGCAATGCTAACCACTGTGCTACCGTGCCACCCAAATTCATTTTCTTAATCAAAAAATGAAGATTAATTAAGAATATTGTTGACATGTATAGTAAGACAATTAGCAAGAACTTTTAATAATTACAAACAAGAAACAAAACAACCATGATAATGTACAACTCTTAAGGAAATATCTCTAATGTGTTCCAACCAAAGCCAACGTCCAATACACATAATCCTCCAAATAAACAGAAGACAGCATTGGTTAATGCTCACTTGTTACAGGAATCCAGCCTCCTGGGTTGGATGCTGAAACTCCCTTGTGAAGAAACTCAGAAGACGTTGTAATCGAATCTGTTTCCCAAAACACAGCTTCTTAAAGGCAGAACCAAACAAAGAGGAAAAAGCAGTAAGAGATTACCTCTTAGCTTGTTGCTAAACTATTTTCCAAAATTAAGCTGAAAGCCCAGAGGAAAAATAAAAATCACCTGACTACCACAAATGAAACTACAAGCCCTATCACCAGACTGCCACAGATTAGCTCCACCATCAATGACATCACTGAAGCTGTAAACTGCATGATTTCAAAAAAAAACCTTTCCTAAAGGTACACCATTTCTGCGTGCATTTCCTCCGGCTGCTCCGGTTTCCTCCCACACTCCAAAGATGTGCAAGTTAGGTGGATTTGCCATGCTAAGTTGCCCCTTGGTGTCCCAAGATATGTAGGTTAGGGGGGATTAATGGGATAAATACATGGGGTTACAGGGATAGGGTGTGGATGGGATGCTTCTTTGGAGAGATGGTGCAGACGTGATAGGCTGAATGGCCTGCTTCTGCTGCATAGGGATTCTATGGTTGTACATTATCTTAAGCTGGCATGCATCAGGATCATTCCTGGAATTTTCTTGCCACATCCAGGCATTGGCACTTGTTGACGCAAGGTACTGTGGGCATAAAGTACTGGATAACTGGCCATTCGAGACCTGAATTTTCACAACGTACAAAAACCCAGTGATGAACGCCATTGACCATTGACATCCAACCAGGGAGATCCTTTGTCAAAATATTCAACTGCTTGTCAAATTATTTGAGAATCTCTGGCAGCAAAAGTTGGTTCTTTAGCGCCCATCAGTATTTTTTGGCATCATGAGCGCCACATTGACACACTTTTGGTAGAGGCCTTGCCGCAGTGTCAATTTGTTGAGGGGATTGGCACATGTCTTGTAGTGGCTTTGGAGACATCTCTGTGAAGCTCAGTGCTCCAGCTGAAGTCATCTTTTAAATGCACACATCAGACATCAGGAAGGAAATGGGAACATTGCAGAGAGCTGCGTAGGATCCTCCTTCCCCACACCCCCCACCATTGTGATCCTTCAGGAAATTTTACTGACAATTTTGAAGTTTATTCATTAGTGTCACAAGTAGGCTTACATTAACACTGCAATGAAGTAACCATGAAAATCCCCTAATCGCTACACTCCGTTGCCTGTTCGGGTACATTGAGGGAGAATTTAGCATGGCCAATGCACCTAACCAGTGCATCTTTTGGACTGTGGGAGGAAACCCACTCAGACACGGGGAGAATGTGCAGACTCTACACAGGCAGTGACCCAAGCCAGGAATCGAACCCGGGTCCTTGATACTGTAAGACAGTACTGCTAACCACTATGCCACCATGCCAGTGTGCCGACAGCAGATCCAGAAGCAGACAGGTGGCTCATCCCAAGGAAAAGGAGAAGCTAAGGGGTGCAACCAATTTCCAAAAACAAAAGCTCTTTTAGGGCCCATTTTAGGGGTGCCATGGGCATTGTGCCAACAGCCAGTGCCTGAGGAGACCCCAGCTATCAGAGGGAGGGTTGGTTGGTTTTATAAAGGAGAGTGTGGGCCCGAGCAGGTAAGCCATTGAAACATCAGCAGTAGAAGCAAATGGAGGCCATTCTGCCCTTTGAGCCTGCTGTCATTCATAATAATCATAGCTGATCATCAAATTCAATATCCTGATCTCGCCTTTCCCCATATCCCTTTGGTCTCAAATCAGCCCCTGCGGCCCCCAACCATTTCCCCGGAAGGATTTCCCCCTCCGGTAGTAACACCTCTGTCAATTTTCTAAAGCTTTACTTCGGCCTGCCTCCTGCAGGTTGCTGACCACCTGCCTGCCTCAGCACCAACCACCGCTACTGGGGGGCGCTGCTGAGCTATTGGTCCTTCGATTGGGGTGACAGCTCTTGGGTGCGATGGAAGCAGCCTCTGAATTGGCTCTGAATCTTTGGGGAGAGGGAGAGTTTTGGGGGAGCCATGCCACTGGCTATCCCAGCTTGCCGATGACATATATTTCCGATCAATGTTGGGTCATCCTGTCAATTGGTAAGATTCAGGCTGATTCTCCAGCTGAGGCCCAACCGGCATTTATGCAAGATTTATCATAAGGTCCTTGCTTTTGTATTCTATTCACAATGTCCAGCATGCAGTGAGGTTTTTTTTTAACCACTTGGTATGGCTCCTGCTCTGTCCAAGACCACAAAAACCTACAAAAGGTGGTGAATCCAGTCCATCATGCAAACCAGCCTCCCATCCTGTCTATACTTCCCGCTGCCTGGGAAAAGCAGCCAGCATAATTAAGGACCCAACTCACCCCGGACATACTCTCTTCTGCCTTCTTCCATCAGGGGAAAGATATAAAAGTCTGAGATCACGTACCAACCGACTCAAGAACAGCGTCTTCCCTGCTGCTGTCAGACTTTTGAATGGACCTGCCATGTATGAAGTTGAACTTTCTCTACACCCTTGCTATGACTGCAACACTACATTCTGCGCCCTCGCCTTTCCTTCTCTGCTATGTATTCTATGAACGGTATGTTTTGCCTGTATACCGTGCAAGGAACAATTCTTTCCAATCAAATCACATCAACCTGCCACTACTTTGATGATTCGGGTTCGTAACCCCTGAAGTGCCTCAGTTACTGTGTCCCCTTTGCAGTTGTATCAGATGATGAATAAGATGATGAATGGGATGGATAGGGTAGAGGTGGAGAGGTTCTTCCCACTCAGAAAGGACAGCAGGACTAGAGGGCACAGCCTCAAGATAAGGGGGTGGGGGGGGGGGGCAGATTAGAACGGAGTTGAGGAGGAACCTCTTCACTCAAAGGGTGGTGAATCTTTGGAATTCTCTGCCTGTTGAAGTGGTGGAGGTTACCTCGCTCAATATATTTAAGATGCGGGTAGACAGGTTTTTGATCGGCAAGGGGATTAAGGGTTATGGGGAGAAAGCGGGAAAGTGGAACTGAACCACTTCAGATCAGCCATGATCTTATTGAATGGCGGGGCAGGCTCGAAGGGCTAGATGGCCTAATCCTGCTCCTATTTCTTATCCTTTATATTTTTTCATTAATCTCTGACAGAAATTTTTCACTTCACACCTTATGTCACCTGCCACTCACCCACCGCCCTGAGACGCTGTCCCTGACCTCACTGTGGCGATAGATTATCAATTGTCAGTTGGTTAATAAGGTCACGGATTCAGCACAGGCTGTCACGATCTTCCTTGTTCACCCCACGTGCGAAGGTTTGGTACGAATATAAAATAGCGCACTGATCAAACAGGAGACATAAAAGCCTGCGACTGAATGATGTCGGAACAATAGATGTTACCAATGCAGAGAATGTAATTATATTTAGCCCTGAGTGGGCCTGAAGGATCTGCTGCAATGAAATTTTGCTTGTGACTGGAATTAAAATCACCTCAGAAGCCTCGTTCCTTGAGCGATTCCAAGGAGGTCAAAATATGAGGTTTCATTAGCCAGAAAATAAATAAAACGGAGAATATTAGCATTGCGTTATTAAGAGAATACAGGCTCTAACAATGCTAATTCAATTATGAGAAAGATAAATGATAAACTAGTCCTGCTTAATCTCAAATTACATCATTAAATATGCCTCAGGCTGTCTCGGTGCTTCATGCTGATGGACTTGCTGTTAATCCTTCATAATGTTATTCGATGTTCACCTCATTATAGAAACATAGACGATAGGAGCAGGAGGAGGCCATTTGGCCCTTCGAGCCTGCTCCGCCATTCATCACAATTGTGGCTGATCATCCAGCTCAATAGCCTATCCCTGCTTTCTCCCCAAAATAAAATGAAACAGAAATGGAACCCCCTTCCCAACTGCAAACGCAAGCCTCTGCATCATGCAAAATTTGGCACCTCCCCTTGTGGAAACACAACCCCCTCCCCGCTTGGCACTGCCCCTTGGCATTACCCGGGGATTCCCTGCTGGGGGCTATACTCAACTGTGCCCCTCTGGTGGGCTCTGCTTGCCAGGTGCGCAACTTGGGGAAACCTGTTGTAGTTCATGTTGGCATACCTTCACCCTGCCATGAGCGGACAGTCCATTGTAGGAGGGACTAACTCTGCAAAGTTCAGATCCCCATCATGTTGTTGCTGGGGTGGGGGGAGTTAGGTGGCAGGGACAATCAAGCGGGGAAATCCCACCATCACAAGAACTGTTTTGGGCCTCCCCACTCAGTCATTTGCCTGCTCCACCATTCCCCCCTCTCCCAAAAACGGGGGGGCTGAAAATCCTCCGCCCACCATCTTTTTGTTTCTGTATTTTTTTCTATCAGTCATTTGAAATATATAGTGACCCTGCTTGCCCCCCCCTCAAGTACTAGAATCTCCCACATGAGGAAACACCTCCACCCTGTCTTGCCCACCCCAGGATCTTATATGTTTTGATTTAGCCACCCCTTATTCTTCTAATCTCCAATGGCAAAGTGCCCCTTTCTCTGCTATCTTATGCTAACTCATTACCCTTTGCACTTATACCTAAAATGTTACCTCACCCATTATCTGCCATACCTCAGAACCCATCCAGAGATAGAGACAAGACAGGACAAACAGCTATTAAAATATTAGGATAGCATCTCCACAGAGGAAACATGGTTTGATTGGCAGCTCAAGTTCTCTGGTCTCTGCAGTCAATTTCACAATGTTTGTTGACCCAAGTTACGTGATTTCAAATTTTTTTTGTATGTGGTTTTTGAAACTGAAGAATGCTTGGATAATTAACATTTCTATTACTTTGTAATCCAGACTTTTTTTCAAGCATAGGAAAATATTATCAATGGGTTACATGTTTTCAATTCAATTATTTTTCTACAACCCACTATACACTATGCTGTTCATTTATTCTAGAAGGTTCAGACTGGGGAATGAGCATAGAAGTACATTTACTGATAAGGGTTACGAGGAGTCATACGGGAGGGTGGGGCTTGGTTGGGGCGGTTGAAGTTAGTCTAGGTGGCAGGAGGGAACTGAGAGGAGTCGATGGAAAGTCAGAGCTTGGTAGAGGGGAATTGAAGGGTCTTAGGAGGTGGATGGAAGGGCAAAGCTTGGGCATAGGGGTTGTGTGGGACATGAGGGGACATTGAGGGGCATAGGGTCTGCTTGGAGGATGAAGGGGGGTGTGAAGAGTGAGGGCTATGTGTGTGCTCTGCTGAAAGCAAACGTGAAATTAAGGCTGGATTACCTGACACATTGCCCTTCGAATGACACCATACTGATTATACCTTAAAGACATATTATACAACACATGGCAACCACTGTGGCTGTCTCCATACTTCTTCCCAGGTTAGCGGGCTCAATTCCTGCCCACACCTGGCTCCCTTTGTCCAGAGGCAGGAGGGCCAAAGCAGGAATTTCCCTGACTCCCTACGCACCTTGAAGATAAAAGTCCAAGCCTCAATGTTCATCATCTCCTGTTGATTGAATTCTTATTGAAATGTCAGATAACAAAACTAGAATTTGGTTCTTTACTCTTCAATGGATTCAGTTGTCCATGTGAGAATTGGGTGGCAAGTGCAGAAAATGGTTTCTGTTCATAGATTTTTTTACCACTATAGTTTGACCAGGATCATTTACCCTGCAGTTAGAGGAAGCCATCTTATAGGCATGCCAAAAGCGTAACCTCCATGCAATGTCATTAACCAGCACCTGGTCTTGTCTACATTGTCTTTCTTAGGATCTTAAGATGAATATAATAGGGACAACTGAAGCAGTTTTAAGTGTAAAATTACTACCTTTAAACTAGCACTCCCTCAACAAGTCAAAGAGTCCAAACTTTGTTTGGACCCAGGTCATGTGGATGAGGCCCAAACATTACTAAGTGCAACATCCCACACAGTGGCGTCATGGTATTGTCACTAGACTCATGATCTTGAGACCCAGGGTAATGACCTGGGTTCAAATCCCACCATGGCAGATGGTAAAGAAGGGCCTAATATGAGACCATTGTTAATGGTGAAAACCCATCTGGTTCACTAATGTCCTTTAGGGAAAGGAAATCTGCTGTCCTTACCTGGTCTGGCCTACATGTGGCTCCAGAGCCACAGCAATGTGATTGACTTTTAAATGCCTTCTGAAATGGTCTAGCAAACCACTCAGATCAAACGCAATTAGGGATGGGCAATAAACACTGGCCCAGCCAGTGACACTCACATCTCATGAATGAATAAAAAAGTTACTTTGAAACACAGCACTAATTAATGATAGATGAACTATCATAACCATGGACAATCATAAGGAAGTCAAATCACAACACTGAATACTCCTGCCATCAATTTACTTGAGTTACAAGGTCCAAATTCAGCTCCAAAATGACTGATGCTTAATTAGGTTCTTGGCTTTAATGGAATTTAATTAAATCTAATTAATCCCACAAACACTCTGAAAACCAGGAGAAGCCAACTCACGGCGCCAAAAAAATTCTGGCACCTCGAGGCACGGTCCTGAGTATAAATCCATGCAGATTAATTACACAGCGGATTCAGGGGAAAGCCAGAATGTTGTGGATCGAGTGCTCAGGACACTGATACTTTTTCATTTGCATTGGCAGGTGAAAGAAAGGGGGTAGAAAGTAAAGGAGGGAGAGGGGATAGGGAAGAAGGAAGAGACAGGATTTGAGTGTCGGAAAGGAGAAGTGAGAGGTTCAAAAGGAAAGGAGGCCGAACTGCTTCACAGCGAATCAGGCTTGCCTGGATGAGTGCAGTTCCAATAATACTCGCAGCAACAATGACACCGTCCAGGACAAAGCAACCCACTCCACTGGCAACCAATCTGTCACCTTCAACATTCACTCTCTCCACTACCATCACAAAGTGGCAACAGTGTATACCATCTACAAGATGCACTGTAGGAACTTACCAAGGTCCCTTTGGCAAACCTTCCAAATCCGTGAACTGCACAAATCTAGAAGGACAAACACATGGGAATACCACCACTTGGAGGTGCCACACAAAGTCACTCACTTGGATATATATCAGCCATTCCTTCACTGGCGCTGGATCAAAATTCCTCCCTCTCTAACAGCACTTTGGGTGTACCTACCCCACAGGGGCTGCGGTGGTTCAAGAAGGCAGCTCACCACCTCCTTCTCAAGGGGCAATTAGAGATGGGCCATAAAAATGCTGGCCTGTCCAGTGACACTCACACTTCATGAATGAATAAATAAAGCACTTGAGATGCAACAAAAGTGAGATGGAAGCAGATGGTGCAGCTAAGATGTACACAACATAATCCAGATAAAGAGTCAGACAGCCTTGTTTTAGGTGATAGCTGAAGGAAAATATTTGACTGGGAGACCAGAAGTAGCCCGTGATTCTTTAGACAATGCGGTTGGATCTTCTATGACTGCTTGGAGAGACAGACGAGGCTTCAGTCACCCAAATCACAGCACCTCTAACAGTGCAGCACTCTCTCAGTCCTACACAGGTTACACTGGTTACCTTACCACTAAAGGTGGGTAGAATTAATGTTTTTGCCTCTCTTTGTTAGTCAATTTGACTGTCAATAGAAGCACATCTCCAAAAGTAATTGACAGATTTCAATGAAATGTGGCATACTAAAAGGGTGTGGTACAAAGAACTGATTGGCCTTTTGGCTAATTATAGAATCATAGCACCCTACAGTGTAGAAAGAGGCCCTTTGGCCCATCGAGTCTGCACTGACCACAATCCCACCCAGGCCTTACCGCCACATCCCTATACATTTACCCACCAATCCGTCTAACCTACGCATCTCAGAACACTAAGGGGCAATTTTAGCATGGACAATCTTTGGAATGTGGGAGGAAACCCACACAGACACAGGGAGAATGTGCAAACTCCATACAGACAGAGACCAGAGCCGGGAATCGAACCTAGGTCCCTGGAGCTGTGAAGCAGCAGTGCTAACCACTGTGCTACCGTGCTGCCCCCACCCCCAACTAAGGTCAAGGCCAGAATTTTACCGCACCCCCCTCCCCGGCCACGGGAATGGAGTGGGTGAAGGATGGAGCATGGAATGGTCGGCTGACCTGGGGTGGGATTTTTATGGGTTTTACTGAAAACATTTTGAATCTGATCGAGATAGGACTTAAGAGTTGCTTCCTCCAATGAAGCAGTGTGGCACTGAGGGCAAACCACGCTTCGGAGGTCACCAGGCCCACAATTTCCTGACCAGCACCACGGGTGGAATCTTCCCGATCCCTCAGAGACAGATCTGGAGGCAGGATCCAGAGCAAAATGTGGAAATATTCCCTCAGACTAGTATTCTGATGTGTTTTTGCCTCTGAGCAATTTTGTGGCCAAGTGTCACTGGCCACATCGGCCTTGCAATGGCAGGGAGCCAAATGGGATAATGAATTGTCCATCAGCAAAGCCGTTGGGATCTATTGGGCATTGGATCAGCTTTCCACTGAATCTGGAAGTCGTCACATTTTGGTGGGAGCCTCCAAATATTAGGCAAGAGGGTCCCCCCTCTCAGTGCACACAATGAGGTTGCAGCCTAGACTATAAACCTTCCGCTATGGGGTGGGGAAGGGCGGGAGGGAGTCTTCCTCTCCATCCAGGTTGTCTTAGAGATGTGGACATTCCATTTTTCCAGCATTTCCTGCATGTTTCTGAAGGACACCGCTGATTGGATGGCATTTCTGCCCCCAGAGTCCTTGATCTCCAAGTAAGGCCCATTGCTGTCCATTCAAGTGGCTGACCAGCACTCAATATGGCAAACCTTCCACAAAGGAGGCTGGACTCAGATCTTGCCACCTCTTTAGCCGGCAGGAGAGAGCCCCATTGCCTGGATTAACTTCCTCTTTTGTTTCACTGGATCATTACCCCACGGTTTTACTTCATGTATCCTCATTGTCCAGATGTGCAAATATCTTGTGCTAATTAGCATGAGGACAGATGTTCAAATCCAAGGGCTTCCATTAAAGGATTGGTAGCACGGTGCATAAGCAATATTACACCAAAATTAATCATTTTTCAACATCGTTTCCTGTGCTCCATTCCAACTTAGTCATAGAAAGAAAGGATTATAGTGAGTGCAATGGCTCTGATTGGGCACAAGGTATCTCCTCACTCTATCTCCACCACCCTCCACCCACTCCACATCCTTCAACTCTGCCAACTGAAATTGAAATTCACCAAACATCCTTAAGCAACACCTTCCAAACACACAACCATTTTTGTCTAGACGGACAAAGGCAGCAGATACCTGGGAACACCACCACCTGCAAGTTCCCCTCCAAGCCACGCACCATTCTGACTTGGGAAACGTATCACCATTCCTTCGCAGTTGTTGGGTCAAAACCCTGGAATTCCGCCCCTAGTGACATTGTGGGTCAACCCACAGCACGTGGACTGCAGCGTTTCAGGAAGGTAGCTCACCACCACCTTCTCAAGGCCAACTAGGGATGGACAATAAATGCTGGCCTGCCAGCGGTGCCCATTTCCTACGATTGAATGAGCGATAAAAAAGTCACAGCGATTATATTCACTTGCTAAATTTGGACGGAACAGATTGGCACAGCCGTTAAATACTCCCTGTTGGCATCCCAAAGGCTGGCATGAGAAAGCTGAAATGGGCAGCTGATACCTTGACTATTGTCATGGGCAACTCACGACCTGGGTCTGTGGAAAGACCACAGCAATGACGTAGATTTATACATCTGTCCTCGTGTTAAGGAAAGGTCACGAAGAGTGCAGTAAATTAGGAAGAGATGATCCCAACCAAGGAGTGGAAGAGATTTGGGAAAAGAAAGAAGAGGTTGTTTGGAAGAAGGGGTCAGGAATGATGGCCTGGGATAGAATTGCAGAGGGCTAAGTTCGAGTAGTTCAAAATTAAACGCGCAATCATAGGTGTTGAGACCAGCAGCTGGAGCCATGGGTAGGGCTATATAATTAAGGTCTTGTTGCAACATTTTGCATCGAGATAATGCAGATGCAGAATGGATCCCTTTGTTTTATCGCACTGATGCTGATGTCATTTTACTTCCTTTTATTTGATTTGATTTGTTATTATCACATGCATTAATATACAGTGAAAATTATTCTTTCTTGTGTGCTATACAGACATAGAGAAGGAAAGGAGAGGGTGCAGAATGTAGTGCTACAGTCATAGCTAGGATACAGAGAAAGATCAACTTAATATATGATAGGTCCATTCAAAAGTCTGATGGTAGCAGAGAAGAAGCTGTTCCTGAGTCGGAAGAAGGTGGAAGGGAATGCGTACAGGGTGTGTGGAGTCCTTTGTTGGCTGCTTTTTGGAGGTAGTGGGAAATGTAGACAGTCTCAGTGGATGGGAGGCTGGTTCGAGTGATGGACTGGGCTACATTCACAACCCTTTGTAGCTTCTTGTGTTCTTGGACAGAGCAGGAGACATACTAAGCTGTGATATATCTGGAAAGGATCTTTCTGTGGTGCGTCTGTAAGAACTGGTGAGAGTTGTGGCGGACATGCCAAATTTCCTTACCCTTCTGAGAAAGTGGAGGCATTGATGAGTTTTCTTGACTATATCGTTGGCGTGGGGGGGAACAAGGACACATTGTTGGCGATCTGAACACCTAGAAACTTAAAGTCAATAAAGTTCTTTCAGGGAGCATAGTGTCAGTTTTGAACGGATGAGTTTAGTGGATGTCTCCAGATGCAGCAAGACACATACAAGAACAAGTGTGAATACCTTGGCCAGAGTTAACCATGAGTAGATGGATTGAGTTCTGAGCTCACCCGTGCGGCCCGCCTGTGACTGTATTTGCTCAGTAGCCTTGGCGAAATATTCCCAGGCCATCGCAAAACATATCCAGCAAATGGCCACGTGCTGCTTCTGTGCTGAAAACCACTTCAAGTAACATAAAATACAGAGGTCGTAATCCCCCCATTCATATTGTAAAACCACTTGTAACTTGGAGTGGCGATGTAATCACTGAAGTTACTGGAGCAAAGCAGTCTGTCAATGCTGCAACTGTGACCTTAATAATCTCAACATTCCCCAGTGATGGTGGAGGGCCCATTTCAACACAAAATGGAAAAATAATATTGCTATATTTTATAGAGATCCATCTGATAACACCACGCTCAGTGTCAATAACTGTGAGTATGTGTGCAGTGTATCTTTGCACTTGTGGGGGAAAAAAAACACCTTTCAATGGAAATAGTTCAATTCTGATAACTTCTCCGTTAGAATCTGAATCCATGCGACGTTAACAGCACAAGACCAATCTTAGGCCATCCACAGTATCCATTGATTTAAACTTTTATGTTCCCAGTCAGAACTCTCAGGCAAATGTCTATTTCATGGAACACCGACAGGACAGATGGAGGCCATTCAGCCCATTGAGTCTGTACCAACCACATCCCGCTCAGACCCTGCTCCCATAAGCCCACACATTTATCCTGCTAATCCCCCTGACACTAAGGGGCAATTTAACATGGTCAATCCACCCAACCCACACATCTTTGGGATGAAACCGGAGCATTCGGAGGAAACCCACGTAGACACGGGGAGAACGTGCAAACTCCACACGGACAGTGACCTGGGGCTGGAATTGAATCTGGGTTCCTGGCGCTGTGCCACGGTGCCACCCAGCAGATGTTATGGCAGAACTTTACTGCCATGCCCACCGCAGGTCTCCGAGGGGGCAAGGGGCGGACAATGGGAAGGTTTGTTGACCTCGGTGGGATTTTATGGTTTTGGGATGAGTGAGGCCATAAAATCCCACCCTATGTCTTGTATTCCATATTAAAATTTAGTGGGAAAGAATGGATGTGGTAGCAGGTGCAACATGAGAGACAGTGGGCATAATTCTCCCCTCTGGGGAATAAGTCCCATGGCGGGGACAGGGACTTGGAGTGTTTCCCACTAGAGGCTGGCAGGAAAATACACCAAATTCTTCAGCCCTCATCTCATTAACTATTCAACCAGGTGTTTTGCGCCATATTCCATGACGGGGTATGCCTGGATGGCACTTTGTCCACCATTGTTTCTGGCTGCCGTATTGTAAAGGTGCCCAACATCATTGACTCGCCATCAAAGAAAGAAAGTGGACCTCCTGAAAATGAGGATCGCACAGTGGTTAGCACTGCTGCCTCCCAGCATCAGGGTTCAATTCTGGCCTTGTGTGGACAGTGTGGAGTTTGCACATTCTCCCCATGTCCAAGTGGGTTTCCTCCGGATGCTCCAGTTTCTACTCACAGTCCAAAGACGTGCGGGTTAAGTGGATTGGCCATGCTAAATTGACCCTTAGTGTCCCAAGATGTGTTGGTTAGGGGGCTCAGTGGGGTAAATATGTGGGGTCACAAGAATAGGGCCTGGGTAAAATGCTTGGAGAATCAGCACACACTCAATGGGCTAAATGTCCTCCTTCTGCATTGTAGAGATTGTATGATTCTATGATCTTTGGAAGCACTGTGAGTCTGGAAGATGGTCCTCTTGAGGAAGAAGATAGAGTTCCAGGTGAGGCCACAAGATAGAGCCTCTCTGAATCTGAAAGCTCCACCTGCAGATACTTCCCTGGCCCACTGCTGCAGTGTTCCAGAGTTGCCTGCAGCCTCCATCTTCAACTCCAGGTATTCTACAGGTGAATCCCAACATCTGCTCGCAACGTTGTCGCAGAAGTGTTTCGCACTGGCATGTTTTCGCGCTGATACCGGGTGTGGGTCGCTGAGCCTTCAGCTGCACCCTATTGGTGGGTAACAAACGAGATTCATCCCAGCCTCCAGCAACCTCTGACCCACCGTGGGGGGCACCAGCGGAAGATCCTGCTGTAAATTCATCCCTGCATAAAACCAACTTTTGGACCTCCAGGCAAATTCTACCCAGCCCGTCACACCATTGAATCTTAGGAGAAAGCTACCCAGTAACTTTGGACCAAAGCTTTCTGCCATTGGCAGTTTCCTCACCTCAGGTCTGGTTTCATTATAGATTTCTATAATAAACATCAGAGTCATCATTCAGACATAATATAGATTCAGATTTCTTCCCCTGATGAGTCAAAGACTTCAGTTGTGCTGCATCTCGTGACTATCAGGATGGTAGAAGGTGATCCAGATAGATCGTTGTCAGTTTTCATCTGGTAATTCTTATATTCATAGAATCCCTACAGTGCAGAAGGAGGCCATTCAGCCCATTGCATCTGCACCGATAACAATCCCACCCCAGGCTCCATCTCCTCAACCCCACACATTTACTCCACTAATCCCTCTAACCTACACATCCTGGGGCACGAAGGGACAATTTAGCATGGCCAATGCACTTAACTCACTCATCATTGGACTGTGGAAGGAAACCCACGCAGACATGGGAAGAATGAGCAAACTCAGCACAGACAGTGATCCAAACTGGGAAATGAACCCAGGGTGCTGGTGGTGTGAGGCAGCAGTGCTAACCATTGTGCCACTGTGCCACCCTCTGACGTCCTTTGGACATTGTTGCAGGTGGTGTGAGAATTGGCTCTTTTGCCAGACAGACTTGATTCGTAGGATCGTAGAATCCCGACAGTGTGGAAGGAGACCATTCGGCCCATCGAGTCTGCACCTATCCCCATAACTCCACGTATTTACCCTCCTAACCACCCCTAGCCTACACACTTGGGACACTAAGAGCCAATCTAGTATGACCAATCAACCTAACCCGTGCATCTTTGGACTGTTCTTTGCCTCAGAAGGGCTAATCTGACCATTCCTTTCCTCTAGTGTCTGAAATGAACGGCGCCACTGTGTTTTGAGTCAGACAGCTCTTCCCAATCAGTCTGAAATCTGAATATCAAACTGAACATCAACAGGATTCTGATAGGTTTCACCTGCACTGATCAAAGCACTGAGGAAAAATTCTCTGGTACATGAGTGTCGCTATTGAACATTAAATACCCAAATCCTTAGTTAGAGTAGAATTCTAGTAATCACGTTCAGTTAAAACAATGCTTTTGATAAGCCAAAATTAATACCTTTTTTATAATTCAAAACCTGCTCCACAACTCAGGTCAGGTGTTGTTAATGTCAAATCCTGTTTTAAAAATGTAGTAGACTTTATTGAAGTGACGGTTGAGGATATAGGGCAGGACTTTCCAGCTGCACTCGCCGCAAAACAGGAAAATCCCACCCGAAGTCACCGGATATTTGCATGGTCCGTGCCCCACCCCCCACTCGCTATGTGGCAGGAAGGAGGGACAATTCCCCCCAAGACCACGGTACAGGTTCGGCATGGTAGCACAGTGGTTAGCACTGCGGCTTCACAGCTCCAGGGCCCTGGGTTCGATTCCCAGCTCGGGTCACCATCTGTGCGGAGTTTGCACATTCTCCTCGTGTCTGCGTGGGTTTCCCCCCAGTACTCTGGTTTCCTCCCACAGTCCAAAGATGTGCGGGTTAGGTTGATTGGCCGTGCTAAGAAATTGCTCCTTAGTGTCCCGGGATGTGTAGGTTAGAGGGATAAGTGGGTATAATATATAGGGATATGGGGGTAGGGTCTGGGTGGGATTGTGTTCGGTGCAGACTCGATGGGCTGAAGGGCCTCTTTCTGCACTGTAGGGTTCTATGGTACCGCAAGAAACTACAAAGGATTGTTAACGTAGCTCAGTCCATCACACAAACCAGCCTCCCGCTCATTGAATCCTTCAATAAGGGTAAACAATGAAAGGTAGGCAAGCCTCCTGGCCCTGATGGAATGCATCGCAGGGTACTGAAAGAGATGGCGGGAGAAATAGCAAATGCACTAGTGGTAATTTACCAAAATTCGCTAGACTCTGGGGTGGTTCCCACAGATTGGAAAACAGCAAATGTGATGTCGCTGTTTAAAAAAGGAGGTAGACAAAAGGCAGGTAACTATAGGCCGGTTAGTTTAACTTCTGTAGTAGGGAAAAAGCTTGAATCTATCATCAAGGAAGAAATAGCAAGACATCTGGATATAAATTGTCCCACTGGTAAGACATGTGGGTTCACGAAGGGCAGGTCATGTTTAACTAATTTGGTGGAATTCTTTGAGAACATTACATGTGCAGTGGACAATGGGGAACCTCTGGATGTGATGTATCGGGATTTCTGGAAGGCATTTGACAAGGTGCTGCACCAAAGACTGTTACATAAGCTAAAGATGCACAGTGTTACGGGTACTGTATTAGCATGGATAGAGGATTTGTTAACTAACGGAAAGCAAAGAGTAGGGGTAAATGGGTGTTTTTCTGGTTAGCGATCAGTGACTAGTGGTGTGTCTCAGGGATCGTTGTAGGTCCGCAATTTACATTGATGATTTGGAGTTGGGGACAAAGTGTAGTGTGTCAAAATTCATAGATGACACTAAGATGAGTAGCAGAGCAAAGTGTGCAGAGGACACTGAAAGTCTGCAAAGGGATATAAATAGTCTAAATGAGTGGACGAGGGTCTGGCAGATGGAGTACAATGTTGGTAAATGTGAGGTCATCCATTTTTGGTAGGAATAAAAACAAAATGGACTATTATTTAAATGATAAAAATTTGCAGCATGCTGCTGTGTAGAGGGACCTGGGTGTCCTTGTGCAAGAATCTCAAGGAGTTGGTTTGCAGGTGCAGCAGGTAATTAAGAAGGCAAATGGAATTTTGTCCTTCATTGCTAGAGGGATGGAGTTTAAAAACAGCGAGGTTATGTTGCAGCTGTATAAGGTGCTGGTGAGGCCACGCCTGGAATACTGTGTATAGTTTTGGTCTCCTTACTTGAGAAAGGATATACTGGCACTGGAGAGGGTGCAGAGGAGATTCACTAGGTTGATTCTGGAGTTGAGAGCGTTGGTTTATGAGAAAAGATGAGTAGACTGGAGCGATATTCATTGGAATTCAGAAAAATGAGGGGAGATCTTATAGAAACATATAAATTTATGAAAGGAATGGATAAGATAGAGGAAGGGAAGTTTTTTCCACTGGCAGGTGCAACTAGAACTAGGGGGCATGGCATCAAAATAAGGGGGAGCAGATTTAGGACTGAGTTGAGGAGGAACTTCTTCACACAAAGTGCTGTGAATCTGTGGAATTCCCTGCCCAGTGAAGCAGTTGAGGCAACCTCACTGAATGTTTTTAAGGCAAGGATAGATAAAAGAACAATAAAGCAATTGAGGGTTATGGTGAGCAGGCGGTAAGTCAAGCTGGGTCCACAAAAAAGATCAGCCATGATCTTATTGAATGGCGGAGCAAGCTTGAGGGCCACATGGCCTACTCCTGCTCCTAGTTCTAGTGTTCTTAGGTCTACAATTCCGGCTGCCTCGGCAAAGCAACCAGCTTAATCAAGGACTGCTCACACCCTGGGTGGCACGGTGGCATTGTGGTTAGCACTGCTGCCTCACAGCACCAGGGATCCAAGTTCCATTCCCAGCTTGGGTCACTGTCTGTGTGGGGTTTGCACATTCTCCCTGTGTCTGCGTGGGTTTCCTCCGGGTGCTCCAGCTTCCTCCCACAGTCTGAAAGAGGTGCTGGTTAGGGTGCATTGACCCGACTAGGAGGCAGAGTGTGGCGACTAGGGAAATTTCACAGTAACTTCATTGCAATGTTTTAACGTAAGCCTCATTTGTGACACTAATAAATAAAACTTTAACTTTAAAAGTGTGTGGATTTTCAGAAGGCATTTGACAAGATGAAATGCAGGAAGCCTGAAACAAGAATTTAGCAGTCTAGGAAAAGACTGATCCCAGTGGAGGGGGAGGTGCCACAATGGTGGGGAGGGGTTGGGCAGCAGAACAGAGATATGTCACTGTGTGTTAGGGGGGTGCGCCATGATGGTGCGGGGTGGGGGGTGGAATGGAGAGGTGCCACTGGGGATGGTGCTCATGACTGGGGGAGAGTCGGACACATGGGGAGGCATCCCGCGCAGGGCTCGGTCCTTTAAAGCAGTAACCCTGGAACTCAAAGTGCTTTTTTTCCCCTTCTAACTCTTTCAGAGTAACTAACAGGGCAAAACCGTCTGAACCATTCAAATTGCTTTAAATCGCATTCGTAACAATCAGGGTAATACTGTCTGAACCTTTTCAATCACTTTGTCGGATGGTTCCCAGCAACTGTCCAGTGGAAGATTAAACTTCTGGATAATTGCCAGGTAAACCCTTACCTGGGAACTTCCCAGAGGGATTCCCCAGTCCATCCACTAAATGGGATGCTGGGGAGTCGGGAATTTATAATGTGTACAAGCTCTTTGGACTTCATAGAATAAATCAGCACAGAAAAAGATCATTTGGGCCACCGTGTTACATTTGATTTATCATTGTCACATGCATTAACATACAGTGAAAAGTATTGTTTCTCGTGTGTGATACAGACAAAGCATACTGTTCATAGAGTACATAGGGAAGGAGGAAAGGAGAGAGTGCAGAATATAGTGTCGCTAGGATGTAGAGAAAGATCAACTTAATGCAAGGTAAGTCAGTTCAAAAGTCTGACAGCAACAGGGAAGAAGCTGTTCTTGAGTCGGTTGGAACGTGACTCCAGATTTTTGTACCTTTTTCCCACTGGAAGAAGGTGGAAGAGAGTATGTCCGGGGTGCATGGGATCCTTGATTATACTGGCTGTGTTCCTGAGACAATGGGAAGTGTACGCTTAAACTGGACCATCTGACGGGCAACACGACAGCTCAGTGACTATCACTGTTTGCTGTGCAGATACATGGATTTGGGCCGGTGTCTGCGGGAGTTTGCACATTCTCCCCGTGATTGCATGGGTTTTCTCCAGGTGCTCCGGTTTCCTCCCACACCCCAAAAACGTGCTCTTAGGCTGATTGGTGTAACAATTTGTCACTAAATTAGTCTTCCCTCAATCTTCCCCAATAGATGCAGACAAAGGTCATAGGTAGAGGAGGGCACTCACAATGTTAAAATGGGGGCGCGGGCTCGTTGGGCCGAAGGGCCTATTTCCTGTGCTGTGTTGGTCTTTGTGTAGACAGAGTCAATGGATGGGAGGCTGGTTTGCATGATTGCATGGGCCACGTTCATGACATTTTGTAGTTCCTTGCAGTCTTGGGCAGAGCAGGAGCCCATACCAAGCTGTGATACATCTGGAAAGGACATGATTGTGCTACAGGAAAGAATCAGTTAGCACCTTCTGTACCTCTACACACCTATCATTAATGTCTGCTGAAGACACACAGTGAAGAACTTGTCAAACAGTGCAGATACTTGTAAGCGACTTCAGGAGGACGTTGAGACAGGAGGCTGATACATTGATGGAGAGAAGTGTGAAGTGATGCATCACATGAGGCAAAAACAGGAGTAGAAGTAAATAGTCAATGAAAAGATGGAGATGATGTGGGCGATAAAGTGATCACAAGGCTTATATAGAACATATAGAACAGCACAGAACAGCACAGGCCCTTCGGCCCTCAGTGTTGTGCCAAGCTATGTCCAAACCCAAGATCAAGCTATCCCACTCCCTATCATTCTGGAGTGCTCCATGTGCCTATCCAATAACCACTTGAAAGTTCCTAAAGTGTCCGACTCCACTATCACAGCAGGCAGTGTATTCCACACCCCAACCACTCTCTGAGTGAAGAATCTACCTCAGACATCCCTTCTATATCTCCCACCATGAATCTTATAGTTATGCCCCCTAGTAACAGGTACGCCCATCCGAGGAAATAGTCTCTAAACGTGAATGTGATTGTTAGCAGGTGAAGCCATTAAAATAGCCAATTATATTTGAGGTTTTCTAAATAGGGGCATTGAGTACAAGGACACTGAAGAAATAATGGTGACGATTCTCCTAAAAGTGCTGAATTGGTGGGGGAACTGTTCTAGATCCCAACTTTTTCTCAGTTCAGTTTCTCACCTGAATCTCCGCACTCTGTGCACTGCAGAGGTCCCCGAGGTGAATCTCATTAAAAACCCGCCCCAGAGTCTGACTGCTCTGGAACTCTGCACATACACTGTAGCCCTGATCTGTCAGATCCCCCATTTGCTAGTCAGCTCGATCGCTGGCTAATCTGGGACCCCCGCAGTGCTGCTCCTCCAGCCCCCCCGCTATGGCCCATTCATGGCCCTCACAGCCCTGACCAGCCCCCATCCCAGGGTGCCCTGCCTCCCTCCAGCAGTGGTGACTCCCTCCACTCCCTGCCCCCACTGACCCCCCCTTCCCCCTGTGCTTATAGTGGGCTTCCCATTGGGCATCATGGTCTCTGCGCATCTCGGGTCCACTGGATTTCCATCACCGCCAGTTCCGCGCCGATTTCTGGCACAGAGCTGTATAAATTAAGATTTGCGTCTTATTAGCAAGCCCAGGACTGAAATCTTAGGGCCCGCTAGGCGTGTTCCTCTCCAAGGGCTTTACAGTGACCCAATCCTGCTGCGGTGAAGGGGGCTAGCGAGGCCCCCCCAGGAGGTCAGGAGTGAGGGGGGTGCCCCCCCGGGCATTGCCACCTTGGCAGTGCCAGTTTGGCTCCTGGCACTGCCCGATGAACAAAGTGGCAATGCCCGGGGGCACCTTGCTACTGCCCACTGGACGTCAGACAGTGCCTAGGGATGGGGCCTGGTGGGGACAGGAATCTGGGGTCCTCTGGGAGGCATGAGCGGAAAGGGCGGGGAGCCCCGCTGCCATTCTGCACTTTGGGCTTTCTGACAGAGGGAGGGAACTCAGCCATCAGGGCTGGCCGTCAAGATAGGTGAGAGGCATTGGTCTGCCATGGGGCTGTGATCGAGGGGTTTGGGCTACTGGAGGGGGGGGGGGGCAGTGTGGGGGGAAGGAGAGATTGAGTAGGTGGAGGGATGGGGGGCTTTCAGTGGAAGGGAGGGAACATTGGGCTGGCATGGGGAGGGTGATTGGAGGGGAAGCACTGTGAGGTCATGGGGCTGGCCAGAGATCGGGAGGCCGGAAGTGCGGGCTGATATGCACGGGCCGATCTCGGTGCTGACAGATCGGTGCATGCGCAGTGGCGCACTCAGCACTATGCTGCCGGCCTTTCCAGCGTGAATAAATCCACCCCCTGATTTTGTAATGATGTTCACGCTAGTGCACTCTGCAGTGCACGGAGTATGTGAGGTTCATTTAGAAAATCCCGCTGGAATCTAAAGGGATTTATTCCAGTTTTTATGCAATTTCAACACTTCGAATTTTTTTGGGAGAATCCCACTCAATATTTATAAATATCAGTCGTAATATCACAGATAGAGTGCATGCACAGCAGAGAAAGGAAAAATCGTGGGTAATTTTCATCTTAACAACTGGAAAGATCTCTTTCACGCAAGAGTTTTAAAAACTAAAAACCTGAAAAAGTACTGAACTTGTCTCAAAAACGCCCATTTCTAGTAGGAGGTAAGATGACCGCCAGATAACTAAATTTGCTTGCCAGAGGAAAATCATTTAGCTATCTTAATGAGGCCGCGTGCCTTCATTGTAATAATAATTCTGTTTTGAACCACAGTTGGTTAAAATTCTCAGGACTCAAGAAACCCAGCGGGTGAAAGGAGATCAGAAGGAGTAAATCTAGACTTTTACAGCACAGCTTGTGGACTGAGAGGAGCAGGGTCTTTCTCTCCAGAACAGAAAGCTACCCAGAAAACTTCCCCTGTCCCTCACCTCCACCCTGTACCATAACCAGCTTCCTTCCTCCAGAAAAGATCAAACCCCATCACAGTCACTATCAGCACTACCCCACCATCCGCAGTTAGGCTTCCCCCATCTGAGCCCTACTATATCTCCTCTCAACGATCTTTCTCCCTCCCAACATCGTTAAAAATGTAAGGACTTTTGGGATACGTCTGTATATCCCAACAACCCACCAATCTCTGGGCTGATATCCAGCACTAGAATCACACATCAAAAGATGCCATTCAGCCCAACGTGCCGTTGCTAGCTCTTTCAAGCAATGATCCATTAATCCCATTTCCTTGCTCTTTCCCCATAATCTTTCAAATGTTTCTGTTTTAAGTTGAGTTCCCATTCCCTTTTTGAATGTGACCATTAAACCTGCTTTGACCGCTCTAATAAGGCTTTACATTCCACACTCAAACAACTTGTGTGAAATATAATCCTATCTTGCCCTTGGTTTGTTTGACAATCGTCCTAAATGGGTGCCCGCTAGTTACTGACCAAGCTCAACCATGGCACAGTGGTCAGCACTGCTGCCTCACAGTTCCAGGGACTCGGGTTTGATTCCCAGCTCGGGTCACTGTCTGTGCAGAGTCTGCACGTTCTCCCCGTGTCTGGCTATTCAGGCCAGAATCACGATGACACAAATGTAACTCAATGGGTGGGATTTTGCCATCCTGCCCGCTGTGGACACGAACCATGCAAAGGTCTGTTGACCTCAGATGGAAATTCCTGGTCTTGGGGCGAGCACGGCTGGAAAATCCCGCCCAACGTTCAGGATCTGATCCATGGTTTACCATCATCTGGCAACTGAATCCAAGAGTCAACTGGCACCAATCTTCGTAATTCATGCCACTTTACATTTTGTCAATCACCACGCCTTTCACAATTTACAAATTTACCCACTGCTTGTGGATTCAGAGCTTTGGCAAAATGATAGTCTTTTATTATTTATTATTGTCACAGGTAGGCTTACATTAACACTGCAATGAAGTTACTGTGAAAACCCCTAGTCACCACACTCGGGTGCCTGTTCAGGTACGCTGAGGGAGAATTTAGCATGGCCAACGCACTTAACCAGAATGTCTTTCAGTCTGTGGGAGGAAATCGGAGGAAACCCATGGAGACATGGGGAGAACGTGCAGACTCCACATAGGCAGTGATCCAAGCCAGGAATCGAACCCGGGTCTCCAGTGCTGTGCCACTGCACTGCTGTCAACCGTTAGATTCAGAATGAGTAGGCTCCTACATTGACCTGACTGGTGACAGCTGAAAGTTGTAACTTAAAAAGATAACAGATATAACCTTATTGGATTGAAAGCTGCAGTGTGGCCTAACTGAAGCAGGAATCTCAGTGTACCCTGTCTCAGGTTTGCAGCGATGACTGGGCTGTGGAACTGTTACGACGGTCATGGAAGGTCATCGCCAGGTCTCCCCATAGGTTCTGTGGAGTAGGAACTCTCTTAATTGAGAGTTGGGAAGTGAGCAACAGGGGTTAAAACCCATTGCTTCAACCCAGACTGACATTCTGCAGGGTCCCGGCGAATTAACTCGCATGCTGTAAGCTGTGGGTCCTTCTTGCGCTATCATTAAAGAGTTTTTGGTGAAGGAAGACTGACCTTGATGGAATTATTACAGGAGCACCCTGCGGCCCTTGTGTATGGTGTGGATCGGTGCTAGGACCCCCAGCTGTTCACAACATATATGATTGATTTAGGAAGGGAACTAAATGTAATATCTTCAAATTTGCAGATGACACAAAGCGGGGTGGGAGGGTAAGCAGTGAGAAAGGTGCACAGATGCTTCAGGGTGATTTGGGCAAGCTGTGTGAGTGGACAAATACATGGCAGATGCAGTCTAATGTGGATAAATACAAGGGCAAGCATTTTGGCAGCAAAAACCGGAAAGTAGATTATTAACTGAATGGTTATAAATTAGGAGAGAGAATGTGCAACAAGACCCGAATGCCCTTGTATACCAGTCTGCGTAAGGTAAGCATGCAGGTGTAGCAGGCAGTAATGAAGGCAAATGTTGGCCTTCACGGTGGGAGAATTTGAGTCCAGGAGCAGGGATATGTTGCTGCAATTGTACACGGCCACACCTGGAATATTGTGTGTAGCTTTGGCCTCCTTATCCGAGGAAGAATGTTCTTGCTAAAGAGGGAGTACAGCAAAAATTTACCAGACTCATTCCTTGGATGTTGGGGCTGGTGTATGAGGAGCAGCTGTGCCACTTAGGATTGTATTTGCTGGAGTTCAGAAGAATGAGGGGGGAATCTCATCGAAACCTATAAACTTTTAATGGGACCAGACAGGAAAGATGTTCCTGACGGTGGGAATATCCAGAACCAGGGATCATAGTTTAGGGATACAGGGTAAACCATGAGGTGGGGAGAAATTTCTTCACCCAGAGGGTGGTGAATGTTGGAATTCACTACCACACAAGGCAGACGAGACCAAAATATTATTTGTTTTCGAGAAGTTCAAGTTTATTTCTTATTGTCACAAATAGTGACTTCATTGCAGTGTTAACGTAAGCCTATGAAAATCTCTATTTGCCACACTCTGGCATCTACTTGGGTACATTTGAGGAAAATTTAGCATGGCCAACGCACCTAACCAGTACGTCTTTCAGACCGTTCGGGGAAACCCATGCAAATACGGGAAAGAACACATAGAACATGCACAAATCCAGCAATCAAATCCAGATACCTGGTGCAGTGAAGCAGCAGTGCTAGGAAGGAGTTAGATATCACTTTTGGGGTGAAGGGGATCAAAGGATGTTGGGGGGTGGGGGGGTAAGGTGGGATCAGGCTATTGAGTTGCATGATCATAGTGAACGGGGGAGCAGGCTAGAAGGGCTGAATGGCCTCCTCCTGCTCATATTTTCTACGTGAACGGTTCAATGTAAATGAACACTTGTTTCCCTCTTCCTGTTTATAAAGGATTTTGGAGTTGATACCATTCTCTGTGGATGTTATAATGAGCACTTTGCCGTAATCTCTGTTCTTGCTCTATTTTAGCGCATTTGTTATCGTGTATAATTTAAATCAGTTAACAGATGCATCAGAACAGGGCACAGAAGAGAACAGACTGATTTGTTCTGGGAATGTTTGATACCCGAGTGTGCGTTCAGATGTCACTGTGAGCAATTGAACATCTGTCTTCTGCTTTCATTCACCGACAGCAAAAGGCAATCCCATAACAACTCCCCAGCAATCACTCTAAACGGTATGCGTAATCTCACAGGACCAGTTCATCCACCGCATCAGAACGATGCTATTCCAATCACTATGGAGCGTTCCAATATCGTGTCTGTGTGAGATTTCCAAGTAAGTGCCTATCACAGCACAGTTGAGAGTGGTGTCATTACATGGGGTTAGGCTCACTGGGAGAAGTCTAGTCAAACTCTCCCCTGCAAGAGAACTTAACAGTTGGCATAAACAGGAGGTTATAAATGCACCCATCAGGTTAAATTCAATCTGGGAAGGGGGTGAGATGGAAGGTGGCAGCTGTGGCTTGGTGTTTCACTGAACAGTCAACATTCTTATGTAAGACAAGAGAGAGTGACTGCTGACAAACTATTTGGCTGTGGAGGGCATCGCAGACAATGCCTTACACTAGTAGGCACGCTAAATTGCCCCTTTGTGTCCCAAGATTTATGAGTTAGGAAGATTAGTCGGGTAAATACTTGGGGTCATGGTGGAATTTGTCCTGGGTGTCAGGGGGATTATGTGGGGTTACAGGGATAGGGCCTGGATAGGATTGTTGTTGGTGCAGATTCGATGGGCCAAATGGCCACCTTCTGCACCATAGGGATTCTATGGTTCAGCATAAGTCTCTGGCTAGGGATCAGGAGAAAACATATGGAGTGAGCTCTTCTCCCTCTTCCTAGCCCAACTTGCGAGGACCCAACAGCTGCCCTGGTAGGAAGCAGGCAAATCATTAAGGGTTGGCTCATGTATCCACAAGGCCAAACAGAGGAGGAAGTGAACTAACATTTAGCGTTAGAGTTAAGCCATCCAGCTCCCTGATGATCATTTCCTTTTCTTTATTCATGTGTGGGACATGGAAGTTACTAGTTGCCCGTCCTGAGTTGCCCTTGGAGGGTAGTTGAGAGTGAATTGTGGATCTGGAGACACATGTAGTCCAGACAAGCTAAGGATGGCAAATTTCCTTCCCTAAAGGGCATTGGTGAACCAGATGGATTTTTGTGACAATGGACAGTGGTTTCACGGTCATCAGTAGATCCTTAATTCCACATTATTTTCCGATTGAATTCAAATACCACCGTGGCGGGATTCGAACCCAGGTCCCCAGAACATTAGCTAAGTTTCTGGATTAATAATCTAGTGATAATACCACTAGACCAATGGGGGCTCCCCAGTATTTCAATCAACCCATACATGTGAAGTGAAAATTCTGTCATCAAGCCAGATATGTTCTCTTGATTCTCAGAGAAGGGAGGGTGGAGAGTAGATTGGATAGAGGTAAAAGGCAATGTGTCAGAGACAGACAGGGACAATCCGGTGGAAAGTCGGAGAATGAGTTGGCGGGGGATGGGGGGCACATATTTGAATTGGTAAAAGAAGCAAAAGTGGTGTGAAGAGAAACTTTTCCACACAGCGGGTGGTTCAGGTCTGCGGTGCACTGCCCAAGAGCGTGGTGGAGGTAGGTTCAACCGAGAAATTCAAATGGGAATTTGACAGTTAACTGAGAAGGAAGAATGTGCAGGGAACGGCATAAGGTGAATTGCTTATTTGGAGACTTGGGGCTGACTTGATGGGCCGAATGGCCTCCTTTCTGTGCTGTTTCAGTTCTGTAATTCGTTCACACATCATTGGCAAAGCCAGAATTTATTGCCAGTCCTTACATAACTTAATGGCCGTCTCACAGGTCAGCTAACAACATTTCTGTTGGATTCAGGTCAGTTATGGGAGGTTTTGTGGCACACTGGGTAATGTCACTGCCCCCGAGCCGGAAGTTGCAGGTTCAAGTCTCACCCCAGGTCTTGGTGACCCCGAGGCAGGCGCGTTCATAATGTGGCCAAACAGGTTGACCATCTACCTGTACCCATCCTCCCAGAATGCTAATGGCTGGCGGTGAGAATGAGACACCCTCCTGGTCAGCTACACTTGTTGTGGAGTGGTGCCTCTCAAGCAATAAACCCCTGGTGACAGACTACCCACCTGTTCCAGGTAAAACTCATAATGGAAGTGGATGAAAGTCTGTCTTGTGCAACGCAAAGCGCAGGAAGATAAACACCAAGTCATATATGAAATGGAGCAACGAAGGAAGACTGACTTTTACACTTAAAGTTTATTTCTTAGTGTCGCAAGTAGGCTGACATTTACACTGCAATGAAGTTACTGTGAAAATCCTCTAGTCGTCACACTCCAGCGCCTGTTCGGGTACACTGAGGGAGAATTTAGCATGGCCAATACACCTAACCAACATGTCTTTTGGACTGTGGGAGGAAACTGGAGCCTGAACAGCATTAGTGAACAGGAGGTATTTTAAACAACATTCTGGTAGTTTCATGGTCACGATTACGGAAACTAGATTTATTTATTTATTCATTTGTGGGACATGGTCATTGCTGACTGGCCAGCATTTATTGCCCATCCCTAGTTGCCCGAGGACAGTTGGGAGTCAATCACATTACTGCGGGTCTGAAGTCATATCTAGGCCAGACCAGGTAAGATTTCCTTCCCTAAAGGACATTAGTGAAACAGGTGGGTTTTTCTGACAATTGACAATGGTTTCATGGTCATCAATGGATTCTTAATTCCAGATATTTTTTATTGAATTCAAATTCCACCATCTGCCTTGTTGGGATTCGAACTCAGGTACCCAGAACAATAGCTGAGTTTCTGGATTAATAGTCTAGCGATAATACTATTGGGCCATTGTCTTCCCATTAATTGGACTAAGATTCCCTATCCGTTGCATAGTGGACCATGAAGCCATGTCTACTGCTCATGAGCACAGCTCCCTGAATTACCAGGGAAGGCACGTTGCCACTCTGCTACTATGTCCCATTGTAATCTCTTAATTATGAAGAAAATCAAGAATCCTCCATTTCTTCTTCAACAAGGATTTTCGACTCCTCTACACCTGAGTATAAAAGTCTGTTTTAGCCCATTTGAAATGATAAGCTTTAAGCACTGACAATCTTAAGCACATTTCTCTCTGTAAATTGCCAATCATGGAAAGGCTACGGCTGAAGCTTTAAGGAATCACTCAGATAGAAAATCAAGTGGATAGCTGTTAAATTATTGGTCAAAGATCATCATCATCATCTTTACACTCTGTCCTCTGAGAGTAGTGATAAATTGACATAGTTTCTGGAAAGGTACCTTCAGACTGGAAAGTTGTAAGTGTAGCCCCACTCTTAAGAATGGAGGGAGAGAGAAAATTGTTAGTTTGCCATCAGTGATAGGGAAATTATTAGAATCTATTGCAAAGAGTGGAATAACTAGAGTGGTAACTAGGCTTAGAAAATAATTGTATGATTAGGCAGAGCCAACATTGTTTTATGAAAGTGGTTAGCACTGCTCTCTCACAGTGCCAGAGACCCAGGTTCAATTCTGACTTTGGGTGACTGTCAGTGTGGAGTTTGCACATTCTCGCCGTGTCTGCATGCTCTTCCCACGTCTGCACGTTCTTCCCATGCCTGCATAGGTTTCCCCCAGATACGCCAGTTTCCACCCGCCTGCCAAATCTACGACTCTCACCAACTTTTACAGATGCACCATAGAAAGCATTCTTTCTAGTTGTATCACAGCTTGTATGGATCTGCCCAAGACCACAACAAAACTACAAAAATTTGTGAATGTAGCCCAATCCATCACGCAAACCAGTCTCCCATCCATTGACTTTGTCTATACTTCCCATTGCCTCGGCAAAGCAACCAGCATAATTAAGAACTTCACGCACCCCGGACATTCTCTCTTCCACCTTCTTCCTTTGGGAAAAGGATACAAAAGTCTGAGATCACTTACCAACCAGCTCAAGAACAGCTTCTTCCCTGCTACTATCAGACTTTTGAATAGACTTTGCATTAAGTTTTTGCATTAAGTTGATTTTGCTCTATACCCTAGCTATGATTGTAACACTACATGCTGCACTCTCTCATTTCCTTCTCTATGAATGGTATGTTTTGTCTGGATAGCATGCAAGAAAAAATATTTTTCATTGTATGTTAAAACATGTGACAATAATAAATCAAACCAAATCATATCAAATCAAAAGATGTATAGATATGGTGAGTTCACACAGGATTACAGGAATGCGGCACTGGTCCTGGATAAGATGCTGTTTCGGAGAATCAATGCAGATTCAATGGGTCGAATGGCCTCCATCTGTACTGTAGAGATTCTATTGTTCTAAATCATGTTTGGCAAATGTATTGGAGGTTTTTAAGGATATTTCTTTTAGCATAGGTAAAGGAGAACAAGTGGCCCAACATTCGGCCCATCAAGTCTGCACCGACCACAATCCCATCCAAGTCTTACCCCGATATCCCTATATATTTCCCCGTTAATCCCTCTAACCTATGCATCTCAGGATCCTAAGGGACAATTTTTTTTTTAGCATGGCCAATCAACCTAACCTGCACACCTTTGGACTGTGGGAGAAAACCGGAGCACCCAGAGGAAACTCACCCAGACACGAGGAGAATGTGCAAACTCCACACAGACAGTGACCCGAGCCAGGAATCGAACCCAGGTCCCTGGAGCTATGAAGTAGCAGTGCTAACCCACTGTGCTACCATGCCACCCAGGTTTGATGGGCCGAAGGGCCTGTTACTGTAATGTACTATTCTTTGCTCTTATTCTTTGTACCCCTGATCTCAAAAATCCACAGCAGTTCTGGTGAGCCAGCCCATGGTACAGGCCTGTGGTCCACTTCCTTTCTCACCTCTATTTTCTACCCACTCAGTTTGATTTTCCCCCTAGCTCATAGAAAAGGTTCTGTTGTCAGTTGTAGTGATTATAATTCCTGAGGTGAGACCAGATAATTTAGTAAAAAGCAAGGATTCAATCTGCAAACATCTTGTTCGGATTGATGGATAGGGCACTTACTCATAATGATAGTGTGGGAATACCTACCTTACTGATCTAAGGATACATCAGGGGAACTGAGGCCAGTACTGGACTGACTGAGCTATGGCTGATGCAATCAAGTAACATTCAGGGACTTTGAGCCAACAATATTTCCTTGTGGTAGTGCAGTGTTGTCCTGGTAAACTGTAGTTTTTCCCAGAATTTAGGGTGGCACGGTGGCACAGTGATTAGCACTGCTGCCTCATAGCACCCGTGTTCGATTCCCGGCTTGGGTTACTATTTGTAAAGACTCTGCATGTTCTCCCCGTGTCTGTGCGGGTTTCCTCCAGGTGCTCCAGTTTCCTCCCACAGTCCGAAAGATATGCTGGTTAGGTGCATTGGCTATGCTAAATTCTCCCTCAGTGTGTCTGAACAGGCACCAGAGTGTGGTAACTAGGGGATTTTCACAGTAACTTCATTACAGCATTAATGTAATGCTTGTGACAGTAATAAATAAACATTAAAAAAACCTTAATTTCGAAGCATTTTAGCTATAATTATAATTGTCCTTTGGTGGTTCATCAAGTAATTCGCCCTGTCAACTGTGGTTTAGTTGGTAGCGCACCCAACACAAGGCTTTGGGTTCAAATTCCATTTGGACACAGCAATCAAGGCTAATGCCATACTGACAGAATGCTGCTCTGTCAGAGGTTTTTAAGGTTATTTATTAGTCACAAGTAGACTTACATTAACACTGCAGTGAAGTTACTGTGAAAATCCCCTGGTCACCACCCACGGCATCTGTTCAGGTACACTGAGGGAGAATTTAGCACGGCCAATGCACCCGAACAAACATGACTTTTGGACTTTAGGAGGAAACTGGAACACCCGGAGGAAACCCACGCAGGCACAGGGAGAACATGCAGACTCCACACAAACAGGGACCGAAGCTTGGAATTGAACTCAGGTCCCTGGCGCTGTGAGGCAGCTGTGCTAATCCACTGTAGCACCATGCCTCTCTGTCTTTCAGATGACATGTTAAACCAGGGTCTCCATCTGCCTGCTCAGGTGGACGTAAAAGATCCCATGCCCATCCCTAGTTGTCCTTCGAGGGCAGTTGAGATCCAACCACATTGCTGTGGATCTGGATTCACATGTAGGCCAGACCAGAAAGGATGGCAGATTTCCTTCCATAAAGGACATTAGTGAACCAGGTGGTTTTTTCCGACAATCGATAATGGTTTCGTGGTCATCAGTAGATTCTTAATTCCAGATTTTTTTTTAAATTGAATTCAAATTCCACCACCTGCAGTGGTGGGATTCGAACACGGGTCTTCAAAAATTAGCTGAGCTTCTGGATTAAAAGTCTAGCGATAATACCAGGAGGCCAGCTCCTCCCCTAGCTTCCTTATGCCTTGAAGAAATGATGGCACATTTTTCTATGTTCATGTGCTACATAAATACAAATTGCTTTTGTGATTGTTGCGCACAATTGTGATAATGACTCCTCAAAAGAGCGTAAGTATTTTTGATAGACACTACATACACTTGAGAGTGGAATAGAACATCGCTTTACTTGTTGGCAATCCCAGTGCACTCCCACATCAAATATAAAAAGGTCACAGTTCACAATTACTCTTGGTTGGAATCTTGATGAAATATAAGATAAATAACCTTTCCTACCTTTTTGTTTCTTCCTGTGATGGCTTGCATTACCAGTCTTGTAGGTTGGTCTTTGATGCTGGGGAAACAGGTCTCTTGTGGAAACTCCAATGGAATCCTAGCAGCTGGGGATGAGAGTTTACTTACATCACTGCATGCTGTGACTTAAATGTGTTCGCATCAGTGCATTTTCAGGATACAAAATTATACATTTGTACATGTTACTGTATTTGTGGCACAATGGGTTAACATCCCTGCCTCTGAACCAGAGGGGTTCGAGACCCACCCCAGGACTTGTTGGCCAAGGAAAGTTCTTTCCTAAAGCAGTCAAACAGATTGAGTATCGAACTGCAAATCCTTCCAAAGACACCCTTTGGTTGGCAGTAAGAGCAGGAGAGACTCCTGGTCAGCCAGTTTGGACCATTGTCCAAAGGTGTGCAGGTTAGGTTGATTGGCCATACTAAATTGACCCTAGTGTGGGGGGTGGGGGGGTTAGCAGCGTAAATATGTGAAGTTGTAGGAATAGGGCCTGGGTTGAATTGTGGTCGGTACAGACTCAATGGCTGAATGACCTCCTTCCGCACTGTAGGGATTTTATGATTCTATGCGGAGTGGCGCCCCTCAAACTATAAGCCTCTGGAGACAGATTAGTGACCTGTTCTGGGATTATTTGCTATGGAAAGAGACGAGAGTGTGCTTTAGTGCACTACTGGGTGCAGGAAGAGAATTGGAATTGGAATGTGTTACTGTAGTATGAGAAATATCTAAACTTAGTACTTGCTGCCCACAACTTCCTCTGCTGAGCAATACTGGAGCCTGACAGTTCTCCTGGGTCAGCTCCTCTTCCACAGGGACCATGCCCTAGGAGAGTGTTGGCAACCATGGACTTCCATTGGATTGATCCATGATCACACTTGTCCAAGTACTGCAGTGAGTGGACATTGCCCATGCCTGGTAGGCAGTGCCAAGGTGCCCCCCCCCGGGCATTGCCACATTGCTCCTGGGGGCTCCTCAACGGGCTTTCTTCACTCCAGCAGGATCAGGCCTCAGCTCCCTGCAAGTGGGATTGTAAACCCTGCTGGAGAGAAACAGCCTTGGTGGGGGGGGCGGGGGTGTGTGTGTATACTAGCTGGCCTATAGACTCCAGTCCTGAGCCTGTTAATCAGATGAAAGTCTTCATTTACATAATTTATACAGCTCCGTGCCAATTTTTGGCATGGAGCTGACAGCGTCGGAATCTGGTGGCCGGAGACTCACAGAGGCCATGGCGTCCAGTGGAAAACCCACTAAACAGTCTCCGCTACAGTTTCCTGGCTCGCTGTGTTGGCTGGGAGAATCGTCACCGCTCGTGAGCTCACACTGCCAATCCACCTAATCTGCACATCTTTGGAGTGTGGGAGGAAACCGGAGCACCCGGAGGAAACCCACGCAGACACGGGGAGGACGTGCAAACTCCACACAGACAGTGACCCGAGGCTGGGAATTGAACCTGGGTCCCTGACGCTGTGAGGCAGAAGTGCTAGCCACTGTGCCACATATGATGTAGCCCACCATATGACATGCCATGTGAAAGTCAGCAGCTGCTATAATGCAGCACTTCTTTAGCAGTTCAGTTAGGTTTCAGCCGAGATTGTGTACTCAGATCTGGGAGTTGAGTCCACAACTTCCAGACTGAAAACCAATATTGCCAACTCAGCCCATTTAAACAAATTCATTTTTAAAAATTGTAATTTGTTTCAATCTCAGTAACATTTTTTTTAAAAGAATAAGTATAGAAATCCCATGTTACTTACAAAGAGAATGAAACTACAAGATTCTGTCTGTGACTGTCTGTGTGGAGTTTGCACATTCTCCCCGTGTCTGTGTGGGTTTCCTCCGGGTGCTCTGGCTTCCACCCACACTCCAAAGATGTGCAGGCTGGGTGGATTGGTCATGGTAAATTGCATCTTGGTGGTCCAAGATGTATAGGTTAGATGGATTAGCCATGACAAATGCTTGCGGTTACGGGGATAGGACGAGGGAGTGGGTCTAGATAGAAGCTGCTTTGGGAGAGTTGGTACAGGCTTGTTGGGCCAAATGGCCCCCTTCAGCACTCTATGGGTTCTACATTTGAAAATCATTCTTGAGACATGGGCATGGCCAACAAAGCTAGCATTCATTAGCAGTGGAAAAGTGGGGATTAGACTACTTCTTGAACCAGTGTGTCTGTAGTGGGGGACTTGATGTTATTTATACTGCTTTTGGTACAACTTTTAAACATACAGGATGGCATGGTAGCACAGTCGTTAGCACTGCTGCCTCACAGCACTAGGGACCTGGGTTCGATTCCCGGCTTGAGTCACTGTCTGTCTGGAGTCTGCACATTCTCCCCGTGTCTGCGTGGGTTTCCTCCAGGTGCTCCGGTTTCCTCCCGCCATCCAAAGATGTGTGGGTTAGGTGGATTGGCCATGATAAAGTGGCCTTTCATATCAGGGGGACTAGCTGGGGTAAATGCTTGGGGTTATGGGGATGGAGCCTAAGTAGGATTGTGGTCGGTGCAGACTCGATGGGCTAAATGGTCTCCTTCTCCACTGTGGGGATTCCATGATATGGAGGGCCACAGGATTTCACAGTTTAAATGTGTTCAGCAAACACACTCCTGTAGCAAGGAAGCTTGCTGCCGTAACCTTCACATCAAATCTCGCAGAGCACAATGGACAGCGATGAAATCAAACTGGCCCATTGTGTGGAACAATCAGTTAAATTCACACACAGGTTTCAGAAGTGGTTTACAAGTAGATACTTAAATAACAATGTGATGGACTGCCTATTGGAAATGCTGAACTCTAACAGGATTTAAATTGTGGGTGCTTTGTTCCTACGTGAGTGCTGTAACAAGCAATTGACAGCAGAAATCTCCTGATTTACATCACAAGCCACTGAGTGGAAGTAACAAGCGAGCGAACAGAGTATTCCGTCCTTTCAATTGACCCAGATACATGTACTCCCAGGTAGGTCAACAATGTGAAATCCTGAGAGCTGTCCTGTTTGAGGGAGATAAACAACTAAGCCAGTCTGCGGGTGGGGAAGGTGCCATGCTCACGGTATGAGGAAGTTTGTGCCACTGTTTAAAGTTTATTTATTAGTGTCACAGGTGGGCTGTGAGGTGGGCTTTGCAGTTGGCACCAAGAGAAATCAGTCTGCGGTAAAACTGAAGATGGCACAGTGGTTAGCACTGCTGCCTCATAGTGCCAGGGACCCGGGTTCGATTCCCAGCTTGGGTCACTGTCTGTGTGGAGTTTGCATGTTCCCCCCGTATCTGCGTGGGTTTCCTCTGGGTGCTCCGGTTTCCTCCCACAGTCTGATGTGCTGGTTAGGTGCGTTGGCAGTGTTAAATTCTCCCTCTGTGAAAATCCCCTAGTCGCCACACTCCGGCGCCTGTTCGGGTACACTGTGACTTCATTGCAGTGTTAATGTAAGCCTACTTGTGACGCTAATAAATAAACTTTAACTGGAATGCCTTTGAAAATGGGTACAGTGAATGTAATGTACCATTATCCCCCGGTTGTCAATTGGAATCCCCACATTATAGAGGCAGGCCATTCGGCCCATCGAGTCTGCGCTGACTCGCCGATACAGCATCCCACTTAATCCCTAAAGTATGGGTAACCCCACATGTTTACCCCAGTAATCCCCCTATCCTATATATCTTGGAACATAAAGTGGCAATTTATCATGGCCAATTCACCTAACCTGCTCGTCTTTGGACTGTGAGAGGAAACCGGAGCTCACCAGTCGAGGATCCACAGTCTTAATTCCTATTATCACTCAAAGCCAGCCAGTGCTGGTGAAGGTGCTCTGTAATATTTTAATGGGGAGGTGGGTTTTGGTTGGAGGAGGTATTGGCAGCCATGCAGGAAATGGGAAACAATGAGGAATGGTAGAATATGGGACAGAGTGAGCACAAAGTAATTCAGGTACTGCCCTGGAGGCCTTAGTGGAAGGGGTGGAAAGGAGGAGAGACGTCCTGTATCAGTTTAAGAGACAGGAGTACCTCCAGACAAACACTCAAAAGGCACTGGGGGTAAATACCCCTGAGGACGCACATCTCACCGCTTGTGTGCAGTTTTGGCATGTCAGCTACAACTCTCACCAACTTTTACAGATGCACCATAGAAAGCATTCTTTCTGGTTGTATCACAGCTCGGTCTGGACTCCTGCTCTGTCCAAGACCGCAAGAAAGTACAAAAGGTTGTTAACAAAGTCCAGTCCATCACTCAAACCAGCCTCCCATCCATTGACGCTGGCTACACTTCCCGTTGCCTCAGAAAAGCAGCCAGCATAATTAAAGACCCCAAGCACCCCGGACATTCTCTCTTCCACCTTCTTCTGTCAGGAAATAGATACAAAAGTCTGAGGTCAGGTGCCAACTGACTCAAGAACAGTTTCTTCCCTGCTGCCATCAGACTTTTGAATGGACTTACCTTGCATTAAGTTCATCTTTCTCTACACCCTAGCTATGATTGTAACACTACATTCTGCACTCTCTCCTTTCCTTCTCTATGAACGGTATGCTTTGTCTGTATAGTGTGCAGAGAACAATACTTTTCATTGTATAGTAATACATGTGACAGTAATAAATCAAATCAAATCAGCTATTCTACCGTGATAGCCAACTTGCCCAAATTGACTGCACAATATTCACTAACTCGCTATCCTGTGCATAATGGAAGAGCCAACTGAAGAATCAGATCTTGTAACCCACTGAGGAGATTGTACTGGGGCTGCTGCTGGCATTATCATTGAGATATGAAGACAATTCTGTAAGAATAATTCACCAAGGTTACATTGCCAGTGGGTAGGCCTTCCCCACCAGCTGTGTACAGCAGGATGGGCTGCCCTCGAGCCCAAACTTCTAAAGGCGGCTCTTGCAAGGACACCCTCAGGGGGACGTCTGAGAAATGTGATTGGATGATAAACAAATCAGGAAGGAGACCCTCTATGTCGTGACAAGAACTGCAGAAGACCAATATTTTTACTGTCAAGATTATTGGAGCTTTTATATAACAAAAAGGACCATCCAATATCCAAACCCATTGATTGAATTTATTTCACTCCCTGGAAACCGGTACACAATTTTTTAAAAATTTGTTTGTGGGACATGGGGTGTCACTGTCTGGCCAGCATTTATTGCCCATCCCTAGTTACCCGAGGGCAGTTGAGAGTCAACTACATTGCTATGGATCTGGAGTCACATGTAGGCCAGACCAGGTAAGGTTGGCAGATTCCCTTCCTTAAAGGGTAGTCGTGAACTAGGTGGGTTTTTCTGACAATTGATAATGGTTTCGAGGACAACAATATGTTCTTAATTCCAGATATTTTTTATTGAATTCAAATTCCACCACCATGGTGGGATTCGAACCTGGATCCACAGAGCATTAGCTGAGTTCCTGGATTAATAATCTAGCGACAATACCACTCATTTCCCCTAAATAGTAACCTCCCCCATTGGTGACGTAAATGTTTCCTTGCATCTCAGTCGAACTCAGTAGGTGTACATGCCAGCTGAAAAGCCCAATATCGTCACTCACAAATGAGTTACACAATGACAGGAGATTTAACGTGAATCGACTTTCCGACCATTGCATGCTGTGAGTGACGGAGTGGGATTGTCTATTTGAACAGATCAGCGGCCTGGCACAGGAGGTCTCAAGGAACAGCTGCTTACTTTGTGAGAATGGACAGTCCAGTCCCTGGGCTGGTCTGCTTGAAGCTAGGCCCCAGAGCAAAGAATCAAATGCACATAGACAACACAATGTGATAGAAACTGCTCGACAGATGGGCTAATCTGCATTTGTCGAAATGACAAATGCGGGAGATCATTCTCCAGTGAGAGCGAGTTCAGGGTCGGAGGGAGCACAGAATATGTTGCCACTGAACTAATTGAGTGAAATTTTCTGCAAATTCCATGTAATTTGAGTCGCTCAGCGATTAATTTGTCATTTCTACAACTGGGAGTAAATGAAAGGAAAGCTGCAAAGACTGTGGACTGAATTTGCATCTTCTGACTCCAAGCAAAACCTGAGCTGGAAAGGCCAAAGTGGAGAGGACAATGGCCATAAATTTTAATTTTATCACCTGCCCATCCTGCCACCAATTAGGACCCTCAAGTGGTCCACTCAAATGTTCTAAAATGCCATAAAAAGAGATAGCAACATGGCATCACTAGAAGGGAAGTTTGTCAGGTTGCCCCTCAGTCTTCTCTGCTCCAACAAAAGCAACCTATCCAACAACTCATCGTAGCTTAAAAGCTCTATCCCAGGCAGCATCTTGGAGTATCTCCTCTGCACCCCTTTACTTCTTTCCTCTCATGTGGCAACCAGAATGATGTGGGTATGCCGGCAGCATTCAGCCTCTGACCTTCGGGTAAGCATTCTCCAAGGCGGCCTTCACAACACACGACAGCGCAGAGTCGCTGAGCAGAGACTGATAGCCAAGTTCCGCACACATGAGGACGGTCTCAACAGGGATCTTGGGTTCATGTCGCACTATCTGTAACCCCCGTGACTTGCCTGGGTTTGCAAAACCTCACTTACTGTACTGTCTGGAGACAATACACATCTCTTTAAACTGTGATCAGTGCTCCTACCACTCACATTATCAGCCACTTCAGGTCTTGAACAGCAGGTTAGGTGTAAGGATTCGCATTTTAATCAGTAATCTCTAAACTGTCTGTGCTTTATATGCTCTGTCTGAGGCCAGAACTCTCCATTCACCTGACGAAGAGGGTAACCCCTCGAAAGCTTGCGAGGATATTATCAAATAAATAGGTTGGACTAAAACCTGGTGTTGTCAGACTTTTTACTGTGTTTACGCCAGTCCAACGCAACCAGAATGACCAGAACTCTAGCCGTAAACTCACCAAAGTTTGATACAACTCCAACATGATTTCCCTGCTTTTGTAATCTATGCCTCGATTGATAAAGGCAAGAATCCCACATGCCTTTCTCACCACCCTACTGGCATGCCCTTTCATCTTCAGAGATCTATGGACAAACATGTCAAGGTCCCTTTGTTTCACAGAATATCTTAATGTCATGCCATTCATTGAATACTTCCTTGTCAAATTATTCCTTCCACTTTTAAGGGTTAAGTTCCATCTGCCACTTATCTGTCCATTCAATTATCTGCAAAGTAATGTTCCAAATACTACCATCACCATTCCTGGGTATGTACTGTGTCACCGGCAGGACAGACCCAACAGAGGTGATATACAGTCAGGTGGGATTTGCCCTGGGAATCCAGGTGGTAGCAGGTGGTGTGAGCCAACATGGTTTGCGTTTTCTGAGGAGAAAAGCAGCAGGAGGACTTTTGCTAGCTTGCAGCTTGAGGAAGAAATCTACAGTGGTCCTCACAGAGCCTTGTGACAGAAAGCAGTCAGCTTGAGCAGATAGTTTTGAAAGATCTGTATGGAAGTTGCGGAAGCAGAACACTGTTAAAATAAAGATTGGAAGATTGTTTAGCCAAAATCAAATGGAAGGATCCCCATGTAATTGATAGCTCAAGGAATAGTTGCAATAATAAGAATTAGGGGATCAGGGGTTATGGGGAAAAGACAGGAGAATGGGGATGAGAAAAAAAAATCAGCCATGATTGAATGGCAGAGCAGATTTGATGGGCTGAGTGGCCTAATTGTGCTCCTACACCTTATGGTCTTATAGCCTAAAAATTAAAGTACATTCTGGGGGGCTGTGACAAACCTTTCAGATGGGACCCAATATTAAAGGTGAATGAACCTTTAATATTTCCTAAGGTAAGGGAATAGTTGGGGGAAGTAAAAAGAACTGAATTTATAGCGTAAGCCTTTATAAGTTTTAGTATGAAATTAATAATGCTTTCTTTATTCATTTCTCTCTGTAAACTTTGTTTTTGTCAGAAAGTCTGAAATCTTGTGCTATGGTCCTGTTGGTTAATTGCTTTTCTTTAAACATTATGGTTCCTAATAGGATCATGACAACATGTAAAATACAACACAGTCATTTAACTTGTGTACTAGCTGGGACCATGTTGAACACTTCATCAATATAATACACAAAATTAAAGTACATACTTCGGAATACAATGTTGATATAAGCCTTTTTTCAGTTGAACTAAATAATAACATTACATGCAAAAAGCAAATGAGAAAACTTCTATTAGATAAGTACTTGAAAATATTCCCATTAGAATCAGTGTGGCTGGGTTTTCCGATTACTGTAAATGGCAATTCAATTCACAGTCTGTGTGAAAAAGGACAATAAATAACTGATCGAATCTGAATGGTAATCACAGAACTACAAGTGAGAAGCTGGGAAGTGCCAGAGGATTTGTGTGTGTGTGGCTATTATTGTAGTTAAGTCTTGTATTGCAGCCTTTCTGGTTGCATGTTTCCACTAAGTTAATAAAAAGTTTTTATTCATGGATTGGAACAAGAATAAACTGTTCCTCATCTGTTTGTATATCCCTACTCACATTAAACAAGATTGAAAATATACACCTCGAAGAACCGGTGCTGTAAGTTACCTTCCTGCGTTTTGAAATATCTTCTCATTTAACATCAGCGGCGTTCTTAATAAGGGTGAGGTGACAGAAAGCACAGTGGGGAAGACCTGTTGTAGGGTGGCAGGAAGGAGAGATGGCAAAAAGTTCAAGACGCAACAGCCAAACAGAGTGACAATGGGTGTGGTAAATAAACAGCCTCCAGTGTCCAGGTGAGGTGTGAATGTAGCAGTCAGCTGAATGCAACACAGAGGCATAGGAGAGAAACAAGTCAGCAAGTGCTGTAATTTCCTTTGTTCTTTAAGGTGGTTTTAGTTCAGTCCGGCAGCATGGTCAGTGCAGGCTTGGAGGGCCGAAGGGCCTGTTCCTGTGCTGTAATTTTCTTTGATCAAAGGAATAAATACAATTTAAAAAGAATCCGCATAAAACAAGGTAAACACAGTGGTTATGGTCCAAAGTTGTTGGATTTTAATATTGAATCCTGTAGAGTGCTTAGTCTAAGTTGAGGTACTGTGCCAAGCTTCATCAAAATACCAGAGCAGGCCAAGGGCAGAGAGGTCAGGCTGGGAGCAAAAATCACTGTCCAACACAAGAAACCAAAGATGTGCGAATACAGCAAATTTAAATCAAAGGCACACATTAATGGATGTTTGAGGAGACATTGCAGGGTGAGAAATCCAGGCTCAAATCCTTACTTCAGCAATCAGAATGGGAACGAATCCCAGCTGTCAGGAAAGATAAAAGAAGAGGCCAGCGCTCCCCAGCTCCACACGCTATTCAATATGCTCAACATAATGGGTGGCATTTTCTCAAAAAATTCTAAGTGTAAAACAGGTAACAAAATGGAAGGTTTTCTTGTTCTTTTTTCAGTGAGTTAATAAGAACATAAGAACTAGGAGCAAGAGTAGGCCATCTGTCCCCTCGAGCCTGCTCCGCCATTCAGTAAGATCGTGGCTGATCTTTTTGTGGACTCAGCTCTACTTACCCGCCCGCTCACCATAACCCTCAATTCCTTTACTGTTCAAAAATTTATCTATCCTTGCCTTAAAAACATTCAATGAGGTAGCCTCAACTACTTCACTGGGCAGGGAATTCCACAGATTCACAACCCTTTGGTGAAGAAGTTCCTCTTCAACTCAGTCCTAAATCTGCTCCCCCTTATTTTGAGGCCATACCCACTAGTTCTAGTTTCACTAGCCAGTGGAAACAAGTTCCCTGTTTCTACCTTATCTATTCCCTTCATAATCTTATATGTTTCTATAACATCTCCCCTCATTTTTCTGAATTCTACCGAGTATACCTCAGTCTACTCAGTATCTCCTCATAAGCCAACTCTCTGAGCTCTGGAATCAACCTAGTGAATCTCCCCTGCACCCCCTCTAGATAATTAATGGGAATTGATAGTACTCTGTATAAAACAGGGGCCCTAATACGAATCTCGCCAGTAGGGAGAGGGATGGAATCTCAGCTCACCGGGAAGCCAGCTGCTGAGCTTTAGAGATGCCCAGCTTGGGTCACTGTCTGTGTGGAGTTTGCACATTCTCCCTGTGTCTGAGTGGGTTTCCTCCAGGTGCTCTGGTTTCCTCCCACACTCCAAAGATGTGCGCGTTAGTTGATTGGCCATGCTAAATTGGCCCTTAGTGTCAGGGGGACCAGCAGTGTAAAATACATGGGGATAGGGGTTGGGTAGGGTTGTGGTCGGTGCAGACTTGATGGGCCAAATGGCCTCCTCCTGCACTGTAGGGATTCTATGAGTCGGCTGGTACATGTTCTCAAACTTTTGTAAATTTTTCCACATGGAAGAAGGTAGAAGAGAATATGCCCAGGATGGGTGGGGTCTTTGATTATGCTGGTTGTTTATCGGAGGCAGCGGGAAGCGTAGACAAAGTCAATGGATGGGAGGCTGCTTTGCCTGATGGACTTGGCTTCGTTCATGACCCTTTGTAGTTTCTTGTGATCTTGGTCAGAGCAGGAGCCATACCAAGTTGCGATGTATCCGGAAAGGATGATCTGTCAATCGGCTTTTAAAAGAGTCTATAGCAGGAGGCTAAGGAGTTACACAATTCTCAAGTGCTAAGAAAAAAAATGAACTGGAGCAAGAGGGGTAGATTTTCTGCTGAAAGGTCACAGATCTGAGACATCAACTGTGTGTGTCTGTCTTTCTCTTTCTCTCTCTCCGCAGTTGCTGCTTACAGAGAATCTCCAGCATTTTCTGGTGAGCTTAATATAGATTTTAACTTGTCACCCTGGTGCAATTTATATTACCCAGTAATTTCAAAAGAACTAAACTCAGCCAGTTTCCACCATATGCGGCAGTTCCGGAATGCCAGTCGCGTCCCCAGGTGACCAATTGAAAATCTACCTACCCCAAGGAATGTAGACTTCAACACAGGAAGGACGGAAAGAGAAGGAAATATGTGCAGGATCGAGTGTTTGGAGTTTCGGAATGATTACAGAGAAAAGTTCACACCAGCAATAGCTGCAGTAATATTGCAAGTGACGGAAAGACAAGGAAGGGTTACAGAGGACTGCGGTGATGTTGACAAGCTGAAGTCAGAGAAGGGGTGCTTGTCAAAAGGAAAGGTTGCATAAAACAGAATTAAATTGCTGCTGTGTCTGAAGCTTCCTTAAATATTACAATGCCTGCACATCGATTGGTATACGCTTTTCCACCACTCAAACTGTCACCCAGATTCAGGGTAATTAAGTGTCTTTGTCAAAAGATTGTGATGTACTGTGAGCCTGTTCAACTTTCAAGACATCTCGCACATCACTATGAGAGACCCAAATAAGTTTGAATCACAGAATTGCAGACTGAAACATCTTGTTGATTTCAAATTTCTCGTTTCCTGGGGAGATTGATGGGTAATAAATGAGCTATAGCGCGTACACTAAGCAATTTCCAATTAGGTGTGTATACTGACATCATCAGTAAACGCAGGTATGTGCTGTTGCAATGAAAATAGGCCGAGGGGCCCCTTCATCACTGCTGCCAGGTTGTGTGTGCATGTTATACCGTTTTATTTTACCTTTCTGACGGTAAAGTTGATTAAACATTAAGGCATGTTCCTCTTCCTTCTCAAGTTACCACAAGGCAAAGCAAAATTCCAGCTTCAGCATGTACAACACTAATTACACACAAATTTTACCATTCTGTCCTCCACAGGAATCAGAGCAGGCAAGGGGCAGACAATAGAAAATTGTTGGGTGAGATTTTCCAGTTAGGGGGATAAGGGGAACAGCTGGGCAGGTGGATTTGAGATCAGGGAGAGATCAGCCAGGAACTGACTGAGTGGCAGAACAGGCTCGAAGGGCTGAATTTGCCAAGTTTTGCTTCTAACTCCCACATTCCGGTGTTCCTGTGATAAACTAAGACCATATACAAAGCGCAAAGCTAAACTAAATATGCAAGATGGTTGCATTCTTCAGGGGTCCAGAGTGGTTTTCCCATCCCCTGATCATTCACATTGTCCATGAGGCTTATCTGGGCGTTTCCCTGATGAAAGGTTTAGCAAGGTCATACGTCTGGTGGCCCAACATGAACGGAGTTGAGGAGGAACTTCTTCACTCAAAGGGTGGTGAATCTCTGGAATTCTCTGCCCGTTGAAGTGGTGGAGGCTGCCTCGCTAAATATATTTAAGTCACAGGTAGATGGGTTTCTGATAGACAGGGGAATTAAGGGTTATGGAGAGAAAGCGGGAAAGTGGGACTGATCCACTTCAGATCAGCCATGATCTTATTGAATGGCGGGGCAGGCTCAAAGGGCTAGATGGCCTACTCCTGCTCCTATTTCTTATGTTCTTAGAAGGTTTTCCCCAGGGACAGGATAGCTGGATCAGAGAGTCTTTCCCAGAATAAGGTAGATGGATCGGAGGATCTCTCCCAGGGTCAGGGTAGATGGATCGGAGGATCTGTTCCAAGGACAGGGTAGATGGATCAGAGGGTCTGTCCCAGGGACAGGGTAAATGGATCGGAGAATCTGTCCCAGGGACAGGATAGATGGATCAGAGGGCTGACCCAGGGACAGGCTGGATAGATCGATGGTTTTTTTCCCAGAACAAGGTGGATGGATCGGAGAGTCTGTCACAGGTCCAGAGTAGATGCATTGGAGGATCTTTACCTGTCCATCATCATTTGTACATTTCTCTGTAAATCTATGAAATGACCACAGCTGTGCTGATGAAATGGTTTATGGAATAAGTGTGATGTTTAGTGTACTTTTCAATTGTATAGACCAATGTGGCACAAAGCTAAGACTTAATTTGGGCACTGTCCCTAAATTATCTCAAGCCAGCTTATTTGCTAGTATGGTGACTAGTGAACGTTCTGAGACGATTTGGGAGTGGAAGATCAAGCAGGGCTCCTCCTTCTCCTGACCACTATCCAATGATTTCTTTTGAAGCCTACAAGGGAGAACTTGATGTGAGAAAGTGTGAATAGGTAACCCCATTTTACATCTATCTCAATTTTATACTGATGCCAGTGGAAATAAAAATCGGAAGAGATGTAAATGGGTCGCCAACTAACTATCACTAGTTATATTTTTATACAAAGTCAAGAACTAGCCAAGCGCTCATGGATAAAAGGCAAAAACAAAACTGAACATGATCATTTTAACAGCTCCTTTGCCCATGCCTACTCATACACATTGAATAGTTATATGGGTCAGCAATGGAGAGAAGCTACAATGAGCGTCTCGGTGTTAGATATGAGTTAGACTGTTTAAGAGGGGATGGAAAGTAAAGGTGTGTGGCAGGGTTGGATGGAATCCCCGATTGAAAAGATTGTGTCCCATTGGGGCATCCATTGACTCTGTCTATAGATCCTGCTGTCTCGGAAAAGCAGCCAGTATAATCAAGGGCACCATCCATCCCGGACATAGTCTCTTCCACCCTCTTCCATTGGAAAAAGATAAAAATGCATGAGATTACGCACCAATCTACTCCAAAACAACTTCTTCCCTGCTACCATCAGACTTTTGAATGAACCTACCTGTATGTTAAGCTGACCATTCTCTACACCCTAGCTATGACTGTAACTCTATAATTCTGCACCCTTTCCTTTCCTTATCCCCTATGTCCTCTATGGATGGTATGTTTTGTCTGTATAGCACGCAAGAAACAATACTTTTCAATGTCGACCAATATATGTGACAATAATGAATCAAATCAAATCATAGACAAACAAATGAATAATCTTTGATTAAATTTGATTTGATTTGATTTATTAGTGTCACATGTATTAACATACAGTGGAAAGTATTGTTTCTTGCATGCTATACAGACAAAATATACCATTCATAGAGAAGGAGATGAAAGAGTGCAGAATGTAGTGTTACAGTCAAAGCTAGGGTGTAGAGAAAGATCAACTTAATGCAAGGTAAGTCCATTCAAAAGTCTGACAGCAGCAGGAAAGAAGCTGTTCTTGAGTTGGTTGGTACCTGAGCTCAGACTTTTGTATCTTTTCCCGATGGAAATAGGTGGAAGAGATAATGTCTGGAGTGCCTGGGGCCCTTAATTATAACAGCTACTTTACCGAGGCAGCGGGAAGTGTAGACAGTGTCAATGATTGGGAGGCTGGTTTGCGTGATGGGTTGGGCTACGTTCATAACCTTTTGTAGTTCCTTGCAGCCTTGGATAGAGCAGGAGATATACCAAGCTGTGATTCAACCAGAAAGAATGCTTCCTATGGTGCCTCTGTAAAAGTTGGTGAGAGTCTTTAGCTGACATGCCAAATTTCCTTAGTCTTCTAAGAAAGTAGGGGCATTGGTGGGCTTTCTTAACTATAGTGTCGGCATGGGAGGAACCAGGACAGGTTGTTGGTAATCTGGACACCTAAAAACTTGAAGTTCTCGACCCTTTCTACTTTGTCCCCATTGATGTAGACAAGGGGCATGTTCTCCTTTATGCTTCCTGGAGTCGATGACAATCTCCTCCGTTTTGTTGACATTGAGGGAGAGATTATTGTCGTCGCACCAGTTTACCCGATTCTATATGTCATTTCTGTACTCTGTCGTGTCATTGTTTGAGACCTGACCCATTATGGTGGTGTCAGCAGCAAACTTGAAAATCGAATTGGAGGGGAATTTGGCCACACAGTCACAGTCATAATCTGGATATCTTCATGATATTCACAAGACATGTTCCTGCATTAGGTAAGTTACACTTCGCTGTGCCTAATACACTTAATGAGCAGCACATTTTGTGAGATTGGCATTGAATTTTAATCAGGTTAGTAATGAGGGATAATGACACTGAGTGAAAAAGGTTCATTTCCAACTAGTCCTACAGGACTTCATTATTTTCCAAAACAGGCAGGATGATTTAAATTTGAGTGAACAGTAGGGTTTTAGAACTGACAATTCGAATTATTGGTTGATGACATGTTTGTTGTTTTGAGCACACTGCCTTCCAAAGGCATTACTTACTTTTAGTCCCTCATACTTCTTGTTGAGTCAGCCCTGGATCGTGCGTCTCGAATGCTAAGCACAGTCCTAGACTGAAAGTTCATGCAGGTTGGGTAGCTGTAAGGAGGGATAAGCCAGTGTAGCTTGATTTTGTAGCTCTCTTATTAGTATTCACACCAACAATATAAGTAAGTAGAGTGTAGTGGTTGATCACAATTGCCAGAAGTTCCATAAAGCATCTTGATCAACAACTTATTTGAAGTTAAGAAATGAAACTCATCACCACCTCCTCAAAGGCAACTATGCTGACCAGCCAGCAATACCCATGTCCCGCGAATGAATTAAAAAAAAGATTAAGGGGAGACGATGGCCTCGTGGAATTATCAGTAGACTACCAATCCAGAAACTCAGCTGATGTTCTGGGGACCTGGGTTCAAATCCCGCAACGACAGATGGTGAAATTTGAATTCAATAAAAAAAAAACCTAGAATTAAGAATCTACAGATAACAATGAAACCATTGTCGGAAAAACCCATCTGTTTCACTAATTTAAGGAAGGAAATCTTTATCTGGTCTGGCCTCCATGTGACTCCAGACCCACAGCAATGTGGTTGACTCTCAACTGCCCTCCAAAGGTAACTAAGGATGGGAAATAAATGCTGGCCCAGCAACACCCATGTTCCATGAATGTATAATTTTAAAAAGTTAAGACTGTCAAACAAATCCTATGGAAAAACCTCAGGAAACAATAAATTTGGAAGGAATGTCGTGCCCTTAAACCAAAAGTTTATTCAGAGGACGGTTTCAAAATCCTAGCAAGAAGTTAGTAAATTGTATTTCTAGCACAGTAAGTATATGATGTTTGCAAAACTCATTTTTATTGTTTATTACTTTCCTGAGAAAAAGCAGTGTTTTTATTGAATTATATTTTGCAATTACTGTTGCTATGTGGTTAAATTCGATGGCTATATTATGTACAGCAACATCCGCAGACTGCAACTAGTCTGGTCCTTAGTGGTGTTGTTTGAGGCAGGAGGATTGTCCATGACAACTCCCTGTTCCTTTTAGAATCATAGAATCCACAATGCAGAAGGAGGCCACTCAGCCCATCGAGTCTGCACTGACCACAATTCCACTCAGGCCCTATCCCCTTAACCACATGCATTCTCCCTAGCTAGTCCTCCTGACACTAAGGGGAACATGGCTAATCCATCTAACCTGCACATCTTTCGGCTATGGGAGGAAACTAGAGCACCCAGAGGAAACCCACGCAGACACGGGGAAAATGTGCTAACGCCGCACAGGCAGTAGCCCAAGGCCAGAATCAAACATCGAGCCCAGGTCCCCTGCTCTGTGAGACAGCAGTGCTAACCACTCTGCCTCTCTCTCCCTCTCACTTTCTCTGCTTCCCTCCCTCTCTCTCTCTTAATCCAAACGTTACAGGGCAGCACGGTGGCACAGTAATTAGCAATGCTACCTCACAGTGCCAGAGACCAGGGTTCAGTTCCTGCCTCGGTCACTATCGGTGCGATGTCTGCATATTTCCCTGTGTGGGTTTCCTCCGGATGCTCCGATTTCCTCCCACAATCCAAAAATAGTGCTGGTTAGATGATTGGCCGTGCTAAATTTTCCCTCAGTGCACCTGAACAGGCACCAGAGTGTGGCGACTAGGGGATTTTCACTGTAACTTCATTGCAGTGTTAACGTAAGCCTACTTGCAACAGTAGGCTTTATTTAATAAACTTTATTTTCCTCTCCTTGCTTCTCTTCCAGATGTGAGGTTGAATTCACCCGTTGACTCACTCTCCTTCTCAATTGCTGCTGTTTATTTTTCAATCCCTCCATCGCATTGGTTTTGGGGTTAGACTGTCAGTCGTACTGTTCACCGAGGTCCCAGATGCTCTGTTGCCCTTGCTGCACAGTGAAAGGGTTTGAACTTGCAGCAGTAACTTGTTGGGGTAACTTTCTTTCAAACTAAACATCAATGAGCAAGCCTAATTGACAGGTCCCGCTGTGCAATGCACCAAGCTCCAACGGAATCTGGCCATTATCCAGTTGCTTGAAGACCTTGACAAATTAAAGATGATAAACCTGTACTTCAATGGAAAATATCACCAAGGGAATATGCAAGCTGCTTATTTATCCCTCTGAGGTTACTTACGTCAAGCTTTGACTGAATACAATATCTAACAGCATAGCGATAGAGCCATTAGTGAATTAAAGTTTGGCAAGTGCGAACCAATTGTCAGACGTCCATAGCTTACTTAATGCACAAAGAATCCAGTGATAAAATGTAACCTATACTGTCTAGAATCTAACCATGTTCCCTTTGGTGCTCATTTTCCAGCCCCTAGTACACATATTTATGGGCAGCACAGTGGCACAGTGGTTAGCACTGCGGCCTCACAGCGTCAGGGACCCAGGTTCACTTCTGGCATTGGGTGGCTCTCTGTGTGGAGTCTGCACATTCTCCCCATGTCAGCGTGGGTTTCATCCCACTGTCCAAAGATGTGCAGGTTAGTTAGCTTGGTCATGCTAGATTGCCCCTTAGTGCCCAGTGATGTGTAGATTAGATGGATTAGCCATGCTAAATGTATGTGGGATTATCGAGATAGGGCGGGGAGAAGGCCTGAGTGAAATAATCTATTAAAGGGAGGTGCAGATTCAATGGGCTTAATGGCCTTCTCCTGCACTGTAGAGATTCAATGATACCTTGTCTAGTACTACAAGAATTTTATAGGTTTCTATGAGATTCCCTCTTCATTCTTCTCAACTCCAGCAAATGTAAGCCTAACCAACTCAATCTATCCTCATATGTCATTCCCCGCCACCCCAGGAATCAGTTTCGTAAACCTTCTCTGCACTCCCTCTATAACAAGAACAACCTTCCTTAGATAAGGAGACCAATATTCCAGGTGTGGCCTCACCAAGGCCCTATATATTTGCAGCAAGACATCCCCTCACTATGAAGGCCAACATATAATTTACCATTGTCTGTCCACTAGTATCCATTTAAGTAACCTTTCCCAATCCATCACACCTACTCGGTGCTCAAACCATCACAGGCTCCTTGCCTTGTGGCCTTCCCTTAGCTTGTCCAATTGTGGTACAGGTTAGGAAGGCCCTAGAACACAACCTCAATCTGTGTCATTTAGTTTACCCTAGCTATGCAGCATCCAGAGGGTTCAGACTGTTGGTCTTGGTGTCATGGAGGGAACACTGATTGTCTGGATAATAACTACATGGGAATCCAGTGCTTCCAGATAGAAAACAAATGTATGGGAACATATTTGCCAGGGGAGGTGATGCACTAGTGGTATTATTGCTAGACTTGTAATCCAGAAATTAATCAGCTAATATTCTGGGGACCCTGGTTCGAGTCCCACCTCACTAAATTATGGAATTGGAATTCAATAAAAAATCTGGAATTAAGAATGTACTGATGGCCATGAAACTATTGTCAATTGTTGGAAAAACCTAACTGGTTCACTGATGTCCTTTAGGAAAGGAAATCTGTTCTTACCTAGTTTGGCCTACATGTGTGACTCCAGAGCCACAGCAATGTGGTTGACTCTCAACTGCTCTGGGTAACTAGGGATGGGCAATAAATGCTGGCCCAGCCAACAGCGCCCATGTCCCATGAAGAAGAAGTATTGCTTTTTGTAGTTTAATAGCTAGCTTGATAAGCCTCATATGCGAATGAGGCAACTGCCCTCTAAAGATGCCTCAGCAAGATGGGATGATGGACAGGACATAATTTCTACCATGAATTTAGTTGCAGCACTAGACATTGAAATTGAAGGACTTTAAACAACAAGAATCTACATTTATATTGCACCTTAATATAGTAAAACATCCCAAGGCACTTTGTAGGACTGTTATCATAAAATATTAATCATGGAACTACATAAGCAGATATTAAGATAACAATGTGAAGAAAGATGTAACATTAAGCAGTTTTGCAAAGGAGTGGAACGGAGTCTAGAGTTTCTTTTATTAATTTGTGGGACTAAGGGAAGCACGGTGGCACAGTGGTTAGCAATGCCGCCTCACAGTGCCAGGGACCAGGGGTCGACTTCCAGCTCTGGTCACTGTCTGTGATGTTTGCGCATTCTCCTGTATCTGTGTGGGTTTCTTCCGGGTACTCCGGTTTCCTCCCACAACCCAGTAGATGTGCTGGTTAGGTGCATTGGCCATGCTAAATGCTCACTCAGTGTATGAGAGTGTGGCGACTGGGGGATTTTCACAGTAACTTCATTGCAGTGTTAATGGAAGCCGACTTGTGACATTAATAATTAAACTTTAAACTTGAGCATTGCTGGCTGGCCAGCATTTATTGCCCATCCCTATTTGCCCCTTGAGAAGGTGGTGGTGAGCTGCTTTCTTGAATCGTGCTGTGGGTTGACCCACCATTCTGTTAGGGAGGGAAATCTAGGATTTTGACCCAGCGACTGTGAAGGAACGGCAATATATTTCCAAGCCAGGATGGTGAGTGGCTTGGAGGGGGTCACGTAATTTAGGGAATTAATTCCAGAGCTTTGGGAAGTTGAAAGCACAATTGGTGATGGTGGACAATTAAAATCAGGAGTATCCAAGACCAGAATGAAAGCATCCTGAGGACCTTACTTGAGGAAGGATATACTGGCACTAGAGGGGGTGCAGAGGAGATTCACTAGGTTGATTTCAGAGTTGAGAGGGTTGGCTTATAAGAAGAGATTGAGTAGGCTGGGGCTATACTCATCAAAATTCAGAAGAATGAGGGGAGATCTTATAGAAGCAAATAAGATTATGAAGGGAATAGATAAGATAGAAGCAGGGAAGTCGTTTCCACTGGCAGGTGAAACTAGAACTAGGGGGCATGGCATCAAAATAAGGGGAAGCAGATTTAGGACTGAGTTGAGGAAGAACTTCTTCACACAAAGGGGTTGTGATTCTGTGGAATTCCCTGCACAGTGAAGCAGTTGAGGCTGCCTTGCTGAATGTTGGGGAATGTCTGGGAACTTAGACACTCCACATGGACATATTCATTTATTTCCCAATAATATGGAACTTGATGCAAATCTGCTTTGCGTTCCAATGTAAATAAACTCAGCTCTTCCAAAATGACAGCACATCGACAAAGTTTAGCACAAGTCACAGCATTCAATGTAGCCCAAAGTCTTATATCCTGAAGCTCGGGCACAGTACTGATTGGTAAGGAGGAGAGTGCTGCATTTTCACGTTGACTTTCATAGAATCCCTACAGAAGGCGGCCAATCGGCCCATCGAGTCTGCACCAACCACAATCCCACCCAGGCCATATCCCTGTAACCCCTCACCTTTACCCTGCCAATCCCCCTAACAATAGGGTCAATTTAGCATGGCCAATCAACTTAACCCACACATCTTTGGACTGTGGGAGGAAACCGGAGCCCCCGGAGGAAACACGCGCAAACACAGGGAGAAAATGCAAACTCCGCACAGACAGTGACTCGAGGCCGGAATTGAACCCAGGTCCCTAGCGCTATGAGGTAGCAGTGCTAACCACTGTGCCACCATGCCACTTTTTACGGAGAAGGATTATTTTCTGGCTGTGCTAAACGCACACTCCTTGACGTCACCCGAAATGCCAAATTATCAGAAAATAATCAGTAACTTTGAAGTTTTCAGCACTCACACGCAAGTGTTTGAAACGCAGCTTCAAGTGTTTCTCTGCTTGCTTTTAACTTCTTTTAGAGGTCTTTGAATAAGGTGTCAATAATTCAGATTACTCATCCTGTGAACAGTGTCTCTTATCCCCCACTCCTGTTAACTCATTTTTTCCCCTATCTTCTCGAAATGATTCTTTCAGCCAGAGCTGGCAAAACAGGTTTAATCATCATATTGTCTGCTTGTAGGATTTTCCTCTGTACAAAATGGCTTAATGCTTTCCCCAGCTACATGGCATTCATTCCATTTATTGGAAATCATTGTATGTGACATATTTTGAGATGCTTTGGAGATGAAGCTCAATGCATAAATGCTAATCTTGTGACTCAGCTGAAAGTGCCCAGCCCACATAGCCTAGGATGAGGTTTAAGTGTGAATCATAGAATTCCTACAGTGCAGAAGGAGGCCATTCAGCCCATTGAGTCTGCACTGACCACAATCCCACCCAGGCCCGACTCCCATAACCACACACATTTATCCTGCTAATCCCCCCAACACTAGGATCGATTTAGCACGGCCAATCCACCTAACCTGCGTATCTTTGGACTGTGGGAGGAAACCGGAGCACCCGGAGGAAACCCACACAGACACGGAGAGAATGTACAAACTCCACACAGAGAGTGACCCAAGGCCAGAATCGAACCTGGGACCCTGGCGCTGCGAGGCAGCAGTGCTAACCAATATGCCACCGTGCCAATTAAATCTGGGATTCTCAGAGAATACTGTAGGTTTGGAATCTCCGAGGAACTGCCTGTTCCACACATTGGTTCAGTGAATAAATATAATGGGCAGGATTTTACGACCTCGCTCGGGCGAGACTGGAAATTCCTGCCCAAGATCAACAAAGATTTCTGTTGTCGGACCCTTGCCCTCACTGATTCTGTGGCGGGCAAGGTGGTAGAGCTCGGCCAATTTCTGATGACCTCTGACCTGGAAGCAGTGCAGTCAGGAAAATCTGTACTTTCTTTCAAGGTGCCTTCTTTTAAGAGAATCTGCAATTATTTAAAATTATTGGACACTGACTTTTAAGAGTTTGTGTCATCTCTGAAGTAATCCATTATAATTTTCTTGATGAAATACTAGTCTGGGGCACTTGGCAACTCTTGACCTGGAAGCAGTTACCAACAGGAAAGGATTTTTTTTAAAGAAAGAAGCCATGTGACTGGCAGAGACAAAGAAGAGCTGCAATAGGGAAAGAACAGAGAAGGCACATTTACAGGCAGCTGTGTGCGTAATGCATTTAAAGAGGGACAAATTCCACTGTATCATGCAACTGATCATTCATCATCAATAATACCAGGAACATATTCCATAATAAAGAATGTCAGAAGGCACTCTCATTCTCTCTTCACCTGACATCTACACAGGTTACTTTACAGTTGGAAATACTAAATAGCAATCAAGCAGAAACACTGCAAGAAGCTTCCTAGCTCAGCAACAATTTCAAGTCTTTTCACTACTGCCATAGCAACAATGAACTAAACCCACACAAACCCCCATTCGATCCTGCACAATAAGGCTCAGCCTCAGACCGTGCATTTGTATGAAGGTATGGTTAGAGCAGAGATTCTGAACTGAATGATTTAATGGCTTTTGTCAGAGCTGATGACTCAACAAGATTTAATGAAGGAGTCAGATAAAGGAGTCTCTGGGGAATCTGTGCCATCAAGACTGTCATGAGTTCTGCAAGAATGTGCTGTTTGCGTGATGACAATCTCCAGTGTCCTTGGACAAAGTGCAGCTCCCATTGTAGGTGACGCAAGGAACCAAATCCATAGATATGTTTTCCAAAGTTGAAAATACCGTGAGATTACACATGCTTCCACATTTGGGGGAATGATACCAGTGCTTGTAATCTCATGAGTAGTCTCACGACACCAGGTTAAAGTCCAATAGGTTTATTTGGTAGCAAGAGTTTTCGGAGCGCTACTCCTTCACCAGTGAAGGAGCTGTACTCTGAAAGCTTGTGCTACCAAATAAGCCTGTTGGACTTTAACCTGGTGTTGTGAGACTACTTACTGTGCCTACTCCGGTCCAACGCCGGCAACTCCACATTATAATCTCATGAGAGAGTTTTTGCTATTCCATGTGTCATTTACGGTTAGTTCTGACCAAAATTGGATGGCACGATGATTAGCACTGCTGCCTCACAGCGCCAGTGACCCGGGTTCAATTGGGTGTCTGTGTGGCGTTTGCACATTCTCCCACGTGGGTTTCCTCCGGGTGCTCCAGTTTCCTCCCGGGTGGGGTTAGGTTGATTGGCCATGTTAAATTAACCCGAGTGTCAGGGGGATTAGCAGGGTAAATATGAGAGGGTTATGGGAATCGGGCCTGGGTGGGATTGTGGTCAGTGTAGATTCGATGGGCCAATTGGCCTCCTTCTGCTTTGTCAGGGTTCTACGGAAATTTGCCTCTAAATCCATGCATCATTCAGATGGATTCTGATGTGTGTTGAACTAAAAGCTATAAAGAGTGGAATTTTGATGGTAAGTTCTTTATTGTAGGTGGGGGGTGGTGTTATTCAGCAAAGTTGGTTATTTTGGTATTCCCAAGGATGGTAACACATGAATGATTTGAGGCTAAACCGTATAGACCAGCACCAGACATGGGCCTGTGCAGATTTCATGGACCTGGTGGCATTAGAGATACTTCCATTTGTTGAAGTGCCACTGAGTGAGAAGGAGAAAGTTCAGCCAGTCTTCCTGCTCCTCATTACCAATTTGGCAATTCTAACTATAAAGGACATCTGTGTGCATGTCAGCTCGAGAGAGCAGAGAAATCCATTCAAAAACATTGCAGGATGCCACAGTGGTTAGCATTGCTGCCACACAGCGCCAGGGACTGGGGTTTGAGTTCGGCCTTGGGTCACTATCTATGGGGAGTTTGCACGTTCTCCCCGTGTCTGCAAGGGTTTCCACTGACAGTCTGAAAGACTTGCAGATTAGGGTGCATTGGCCATGCTAAATTCTCCCTCGGTTACCCAGACAGGCACTGTAGTGGCGACTAGTGGATTTTCACAGTAACCTCATTGCAGTGTTAATGTAAGCTTCCTTTTGGCACTACTAAAATAAACTTAAAACTTAATGATGGAATAACATCCTGGTCCTCTTTTAAGGTCAAACCAAACAAACTCAAATTAAATTAATATTTAGCTAAATTACACGATGAATGATCTCTTCAACAAAATACTGGAGTGTGTTAGCCCCTGTGGAATTGTACTCTAACTAGAGCCACACTGCTTTTGAGTGGTTGAAAAGCCACACAAAGCACACTAATGTGTAATTCCTGTTGAAAATACTTTGTGGTGGGAGTTTTTATAATTCTTTCCTAGAATGTGTATATCACTGGCAAGGCCAGCATTTGTTGCCTACCCCTAATTGCCTTTGAACTGAGTGGTTGACCAGGCCATTTCAGGGGGAAGTTAAGAGCCAACTACATTATTATGGGTCTGGAGTTACATGTGGGCCAGACCGGGTAAGAACGGCAGATTTCCTTCCCTAAAGGGGCATTTGTGAACCTGATGGGTGGCCCCCATTCTGAGGTTAGCTTTATAATTCCCGATTCATTAATTGCAAAATCAAAACGCAAAGTCAGAAAACTCTCTCTCTGCTCCTAACTTTGGTGGTATCTCAATTCCTGCACTATATTCTGCTGTTCCGTATTGTCCTTATATTGTTGAAAGAGAGAGAGAGAAAGGCTAACAGTCCTGATTCCAGCATTCACCAAAGCAGCACATAGGACAAGTGTAGCCTTCAGCAGGCTTCAAGTATCAGTTCCAGGATGAAGAGAATTACTACCTATCAAACCAAAAGTCTGTCGAGCAATAGCCATGCCTATTCTACTCTACCCACATCAGACTTCGGGCAGAATTTTCCCATCCCACCCACTGCAGGGATTGTAGCGGGCACGGAGCAGACCATGCAAAAATCCTTTGACCTTGGGTTGGAAAATCCCTCTTGGGATGTGTACCAACATCATGCCAAGAAACTCAACCACTTTCACTCAAGCTGCCCGTGGAAGATTTTGGGGGTCAGGTACCAGTCCAAAATACCAGATACTGAGATGGTCACCAGAGCTGGCGTGCCCAGCAGCTATACCACTTTGAGACAGTCACAATGTGAGTCCGGCTGGCTATGTCCCAGAATAGCTGACACTCGTTCACTGAAGCAAATCTTCCATGGAGAGCTGAGGTGTGTTCTCCTAGAGGGTCAAAGGACGTTCTGAAGGCTTTGTTTTGGAGTTTTGAGCTCAACTTTGAACTTTGGGACAAGCTCGCCCAAGGTTGTTGGACCTGACGCGACCAGATAAAAGTTAGTGCAGCCTCCTTCAAAATCAAGCATGTATCAGAGGCTGAAAGGCCTCAGCCCGAAACTTTGATTTGATTTGATTTATTATTGTCACATGTATTAGTATACAGTGAAAAGCATTGTTTCTTGTGCGCTATACAAATAAAGTATACCATTCATAGAGAAGGAAAGGAGAGAGTGCAGAACATAGTGTTACAGATATAGCTAGGGCATAGAGCAGGATCAGCTTAGGCCCATTCAAAAGTCTGATGGCAGCAGGGAAGAAACTGTTCTTGAGTCGGTTATGTTACCTCAGACTCATGTATCTTTTTCCTGATGGAAGTAGGTGGAGTGCATGGGGTCCTTAATTATGCTGGCTGCCTATTCAAGGCAGTGGGAAGTGTGGACAAAGTCAATGGATGGTAGGCTGGTTTGCATGATGGATTGGGCTACATTCACAACCTTTTGTAGTTCCTTGCACTCTTGGGCAGAGCAGGAGCCCATACCAAGCTGTGATACAACCGGAAAGAATGGTGCATCTGTAAAAGTTGGTGACAGCCATCACAGACATGCCGAATTTCCTTATTCTTCTAATAAAGTAGGGGCATTGGTGGGCTTTCTTAACTATAGCATTCTATATAACTAGAACTTGTCCGAAACTCAACTGTCAGTGGTCTCATGTCCTATTAGCAGTGGAACCTTCTGGTAGAAAATCAGCCTTAGCACTTACACACCCACCAAAAACCCCAGATGATGAGAAGGAGATCTTTGCCTCAAATGACAAACAAGAAAGAAATATCGAAATTAAGCTAAGGACACCAGAACGAGTCCACCATATGTACAGCATGTTCAGACTGGCTCTCCAATGATCTCCAAACCACTGAGCCATAAAGACCAGGGAGATTCCAAAAGTCACCATCTGTGCCAGCTGGAATGATGTCAGGAGCCCTGGCACCCAGAAAGATAAAGAAATGATCTAAGGTTCACGCTCCAGATCAGTATCCAACAACATGAGGGTGTGACTGTGTGTATGTACATGTATGACCACATGGGAAGTAAGAGCAGGGTCAGAATTTCTCTGGGTGCGTGTCTGACCCAGAAGCACGTGATATCATGGGAGAAAATGACAGGCCCACATCCTGACTTCATCGCACACTTGCACACCAACAAATCAAGTGGGCAATTTAACCCACTTAGGAGCCAATTGAACACTACTTTCCACGGCCCATCTGCTTTTATGGTTAGCAGATGGGGGCTAATCAACCAGGTGCCCTTCACATTTTAGCTAAAACCTTGAACCAAGTCGGGATGAACTATCCAGGCTGAAATAAAATTTAAAAAGGCTGACTGGGGACTGAGGTTTGTGTTTGAATGTCTCAACACTCTTGGTGGAGTTCTTCTGTTGCAATTTATTTTTGTACAGGTCAGCCACTCCCAGAGATATCTCCACAGCCACTGTCCACCCTGTGAGAAGTCTCGCAACACCAGGTTAAAGTGCAACAGGTTTATTTGGGATCGCGAGCTTTCAGAGTGCTGCTCCTTCATCAGGTGAGTGGACCCACCACTCACCTGATGAAGGAACAGCGCTCCAAAATCTCGTGCTACCAAATAAACCTGTTGCACTTTAACCTGGTGTTGCGAGACTTCATACTGTGCCCACCCCAGTCCAACACCAGCACCTCCACATCATGGCTGTCCCCCGTAAAGGGAGCATATTAGATGCAGCAGCCGGGACCCTTCCCTTTCTCGGTGTACACTCTCCCGGATAGCGTTAAACTTTTCCCAGTGCATGTTTAACACTGCTTGGTCATTAATTGGCCAGCCAGCATGAAACTAATTCTGGGGATTGCCACCCCACCTTGAATCCACATACCTGAAGGATGAAAAATTCAGGTGTGGGAATAGGCCATTGGGCCCCTCGAGCCTACTCTGCTATCCAGTTGGATCATGACTGACCTCCTACCTCAGTGCTATTTTCACTCATTATCTCCATATACCTTGATATCTACAATACCTAGAAATTCATCAATCCCTGCCTCAGATAAACCAAAATTACTGAATCTACACTGTCCTCTGGGGTAGAGAATTCCAAGGGTTCATCACCCTCTGAATACCTGTAAAGCTTCATTGCTTCACAACTCACATTGCCACCTAGTTTTTCGCTATTATATATTTGGTCCGCACATCCAAATCAAAGATATAGATTGTGAATAGTCCATCATGATAACAATGTATAACTTGTTATCATATAACTTGGGGCCTAAGGGTCTACAGCTTGAGAATGACCCATTTATTCCTACTCTCTGTTTTCTGTCTGTTGACAAGCTCTCAGCACATGTCAATATATTAGCCCCCAATTCCATGTGTTCTAATTTTATTCACTAACCTCTTGTGTGGGACTTGATCAAAAGCCTTCTGAAAATCCAAGTACACCACATCATCTGTTCCCCCATATCTATTCAGCAAGCTACATCCTCAAAAAAAAACTCTGACAGGATTATCAAACATGATTTCCTTTTCATACATCCATGTTGAGTCTGCCCAATCTATCAGTATTTTCTTAGTTATCACAGTTTTAGAATAGATTCTAGCATTAACCTTACTACTGATGTCTGTAGTTCTCTGTTTGCTCTCTCTCTCTCCCTTGTTAAATAGCGGGGTTTAATTTTGCTACCTTCCAATCTGTGGAATTTTGTAAGATGGTCACCAATGCAATCCAGAGATGTGATTAATTCCACCAGCGTGGTTCCATCTCAGTTCAAGACTCCTGGATGGTGGGCCCAGGCAAAGTAGCCTGGAGATGGGCCTGCTGCCAAAGATAGCATTAGAGGCAGATGGAGTACTTAATTAGGCTGATGGACTGTGGCCGAGAGCCCATAGAACTCCTCACGTGAACAAGCAGACTTCAGAGCTGCTATCTCAACAGACTGAATACTTAAAAACAAAAGCGGGGGGAAAACCTTATACATTGTTATCATGATGGACTACCCTTTCGGTAAAGAGTACTCAACCTTTTTATTCATCGGGTTAACTTTTTGAAACTCATCTGAATACTTTTGCACATTTCCAATGTTGATCTTTCACTTGACAGTTTGCCAGTTGGCAGCAGTAACAATCTGGCAAACAGTTTACATCTTTAAATCAGCACTGTCATAACTCATCTTAATGAACACAGATATAACTCATTCTACAGCATGTAACAACGGACTGTGAAGGAAGCAAAGCTATTTAATTTATCTTTGAAGTTCTTCCTGCCTCTGATTCATACAGACAATGTAGAGCCTGACAGCTGCTAATGACTGATTGCCTCCATGAATTTACCTGCTGTCATAGTTGCCTTCTTAATAAGAGCAGGCGGATTCTAGGGCTCATTCAGTATGTCAGGACCATTTAGGTTGACCATTCAGTGCGGCACAGTGGTTAGCACTGCTGCCTCACAGTGCCAGGGACCTGGGTTCAATTCCAGCCTTGGTTGACCATCCGTGCGGAGTTTGCCCGTCCTCCCCGTGTCTGCGTGGGTTTCCTACAGGCGCTCCGGTTTCCTCCCACAATCCAAAAATGTGCGGATTAAGTGGATTGGCTATGCTAAATTGCCCCTTAATGTGAGGGGACTAGCTAGGATAAATGCAAGGGGTTATGGGGAAAATCGGGCTGGGTGGGATGGTGGTCAGTGCAGACTTGATGGGCGAATGGCCTCCTTCTGCACTGTAGGATTCTATGATTCTCCCTTACCTTCGTGGGATTAATTGGGATATTGCCTCCACCATGAAAAAGGCAGAGGTATTAAGCCTTCCTTATGTTAATGCTCTGCAAATTTCATTTCGGGCCCTTTGTCTTTCCCTTGTCAGGCAAGGAAGAAGATCGATTCCCCGTGGAACTGAAACCATTGATTGTTCCAGGCCAACTCACAGCTTGACGGAACGGTGAATGATTTTGATCAGATGCCAAGTCACGTTTTCTGCTGTATTTTTCTTGGTTGTATCTTGGAAGACAACACTTGCATGAATCGACTAAAATGCCATGTTCTCGGTGACGGTGGGGAAACGTGTTAATTCAGACACCAGAACATAGTGATGGATATAGTGACCACTTAATATTACATCGACTTGCATAGTATATAGAGCAAAACAGCACCCATATGTGCCACTGGAGCCTTCACATATCCTTCCTCAGCTAACTCCACCAGCCTACCCCTTTACCTACTTCCCCCTCATGCATATTTCATTCAAAATCCTTCTCCAGCTGTTGCAAAGGTTGCAAGACCACAATACTGTTTTATGGCTCATTGACAGAGAACAGAATCGTAGAATCCCTACAGTACAAAAGGAGGCCATTTGACTCATTGAATCTTTGCCGACCACAATCCCACCTTATCTGTGTAACTCCACATATTTACCCTCAGTAGTCATTAAGGGCAATTAAGTGCAGCCAATCAACCTAATCTGTTCATTCTCAGCAACATGTATCTTTAATTCAACATCCTCTAACATTCCTTCCAGGACGTAATCTTGTCAAAACTTTTTTAGCCAGATGAATAACATGAAAAACTGAACGCTGGTAATCAAAATATAAAAATTGTCACAAATACCCCCAAAGGAAGTTTCTTGTTTGAAGGAGAAATGTGAATGGCTTCAGATCAGAAATGAAGATATCAGCCTTTTCCAGTTGCCCCAGGTACAGTAAATGTTAAAATTTAATGACATGATTTGGCAAGCAGAGAGTTCACTGACTATCCTACCTCATAGAATCCCTATCGTGCAGAAGGAGGCCATTTGGCCCATTAAGTCAATACCGACAACAATCCCACCCAGCCCCTATGCCCATAACCGCATGTATTTACACAGCAACATAGAAGATAGGAGCAGGAGGCCGCCATTTGGCCCTTGGAGTCTGCTCTGCCATTTATTACGATCATAGCTGATCATCCAACTCAATGGCCTAATCCTGCTTTTTCCCATAACCTTTGATCCCATTCACCCCAAGCGCAATATCCAGCCACCTCTTGAATACATCCAATGTTTTGGCATCAACTACTTCCTGTGGTAATGAATTCCACAGGCTCACCACTCTTTGGATAAAGAAATGTCTCCTCACCTCCGTCTTATATGATCTACCCTGAATCCTCAGACTGTGACCATTGTTTCTGGACTCCCCCACCATCGGGAACATCCTCCCTGCATCTACCCTGTCTAGACCTGTTAGAATTGTATAAGTCTCTATGAGATTCCCTCCTCATTCGTCCGAACTCCAATGAAAACAATCCTAACCTATTCAGTCTCTTCTCGTACATCAGCCCCGCCATCCCCGGAATCAGCGTGGTTAATTACCCTGCTAGTCCCCCCAGCACTAAGGGGCAATATAGTGTGGCCAATCCACCTAACCCGCACATCTTTGGATTGTGGGAGGAAACCAAAGGATACCCATGAAGACATGGGGAGAATGTGCAAACTCCACACAGACAGTGACCCAAGGCTGGAACTGAACCCTGGTCCCTGGCACTTTGAGCATCAGGACTACCCATTGTGCCACCATGCCACCCTGAAAGAACGCACAATCTTTTAACAAAATTTGCAGGTGATGCTAAATTGGAAGACACAATATTTGTGTCTTCATGGAAACAGGAAGTTACAAGGCAATGGTGGTCAAGAAGGCGAATGGTGTACTAGCCTTCATCAATCAAGGGATTGAGTTTAGGAGTCGGGAGATAATGCTGCAGCTTCATAAGACCCTTGTCAGACCCTACTTGGAGTACTGTGCGCAGTTCTGGTCACCTCAGTACAAGAAAGATGTGGAAGCTATTGAAAGGGTGCAGAGGAGATTTACAAGGATGTTGCCTGGATTGGGTGGCATGCCTCATGAGGATAGGTTGAGGGAGCTAGGTCTCTTCTCCCTAGAGAGACAAAGGGTGAGAGGAGACCTGATAGAGGTTCATAAGGTGTTGAGGGGTATAGATTGGGTGGATTGTCAGAGGCTATTTCCCAGGGCTGAAACAGTCGCTACGAGAGGACACAGGTTTAAGATGCTGGGGAGTAGGTACAGAGGAGATGTCAGGGGTAAGTTTTTCACTTGGGGGTGGTGAGTGAGTGAAATCGGCTGCCATCGGTGGTGATGGAGGCGAACTCGCTGGGGTCTTTTAAGAGACTTCTGGATGAGTACATGGGATTTAATGGGATTAAGGGTTATAGGTAGGTCTAGGAGGTTGGGATATGATCAGTGCAACTTGTGGGCCAAAGGGCCTGTTTGAGCTGTAGTTTTCCCATGTTCAATGTAGAGGGTTGGTAGAACAGTTTCTCAATTTGAGGAAGTACAAAGTTATTCAATGTGAAAACACTTCACTCTTCCACATCCAGCTAGCCTCTGCTTAACGTCTTAGCCAAAGAACAATACATTCTACAACGAGGCACGCACTTAATATTTAATTAAAGAGCCAACTTAGGTTATATTATTGTGCTTTAGTAGAGTACATTATCTGACTGAAATAGAAGGATTAAGAAACAAAGAAATGACAACTCAGTAAATGAACTTACTATTACTGGAAATTATTTTTAAACAGTCCCAGTGGCTCAGTATTACACACAGGGAGTGATGTAACACTGAGTTCCAGGCACTCGAAGCGGGATTCCCTGATCTTGTTTGTGCCTGCCACCCTGCCAGAGCATGGAAAATTTGGCATTCAGCCAGAACTCCATTCACTGCTGCGGCACCGGGAGAACCCCAGCCGTGGACGAGGTCAGAGTTTTCCGGTGCAGGAATATTCTATCCTCAGTCCCTTGTTACAATGCAGAGGTTGATTCCCTTTTGAGAAGCCACGCTGAATTCCCCCAAAGATACATACCTCACTCTGTCATCTGTTAAAAGTGTTTGGGAAGGTGTGAACCATTCTTCATTCAAGTTCAGGGTTCATTAACAGAAATACCTGACACTCACTTTAAGTGAATAATTAATAAGTTATTTATTTAACCAACCGGGAACTTTAACTAAACAAGCAACATATCGATTAAAGTAAGATACTCCTGGAATTCTGTTCAAATAAACACAATGTCCATTCATTACTCAAAAAAAGATAATTGCAAAAATTTAACGACTCTCAAAAAATACCAGGTATCTTTGCTTTGGAAAACCTTTGGAGTTCTTCTGTCAATTCTGCTGCCTGTAAACTCTTTCTGATTTTGGTACTCTTCATTAGATAGATGGAGAGTTCTCTTAAGAGATATTATAAGCTGGCAGGGAGCTGCTCTTGCCCTCTTTAGGTGTTTAGAGGTGGCAGCTCTCCAGTTGAACTGAATTGCTGGCAGGCAGTTGAGTTCCACTTTATAACCCTGATGATCTAATCAACTTTCCTGCACCAGGATTGGTCTGACGTTGTCAACAACAGCCAAATCCAAATTTGATAGGTTCCTGAGTATCATCTTTAACCTGATAGGCTGTCAAAATTCAAAAGTCTGCAAAGCCCTTTACCTGATGCTTGGTGTTTGTTAGAAATGCTGTACTCTGCATACCCTGTGTACCTGCATTTTAAACATTCAAGCACTAAACATAAAATCAGCTTTTAAAGGGACAACACTTCACAAACTCAACTTCACAACACCCTTCCCTGTACAGTTAATTTATTGACAGCTTAATGCATTAAATTAGGGCTAATTCTGCAATGCAGCGAGAATGACAGTGCCATCCCTCACCCCTCCTTCACCCTCCAAACACTCCCCATGCAGCATTCATTCCATCTGGTGCCCCTTACCCACTTCCAATGTCTGCTCATACCCCAAGGATAAACTCTGCCCTTCCATTCTTTCCTGTGTCTCTTCTTGGCCAATTGTGGGAATGGGGGAAGAGGGGAGTGACATTTGACTGATTCACTCCTCTCCAATGCATAGGAACTGCAGTGATGGCTCTGTTGTGATGAACCAAGGTAGAACACATAGAACATTCCAGCGCAGTACAGGCCCTTCGGCCCTCGATGTTGCACCAACCGGTGGAACCAATCTAATGACCCTCTAATCTAAACTATTCCAATATTATCCATATGCCTATCCACTGACCATTTGAACACCCTTAAAGTTGGCGAGTCCACAACTGCTGCAGGCAGGGCATTCCACGCCCTTACTACCTTACATGCGAGGAGGCTGGTCTGTGAGACTCAACTATTGAATGGGAAAAGTGGTTGCTTCATCCGAGCTGTTACTAAACCATCTCTTGGTTCCTTTGGTCTCAGCTCAGGGAATTGCAAGGTACTCCCTCATTCCAGTTTGCAAGAAGTGGGCTTTGGAGATTATTTTTTAGACAAATAATGAGCCATAATCCTCCAAAAAAAGTACAGGAAACTCAACTAAAATATGGGCACAGCTGGACGCAATTGCCCACAATGACCTTCCTCCCTGGATCTTTCTAAACATCCCACTAATTTCTTTGGAGTTTCATCCCTGCTGTGATCATCTCCATATTGAGATCTCTTTAATAAACTCTGGAATTTTCGCTACTTTCGAAAATATTAAATATTTTCCCTCTGGCTCTCCTCTTCAACCTTTCTCCTCATCTAAATGTGTTAAATCATGCTGTAATATAGCTCCATGGAGCGAAATATAGAATCACAGAATCTCTACAGTGCAGAAGGAGGCCATTCGGCCCATCGAGTCTGCACCAACCACAATCCCACCCAGGCCCTATCTCCGCAATCTCAAGTTTTAAAGTTTATTCATTAGCATCACAAGTAAGCTTTTATTGACACTGTAATCACTGTGAAAATTTAGCATGGCCGATGCACCTAACCAGCACATATTTCGGACTGTGGGTGGAAACCAGAGCACGCAGAGGAAACCCACGCAGACACAGGGAGAACGTGCAGACTCCACTCAGACAGTGACATAAGCCAGGAATCGAACTTGGGTCCCTGGAGCTGTGAGGTAGCAGTGCTAACCACTGTGCCACCCACAAGGAAGAACTGGAGAATCCTGGTTGTAATCAGCCAATGTAGGCTGGAGATTAAACATAGCCTATACTGAGAACTGTATCAATGTAACTGTATCAATGTCTCCCACATTGGCAGTCAGAGCGAGACTTGTATTTTGCCTGAGTTCCAAAGACAATCTTCGATGAAAGATGTACGCTGACTGAAGTAGTGGAAGGGAGGTGGTATGCTCCAGTTGGACCCAATTAAGTGAAATAGTTTATTTATGTTTAGCTTTCTTGGGAATCCTCAAATTAGACGACACATCAGAGATTGGTAATTATTTCATTTGAAACTCAGGGAAAGTGATGGCAGGTGGTCAATGAGGTGAAGTGAATCACAGGAGGTCCCTCTGCTCTCTACCTGTTTGTCGGATGTTCAGTCGCTGTTTCTCCCTGTTGCATGATGCCAGCCAGCAGATTGAGGGAACGCTGACACATTAGTACCATTAGCTGAGCAGGGAGTCGGAACACACGGCAGCAATCCTGCAGCAACTTTTCAGTGTTGCATTATTGGTTATAGAGCATCATATCTTTTGTTGAAAACCTCAGAGAAAAGCCCCCCTGGTGATCTTTGTGATCTGTTGCAATGCTATGCAAAAGAGTCATGGGCTGGAATTCTCCGGGCAGAGGGATCATGTCAAGGTCCATTGAATTCGGGCAAATCCGAGAGTGGGGATCTACAGTTTTCAGACAAACACAGCAGGAGAATCCCACCCATAGAGTCATAGGGCAGGGCTTACTGGCCTCATTTGCCCCAAGACCAGAAAATCCCACTCGAGATCAATGGACCTTTGCATGGTCCGTGTCCCGCTCGCTAAGATTCCCGTGTTGGCGGGATGGGAAAATTCTATCCTTGGGGTCAGAGAGATATACAACACAGAAACAGGCCCTGCAGCCCAACTGGTCCATGTCCACCAGGTTTCCTACGCTGAACTAGTCTCATTATCCTGCTTTTGGCCCACATCCCTCTAAACTTTCCCATCCATGTACCTGTCCAAATGTCCCTCAAATGTTACTATTGTACCCACCTCTACTACCTCCTCTGGCAGCTTATTCCATCTACACACCATCCTTTGTGAGAAAAAGTTGCCCCTCGGGTCCCTTTTAAATCTTTCCCCTCTCATCTTCAACCTATGTCCTCTAGTTTTGGACTCTCCTACCCTGGGGAAAAAACCTTAGCAATTCACCTTATCTTTGCCCCTCATGATTTTATGATGCTCTATAAGGTCACCCCTCATCCTCCTACACTTTAGGGAAAAAAGTCCCAGCCTATCCAACCTCCCCTTATAATTCAAGAGAATCATGAACTTCAGTGCCGTAGTCTTTGCGGAATAATTTATTTTCCTGGGGCTTGGTTGGAATGATTGATCCCCATGCCCTTAGGTTAGCGTGAGAGAGAGAGAGAGAACAGAGCAATCAGACTGAGCTCTCTGCCTGATTAATATCCAGTGATTGATGCTATAGAACGCATGGAGAGAACAGGGGCAGCTTTGACTTCTTGGCTCATATATTGAAAATGGCCGACTGTGGTATCAGAGGGCTGGGGGGTGAGGGGTGTGGGGTGGGGGGGAGGGGAGTGAGTAACCACTCAGTACTGACAGGAAGAAAAATCAGTCATGAAATCGTGGAATATCATTGCAGAATTAGATTCCATCGGCACCCAAGATCCAGGTGGCACATTGGTTAGATGGGCGAACATGCAAATTTTCCTCTGAGCGCTTTAGTGCTATAGTAACTATTATTTAAAACAAAAGTCTTTTCCCCAGGGTAGGGGAATTGAAATCCAGAGGGCATAGGTGTAAGGTGAGAGGGGAAAGATTTAAAAAGGGGCCTGAGAGGCAATTTCTTTCTGAGGATGGTGCGTGTATGGAATGAGCTGCCGGAGAAATTGGTTGAGGCAGATACAACAGCAACATTTAAAAAGCATTTGGATTAATAAATGGATGGCAAAGGGTTAGAGGGATATTGGGTGGGCAATTGGGACTAGCTGGGAAGGCACTACAGTCAGCATGGACTGGTTGGACCAAAGGGTCTGCTTCCATGTTTCCATTTGCTCTATGGGGCAAATTTTGCCATCGTGCCTGCTACAGGAATTGTAGCAAGTGAGGGGCGGACCATGGAGAGCTCTCTTGACCTCAGGCGGGATTTTTTTCAGAGTGAGAACTGCCTGAAAGTCCCACCCTGTGACTCTATGTGGTCAGCTGAAAACAGTGTTAGAAATAGTATGAGCGACAGAAAGCAGTGAAACATAATGAACATTGAGGAATCTCTACGCTGACTATCACTGGTTGGCTTCACCAGTTACTGACCACATTCAATCCTTGACACAATGGTATCGAGACTGACACAACCTCTTAAGGATTACAATGCAATTTACATTGTTACCTTGGACAATACGCACATGCACAAGGGTTTCCACGGCAACTGCCAATTTTACATTCTTTATTTTAGAGAAGAAGATGTCCCACAGAGAGCGCGTATGAAAGCTTTTCTTTGCGATATGAATTTATGCATTGATCCTGAATTCTGACAGGTTTGAGATGTATTTTATTTCAGCTGGTGAAGGGGAACAGCCCAAGGTGTGGGGGCAGAGACAGTAAAAATTCACCTCAGATCCTGATCAAACATTGGGAGCAGCAAGAGGCCTACGATGTTGTCCCATTATTTCAGATCCATCGTTACATCTGGTTAAGGCCCAGAAGAACAGTTCAATCTCTCATATTCTGCCCTTGTCACTCAGGATACATAAACTCACCCTACAATCATTGCTGCCCCATGTGATAGCAACATTTCAGTATTTTACTGATGTAGCAGCGTTATCCATATAGTTTTATTTAAAACTCTTCTAGAAAGTGCACACTTCCTCTTAACATTACCATTCCTGAAGCCCCCCACTTTTAATATCCTGGGGTTACCATTGACCAGCAACTGAACTGGACCAGCCATCTACATACTGTGGCTACCAAAGCAATAAGAAGTCTCACAACACTAGGTTAAAGTCCAACAGGTTTATTTGGTAGCAAAAGCCACTAGCTTTCGGGCCTCTGACCCTTCATCAGGTGAGCGGAGAGTCTGATCACAAACAGGGGATGTAAAGACACACACGGAATACTGATTAGAATGTGAGTTTATACAGCTAATCAAGCACCTCCCTCACACTCCTTAACCACCTCATCTACCAAAGTAGGTCAGATGTTAGGAATCCTGTGGCAACAACTCGCCTCCTGACTCCCCAAATTCTGTCCACAAGGAACAAGTCAGGAGTCTGATGGAATAGTCTCCAATTGCTTGGATAAGTGCAGCTTCAACAACACTCAAGAGGTTCGACACTATCCAGGACAAAGCAGCCCTTGCAGTTGCTACCCTTTTACAAATATTCACTCCCTCCCCCACTGATGCTCAGCGGCAGCCGTGTGTACCATCTACAAGATGCATCGCAGGAACTCATCAAAGTTCCTTAGGCAGCACCTTCCAAACCCACCACCACTAACAACTAGATGGACAAGAGCAGCAGATGCCTGAGAACACCTCCAAGTCACCCACCATCCTGACTTGGAAATATATCGCCGTTCCTTCACTGTTGCTGGGTCAAAATCCTGGAATTCCCTTGCTAACAGCACCATAGGTGTACCTACACTTCAGGGATTTCAGTGGTTCAAGAACCACTTTCTGAAGGGCAACTAGGGATGAGAAATAAATGCTGTTCTAGTTCGCGATGCTCACATCCCACAAATTATTATTTTTTAAATTATACATTCATATCATGCTGACATCACAGGCAAGGTCAGCATTGGTTGTCTATCCCTAATTGCCCTTGAACTGAATGGCTTGTTCAGCGATTTCAGGGGGCAGTCCCTGGGTCAAAATCCTGAACCTCCCACCCTAACCGCACTGTGGGTTTGCGTACACCTCAGGGACTGCAGCAGTTCATGAAGGGTCACACCACTACCTTCTCAAGGGTACTTCGAGCTGAGCAATAAATGCTGGTCTAGCCAGTGACGCCTACACCCTATAAATGAATTTTTAAAAATTCCTGTCAACAAACTTAATTCCCTATTGTGATAATATTTGGTCACTTTTTTTTATGTCAGGTATTTCAAGTGCTCATCCAAATATTTTTCAAAGGTTGTAAGGATTCCGGCCTCCATTACCTTCCCAGGCAGTGCATTCCAGGTTCCCAGTACCCTCTGAGTGATCTATTTTTCTCAAATCTCCTCTGAACCTCCTGCCCCTTACCCTAAAACTATGCCTCCTTGTGAGTGACTCTAGGACGGAGGGGAACAGGAATTTCCTATTAACCCTATCCATACCCTTCATAATCTTATCCACCTTAATCATGTTCCCCCTCAGCCTTCTCTGCTCTAAAGGAAACAACCACACTACCTCAAACAGACCATTGTCCGCAGCAAACTACCCAGCTTTCAGGAGATCACTGACCACAGCACCACACAACCCTGCCACAGCAACCTCTGCAAGATGTACCGGATCATCGATACGGATGCCATCATCTCACGTGAGAACACCATCCACCAGGTACACGGTACATACTCTTGCAACTCAGCCAACGGTGTCTACCCGGTACACTGCAGGAAAGGATATCCCGAGCCATGGTACACTGGGGAGACCACGCAGACACTACGACAATGGATGAATGAACACCGCTCGACAATCGCCAGGCAACACTGTCCCCTTCCTGTTGGGGAACACTTCAGCAATCATAGGCATTCGGCCTCTGATTTTTGGGTAAGCGTTCTCCAAGATGGCCTTCACGACACACAACACAGAGTCACTGAGCAGAGACTGATAGCCAAGTTCACATGAAACCGGCCTCAACCGGGATCTTGGGTCCATGTCTCACTATCTGTAACCCCCATGACTTGCCTGGGCTCGCAAAATCTCACTAACTGTCCTGTCTGGAGACAATACACATCTCTTTAACCTTTGCTTAGCACTCTCTCCACCCACATTGTCTGTACCTTTAAGACTGGATTACCTGTAAAGATTTGCATTCCAATCATTATTTTGTAAATTGAGTTTGTGTCTTCATATGCCCTGTTTGTGAAAAGAACTCCCACTCACCTGACGAAGGGGCAGCACTCTAAAAGCTAGTGGCTTTTGTTACCAAATAAACCTGTTGGACTGTAACCTGGTGTTGTGAGACTTCTTCCTAAAGGAAATAATCCAAGCCTATCCAGACTCTCCTTATAGCTCAAACAGTCCACCCCAGGCAACATCCTAATGAACCCCCTCTGTACCCCCTCCAATACAATCACATCCTTCCTATAGTGAGGCGTTCAGAACTGCACACAGCACTCCAGCTGTGAACTAGCCAACGTTCTGTACAGCTCCAATGTAACCTCCTAGCTATTATACTCTATGCCATGACTGATGAAAGCAAGTATCCCACATGTCTTCTTAACTACCTTATTCATCTACTCTGCCACCTTCAGGGATCTGTGAATAAGTACCTCAAGATCCATCTGTTCCTCTGAGCTTCCTAGTGCTCTGCCATTCATTATATACTCCCTTGTCTTGTTACACCTTCCAAAGTGCATCACCTTACACTTATCAGGGATAAATACCAGCTGCCATTGCTCTGCCCATCTGACCAACCCACGTATAACTTCCTGTAACCTAAGACCTTCTTCTTCACTGTTAACCACCTTACCAATCTTGGTGTCAACTGCAAACTTGCTAATCGCTCCTAGCATATTATCCTCTTTTACGTATGTAGCAATTAACAAGGGACACCGCACTGAACCTTTTGGTACGCCACTGGCCACTAGCCTCCAGTAACTCAAACAGCTTTGTACCATCATCCTTTGTGCCCTATTACAGAGCTAGTTTTGGATCCATCTCACCAATTATCCAGCCTTCCCAATAAGTCTCCCATGTGGAAACTTGTCAAAAACTTTGCTAAAATCCAAACAGAACCTCCCGCATCCACACACTAGATCACTTTTTCAAAAAATTCTAACTAATTTGTTGGCATGATCTCCCTCTGACGCATCCATATTAATTATCCTTAATTCCAAGTGGAGATTAATTCTCTCCTTCAGTATTTTCTCCAGTAGTTCCCCTACCACCGATGAGAGATTCACTGGTCTGTAATTTCCTGGTTCACCTCTACCACCCTTCTTGAAAAGTGAAACCACACTAACCATCTTCCAGTCCTCTTGGCACTCACCCAGAAGCAGAGAGGAATTAAAAGTTAGCTTCAGAGTCCCTGCAATTTCCTGAATATAAAAGCAGGGAGGTCTTGCTGCAACTTACAGGGCACTGGTGAGGCCGCAGCTGGAGTACTGTGTGCAGTTTTGGTCGCCGCATTTGCGTAAGGATATTTTGGCCTTGGAGGGAGTGCAGAGGAGGTTCACTAGGCTGATATCAGAGATGAAGGGGTTGAACTATGAAGAGAGGCTGAATAGACTGGGCTTGTACTCGTTGGAGTTTAGAAGGTTGAGGGGGGATCTTATAGAGACGTATAGGATGATGAAGGGGATGGATAGGGTAGAGGTAGACAGATTCTTCCCGCTCAGAAAGGACAGCAGGACTAGAGGGCACAGCCTCAAGATAACTCAAGACAAGGGGGGGACAGTTTAGAACGGAGTTGAGAAGGAACTTCTTCACTCAAAGGGTGGTGAATCTCTGGAATTCTCTGCCCGTTGAAGTGGTGGAGGCTACTTTGCTAAATATATTTAAGACACGAGTAGATAGGTTTTTGGTAGGCAAGGGAATTAAGGGTTATGGGGAGAAAGCGGGAAAGTGGAACTGAGCCAGTACAGATCAGCCATGATCTTATTGAATGGCGGGGCAGGCTCGAAGGGCTAGATGGCCTACTCCTGCTCCTATTTCTTATGTTCTTATGTCTCACCTCCCACAGCATCCTGGGATGCAATTCATCTGGGCCTGAGGGTTTGTCCATTTTTAAGCATGGTTCCTAGTCATTCAATCCCTTCTCCCAAGACTAGATTCTTTAAGATTCCAGGGAAGTGGATCGTGTTGATGCCTGTCAAAGGGTACAGTGGGGTATAGATCAGCTGCAGATTTGGGCAGAGAAATGGCAGATGCAGTTTAAGCCAGGGAAGTGTGAAGTGCTACACTTTGGGAGATCTAGGCTGGAATTCTATCACCCCGCCTGCCATGGAATTGAAGTGGGTGAGGGACAGAGAACGTAAATGTCCATTGACCTCGGGCAGAAATTTCTTGTCTCGCTCCAACGAGGCCATAAAATCCCACCTCAAATTTAAGCATAAGTGCACAGTTAATAGCAGGACCCTGAACAGCATTGATGTACAGAGGGATCCTGGGGTTCAAGTCCATAGATCGCTGAAAGTGGCCACACAAGTAGATAGGGTAGTAAAGGAGATGCTTGCCTTTATTGGTCAGGACATTGAGTACAAGAGACAGGATGTCACGTTGCAGCTTTATAGAAATTTGGTTAGGCCACATTTGGAGTTTTGCATTTAATTCTGGTCGCCACATTACAGGAAGGTCGTGGAGGCTTTGGAGAGGGTGCAGACGAGGTTTATCAGGATGCTGCCTGAATTAGAGGGTATGAGCTGGAAGGAGAGGCTGGATAAACTATGATGGTTTTCCCTGGAGCAGCAGAGGCTGAGAGGAGACTTGACAGAGGTCTAGAAAATTGTGAGAGGAGAGATATAATTGACAGTTGGAATCTTTTCATACGAGGGGGCACACACATAAGGTGAGAGAGGGGAAGTCCAAAGGAGATTTGGGAGGCAAGTTTTTTACACAGAGAGTGTAAATTTGTCTGGAATGATCTGCTAGGGGTGGGGGCAGATACTATAGGGTTTTTTTAAGGGGCTTTTAAATAAAAACATGAATGTGCAAGGAATAGAGGGATATGGACAAAGGGCAGGCAGAAGGAGTTAGTTTAATTTAATATTGTGGGCCGAAGGGCCTGTTCCTGTGCTGTACTGTTGTCTGTTCCAGACTGCTTGCAAGCATCAAATTACCAGCACCATCTCAGCCTTTCTCCAAGTGCTAATTTCACCGAGCTAGCAATTTCCCAGAATCTATCTGACCTTCAGTATCTCAGCTGCATCAAACAAATACTGCTTGGGGGCTTCCTCGACCCAACTCTCAGCTGCAACGATCTACCAATAGCTCCTTTCCGCCCTAACCTTTCCCATAACCGTCAAACAGCTTCCAGGCCTTCTCCCGAGTCCCAACTGCACAGGCAGCTAACTGCGCACAACTCCTGCTGCCTGGAACCTCTTCTCTGACCCACCACAGAATACTGGCTGCCTCTGAACTGCTGCCCAACCATCCTGAGACTGATTGGGGTGACCTAGCAAAACACTCCCAGAGGGTGTGCCATATTTTTTTTCCTCGGCAGAAAAAAAATGCAACAAACATTGGAATGTCCTGAAATAGAAATGTTAAAATCTCCGCAGCTTACACAGCACAGAAGGACACAGATAAAAGGATTTTACTACAAGATGAAGGCAGGTGCCAGATGGATGCTGCATTAATGAGACACGTCTGGCTTTATTTTGGTCCTAATGCCTGATCACCTTAATTTGAACTTGTCTAAAGACATTAAAACAGCAGTTTTAGATCTCAAGCGTTGCTAAAGCACAATTTTATTCGAGCAGTGTGTGCAGGTGCTCTGCAGAAGGTGCACTAGGTAATGTACAGCAGCAGGAAAGCTCAGGGACGAGGCAAGAGGGATAAAGCAGCACTGGATGTCCTAGTGGAGAGGGCTCAGGGGGAAAGGATTGCCTCGTTCCCACAGTGAGTGAGAAGTCCACCCCACCTTCCCGTCCCTCTCTCCTGCGGCACTCGCTGCCGCTCTGCTTGGTCTCCTGTCCTCCTCCCATTCCTCCTGTAGACCGATTGGAAACCCTGCAAGATTCCAATGATCAAACCCTCCCTTGCTCTTTACGATTCCAGCAAGGTGTCCAATAACGTACAAGACTTTGGTGACGTTCTCAGATAATTTACTGGATAAGTATTGCTTGGGTGGAGATGAAATCTTGACCAACTGTCCCCGAATGTTTCCCGATGTAGTTCCAGAAGCCTGCTTCAACCCACCAGCAGCAAGTAAATAGCAAAACGGAATATACCACCAATCCTCAGCAAAACTAGCTCACAGCTGATTACTGTTAGGAGGTGATATTATAGAATCATAGAATCCTACAGTGCAGAAGGAGGCCATTCGGCCCATCAAGTCTGCACCAACCACAGTCCCACCCAGGCCCCATCTCCACAACCTCATACACTTACAGTTCAAATAATGAACACAGTCTTATTAACGATCGGACAATTGAAATAGCAATTGACACAGTGGCATGGCAGTTAACAAGCCTGCCTTTCAGCGCCAAAGACCTGGGTTCAATTCCGGCCTTGGGTGACTGTCTGTGCAGAATCTGTACATTCTCCCCGTGTCTGCATGGGTTTCCTCCGGATGCTCCAGTTTCCTCCCACAGTCTGAAAGGGGTACAGGTTAACGTTTAAAGTTTATTTATTAGTCACAAGTAAGCTTACATTCACACGGCAATGAAGTTACTGTGAAAATCCCCTAGTCGCCACGCTTGTTTGGGTACCCTGAGGGAAAATTTAGCATGGTCAATTCACCTAACCTGCACATCTTTGGACTGTGGGAGGAAACCGGGGCACCCAGAGGAAACGCACGCAGACATGGGGAGAATGTGCAAACTCCACACAGACAATGACCCAAGTTGGTAATCGAACCCGGAGCTGTGAGGCAGCAATATTAACCACTGTGCCACCCTTGGGGGGAGGATTATATCAATAAGGAGACCCCCCCCCCCCCCAGGTGGATTGGCCATGCTAAACTGTCCCTCAGTTGTCAGGGTGATTAGCAGGGTAAATACATGGGGCTATGGGGATAGGGCCTGTGTGAGATTGTCGTCCATGCAAGCTCAATGGGCCAAATGGCCTCCTAGAGATTCTATGATTCAATTAGCTACTCAGGTCAGGTAGCCCATCCCAGCGCAGTCTTCAACTCCTTTACACAGATGGCGTTTCGTGTTAAACACAGGCCAAGGTGGCATTTCAGCTCAAGGCACTGACTTTATTGCCAGAATGATTTTACTGAAAATCAGTCCCCACCCCCACGCCTCTTCATTCTGGGAGGACTTGAGAATTATTTCATATTTTCCAAAAGATTTTGAAATAAACTGGCGATGGAAGCCAGAACATTTACTTCAGGAAAATGCTGTGAGAAGCTGCGTGAACAGCTGTTACTGTGGTTGCTTTATTGATGGCTAGAAAGGTCACCTATAGAAAAGTCATCTCTTTTCAGCCCACCACCTCTTTTGATTGTATAAAGTTTTCAACGTGCCTTTCCCCTGGACAATTTTTTTGAGAGTGAGCATTTTTTTAATTAAAGGGCTTGGAAACTGCCTAAACCTTATGCCTTTGAAGAGAGTTTCTCTTTTAATGGAAAAGTATGCTCATTAAATACTGGATAAATGGGCTCTCATTCCGAGTGCCCTTCTGATGCATGCTGGGAGAGCACATTGGTGCTTAACTTCTGACTCTCCAAGGATTTGCTTAAGGGGGCAGAAAACATAGAGGTGAATGTTTTAAGGCAAGTTTGAACCTGGCTAATGATGAAGAATGGGTTTGATATACCACGAGCAAAGGGAAAGGTTAATAGTTGGGAGCATTTGCCCAGGTGGTACTTGATGATTTGAAAGATGCCATTAGCTATTTCAGTCCCATTCTCCCATAGAGAAGCTAGGCCCCATTTCCCTCCTCCACAGTAAGGCAACTAGGCCCTCTTTCCAACCTCCACCATAAGGCAGCTAGACCCCGTTTCCCTCCTGCCCCCATTCATAATAGTTCTCTCTAGAGCAAATCTACCACCAGTCCACACACTGCTGAGGAGAGGCGCAGACCCGGTGGGCAGGTCACGTCATCCGTATGCCAGACGAGCGTATACCCAAGCAGTTTACAGTTTACTGATTAGAATGCCCTTGGACATCCTCTCTACTTGGACCCGGCAGTTTGCGGTGTCGATGGTAGTCATGATGTAGAGATGCCGGCGTTGGACTGGGGTGACTGTGTGCGACTTTATCTGCCCTTCTCTGATCAGAACCTTCCGCGCACCTCTCGAAGGGACTCCGTTTCCGAAAGCTTGTGGGATTACTATCAAATAAACTGGTTGGACTTTAACCTGGTGTTGTGAGACTTCTGGCTGTGTTTAACCCAGTCCAACGCCGGCATCTCTGTATCAAAGCCCATATACACAGCATCAGCACCACTATCCTCATCAACCACCACCCGCCCCCCCCCCAATTCATCAAAGAAAATCAATCAAGTTCACCAAGCATTCTTTAACTTTAACAAATCCATTTAATAAACCGTACCTGTCCAAATGTCAATTAATTTTGCTGCCACATTATTGTCTTGCATATGTTTCTTGTACCTCTCTCTTTCTAGTTTCATCTTTATTGTCCTTTTCAAAATTATTTGACTCACAAATTGTCCCTTTAATTATCCACAGTCTCTATTTTTCCCATTATTGTTGTAATCTGTGACCTTTTGACTAGAATCAGTCTCCATTTTAGTCGCTCCTGACACTATCTGCTCAGGTTTTTAAAGCTACAATTTCTTCTGCCTCCTTCCAATCTCAAAGAATAATTTGTTTTGCTGAAGGGTGCATTAAAGCTACAAAGCAATTTTTGATCTGAGATGGTGCTCCTTTTTATCATCTCAACATTTTGATGTAGCTTTTAAATATTTTGATTGCCTGCAACAGCATGTCATAAGTTAACAAGTTGGTTACCGTGTTACATCTCCGACAATTCCCAGTTTATAAAGAGCTACGGAAATGGATGCTGCGACTGAGGGACCAGGGTGGGAGGGAGGGGGGGGGAGTGGGGGTGTGAGTGCAAATCTGGGGCCAAAGAAACCAAAGGATTCCTTGTTGGGTCCCAGGAATCACTCCCACTCCTCCTCACCTACAAGAAAATAGATGTATTTTTTAACCCTGAGTTAACCTGGGCACTTTGTGATTCCTCTTGTGTCTCTGCTGTCCAGATGTCCCATATTTTAACAGGTTGACCCTTACTTAGGCTGTCCTGTATTCTTTAAGGGATGCCATTTTATCCCTTATTTATAGGCAGCCTCTGGGAGATATTAATAGAGTCGTAGAATCCCTACAGTACAGAAGGAGACCATTTGGCCCATCGAGCCTGTGCCGACAACAATCCCACCCAGGCCCTATCCTCGTAACTCCACGTATTTACCCTGACACCAAGGGGAAATTTAGCATGGCCAATCAACCTAACCTGCACATCTTTGGAGAGTGGGAGGAAACCCTACACGGACACGGGGAGAATGTGCAAACTCCACACAGACAGTGACCTGAGGCCGGAATCAAAGCTGGGATTGAGCCTTTGTTTTTTTTGTGTGAGCGTATGCATTGTGGCTATTGGTCACCAGATTGACTCATGTCACCAGCAGCTCCCTCCCCACCACCCCCAACACCAACATATGGTCACCAGCATGCAACCCCCTTTACCCTCTCCCCCGAGTCGATTATCAATATTCCCTGAATAAAGAGTTGCTGCTGCTCTTGGGATTTATCTCCAGAATCCAGAAGTTACGATACGGGATGAGATTAAGCTGGGATGTCTCTGTCATTACTTATCCCTCAGCCAGGCGATGGGGAGACCAGGGCCTGATGGTATTTTTGCTAGACTATTAATCCAGAAACAAAAACAGAGAATGCTGGAGAAACTCAGCAGGTCTGACAGTGTCTGTGGAGAGAGAATAGAACTAACATTTCGAGTCAGGAAGCTTCGATGAGGGAATATTCTCCGACCTCATTGCAGCAGGAGTGTGGCATGAACAGCGAGTACGATCGCACCCACAGATTCACACTTGAAGAAAAGCCACTTGGGTGAAGTATCACGATGGGTATCAAGGCCAACCCTGACTCTGCCCTCACTCAACACCCCCACATTTCTTGCAATGTCATTGAATTCCAGCCATAATTAGGAACATCCATCCTCTCGAGTCTTGACATGTTGAGGCCAATCTGAAATATCCCTCCCCTCACCCCATCCCAGTCAATAACCTGATCATCCCGGAATAACCTAGTTTAGACGGAATTGGGAGAAATTGTAAACATTTAAAGATTTTGTCCCATGGCACTTTGATCCATTAAGATTTCTAAATTATTCTAACCATTCCCAAAATATGTGATTGTGTTTCTAAGCATTTTGAAAACAGAATTCTTTTCGAAGATGTGCCTGTCCCATCTGATACTCAGCTTCCTTTATATTGCACTTGGCAACAATAAAAACGTCAAATTAGAAAGAGGCAAGTTTCATGTCTTATGACTTTGAACTTTTTCTTTCCCCCACTGCCGTGATAGTTGACATTTGCAAGAAGTGATGAATTGTCTGCCAGTGGCTTTTCTCACGTTCGAACTTCCTTGAAACGTTTTTGAACATCATGCCCTGTGCTGTGTGGTGATCACGGACTCTCAAATGTCTCTGACGGTGCACCAATACCTCCACACTCTGTGTCAGCTGTCCTGATCTCCGCATCTGTTACATAGTGTTCTTTTCAAGCCCAATCTATCATGTGTTAAATTTTAATTCACTTCTTCATCCATTCTATAAGCCATAAACCCAACCATTACTTTGTTGTCTCCTGCAACTTATTTTTTATAAAAAGGAATAATAGTTTCTCTAGATGTGACCTACCCTTTACAAATCAATGTTGGTTTTCCCTAATCAACTCTAAGTACTCAGTCACCCTGTCCTAAATTATAGATTTCAATATCTTCTCGCTAACTCTTAGATGAATATCATTTGGTCTATCATTTCCTCATTTCTCTCTTACTTTTCCTAAATAATGGCATTGCATTTGTAATTTTACAATATAAAGGGACAATCGATGAATCAAGAATGTTTCTTTCAAGGATTAGCCAGATGATGCATGGTGAATAATCAAAAACAATGCCTTTATTACTTGTGCACAAGGAGAACAACGCAGTGGGTCCCACTGTGACGTCCTGACCAGGTTCTGTCAAACAATTTGAATTACAGCATTTTGCAGACAATACACGTCAGTAGTGTTACTGATGTGGGTTAGGTAGATTGGCCATGCTAAATTGCCCCCTAGTGTCCAGCTAGGGTAAATGCGTGGGGTTGTAGGGATGGGGCCTGGGTGGGATTGTGGTTGGTGCAGGCTCGATGGGCTGAATGGCCTCCTTCTGCACTGTAGGATTCTATGATTCTACAATACAATTCAGCATCTTTACAATCCTTAGTTTACATATTTATCGCTATACATGCAGATGTACATTGTCCTTGACATTTTAGCACACAATGTTCAGTAAACATCCTTATCAATCCTAACCAAAAGTGGGTCTCAATATTTACTCATGCAGACCCACACCTTTCACCTGCTAATGGCTGGCTCTAGCTCCCATACTTTGGAAAACTTTGTCAAAGGCATCTGCAGTTTCCTCAATGATTATCTTTAAAATCCTGGACAGGAAACCTTCAGATTCTGGGAACTTGTCAATCTTTAGAAGGGGTGGCATGGCGATTAGCACTGCTTCCTCACAATGCCAAGGACCCGGGTTCTATTCTTGGTTTGGTTATGTGCGGAGTTTGCACATTCTCCCACGTCTGCGTGGGTTTCCTCTGGTTTCCTTCCACAGTCTGAAAGACGTGCTGGTTAGGTGCAGTGGCCATGCAAAATTCTCCCTTAGAGTACCCGAACAGGCACCGGAGTGTGGCGACTAGGGGATTCTCACAGTAACTTCAATGCAGTGTTAATATAGGCCTACTTGTGACACTAATAAATAAACTTTAAAACCATGGCCAGCACGGTTTAGTGCTGCATCTGGAGACTGGATTACTGGGAAGCTCGGTGTAAATCCTCAAACAAAAGCAATTGATTGAATGGGTGTCAGAGGCTGAACAGTTAAACGATCGAAGTTCTGATTAACCTCATATTCCAAAGTGCATGGATTTAATCAGGACGTAAACAAAGAAACACTAATGCATTTTAAATAAACATGAATGAATGCTATTACCTAGCGAGGATAATAGAGAAAAACAAAACAAATCAAAGAAGACAACACAAAAGCACATTTCTACATTTATTCATGAAGCAAAGGTGGTATTTGCATGTGGATTGTCTCTCCTGGTAAATGGGCTCTTAATTATGAAGCAGACATTATTGTGTTTATATTTGTGTGAATGACAAAGTTTGGACAACAGTCATTCATTTACTCTCTTTATAATTAGGCTTATGGTATTCTCTGCTCTGCTGGAAATTTTTATGACTGAGATTACAACGACGCAGCCCAATAAGTCCAGGTTTCGAGTTCTGGAGCTGGAAGGTTGAAAAGCTCCCATGAGTTTCTCAAGAGAAGGAACACATGTTCACAGCGATGGAATCATTTCCACGTTAACCCCCAATGAAATCATACAACGCCATCCAACCAGACTAATCAAGGATGGGATATCCCAGTCCTTCCTCCCAGCAGGATCTCCTGGTCCTATCAAAGGTGTTTCCCCTCATGCCACACCCCTCCAACCCACAACCACCCCTCTGTGGCGGGATCAACACAAGCAGACCATGCAATACAACGGCAGGACTGGAAGATCCTGCTGGTGGCCGCTGGCGAGCTGTGTCTGCCAAGGAGCACAATGGCACAGTGGTTAGCACTGCTGCCTCACAGTGCCAGGGATCTGAGTTCAATTCCCGGCTTGGGTCACTGTCTGTGTGGAGTCTGCACGTTCTCCCCGCGCCAGCATGAGTTTCCTCCAGGTTCTCCAGTTGCCTCGCAGTCCGAAAGACGTGCCGGATAAGTGCATTGGGCATGTTAAATTCTCCCTCAGTCTACCTGAACAGGCGTCGAAGTTTGGCGACTAGGGGATTTTCACAGTAACTTCATTGCACTATTAATGTAAGCCTTCTTGTGACTAATACAAGCGAGAGGAAAATCCCAGCCCAAGTTTTCATTTCAGTTGAGAAGCTAAGGGAAGGACTCAGGCCCATTGTCCAGAATGTCAGCAACAATAGACACTCGAATTTCTATAGTGCCTTGAGAATGGTCCAACAGCCACAAAAACGCATGCAATTTGAACCAGCAGGGACTGCAATAGTTGGGAAAAGATGAGATGAATCAAGACACAATGGTTCATAGAATCCCTACAGTGCAGAAGGAGGCCATTCGGCCCATCGAGTCTGCAATGCTAACCGCTGTGCCGCCCTTGAGTTTTGTAAGATGAAACGAAAAATGGGAAATTGGAAAGGGCCATTCAGCCCCTCAAGCCTGTTACCCAGATAGCAAGATGTTTTTTAGATACGGCCGAATAAGCAGTTAATGTTCTAACGAGAAAGTGGGAACGAGATCAATGATTTCAAGAGAATGTGGGTGAAGAAAGGGAGAAGCATTCGTAGGAAGGCTTGGCATATTGGAATGTGTGAGAAACAAGCATGGAAAATCTGTAGATCAATAGCCAGAACACTGCATATCATTTAAGGCAAACTCTCCCTGAGCAAGGATGATATTATGGGCAGAATCTTTGTGTCCTGCTCACCGTGGGAATCATAGTGGGTGGCACACTGACCATGTAAAGGTCTGTTCACTTTGAGTGGGATTATCCCACCCTGGGGTAAGCGTGGCTGGAAAGTCTTCCCTTATAAGATATTTCTGGTCACAATCACCCCGGGACTGGAAATTTCTGCCCAATCTCCACTGACATTAGAATGGATTTTCTGTCCCACCAGCTGTCTTTCCCACAGCGGCAGCGAGGGGCAATTTATCATAGAATCACAGAACTCTACGGTGCAGAAAGAGGCCCTTCGGCCCATCGAGTCTACACCGAACACAATCCCACCCCAGACCCTACCCCCATACCCCCACATATTATATCCTCTAATCCCTCTAACATATGCATCCCTGGACTCTAAGGGGCAATTTCTTAGCATGACCAATCAACCTAACCCGCACATCTTTGGACTGTGGGAGGAAACTGGAGTACCCGGAGGAAACCCATGCAGACACAAGGAGAATGTGCAAACTCCACACAGACAGTGACCCGAGCTGGGAATCGAACCCAGAACCCTGTAGCTGTGAAGCAGCGGTGCTAACCACTGTGCTACCGTGCCGCCCATCAATTTTTGATTGATATTTCTTGTGTTATTCTTGTGGCCCTCAGAGCTGGATAGTTGTTAAATCCAGGATGCACTTGTACTAAGTACAAGATACAGGCAAGACATATTCCACCGAGAACCCAAAACTTAAAAACATCATGCTCTCATTCCTTCCATATCGGCACAATATAACGCTAATATAGAAATAAAGATGATAGGTAATTGATTCAATAAAATGTGTAAGTTAATTGCCCCAAACTATTACCTTATCACTGTGATAATATGTGTGAATCGACTGTCCTGATTTATTACCGTATCACTGTTCTGATTTTTCATTTGTTGAGAACAGGAAAAAGCAGCATCAAGGAATGGCCATTCAATTTCACTTGGGTCAGAATGCACAGAAAAGGATATTCCTTTGTACTATCCCATTCCTGAATTTGATCATCCCTTAAAGTTTTAAAACCAGCACAAAAAAAAATAGAAGTTTAAGTTTATTTAAAAATATTTAATGTCCCATTCAAGTATCCAATTTGCTCAATAGTTCAGTGATGATGCACCATGTTGAGTATTTTTCGAACAGCATAAATATAAAGCAATGTCCCAAGGTGGAATGCTTCGTAGGTTTGTAATTGAAAAATAGACATTAAGCAATAGAAGTGAATAAGAGAGGTGCTTCACTCATAGAATCACAGAATCCCTACATTGCAGAAGGAGGGCATTCTGCACCAACCACTATCCCACTCAGACCCTATCCCTATAACCCCATGGATTTACCCTAGCTAGTCCCCCTGATACCAAGGGTCAATTTAACATGGTCAATCCACCTAACCCGCACATCTTTGAACTGTGAGACCGGAGCACCCGAACGAAACCCACGCAGACACAAGGAGAACGTACAGACTCCACACAGACAGTGACCCAAGCCAGGAGTTGAACCCGGGTCCCTGGCGCTGTGAGGTAGCAGTGCTAATCACTGTGCCACCATGCCTCATCATTTACAGTGGCTCATCCATTTACAGAATGTGGGTGTTGTTGGCTGGGCCACCATTTATTGCCCATCCCTAACTGCCCTTCATTTAGGAGAATATTTGAAAGTCAACCTCATTACTGTGGCTCTGAAATCACGTGTAAGCCAGACCAGGTAAGGACAGCAGATTTCCTTCCCTAAAGGGCTTTAGTGAACCAGATGGATTTTTACAACAATTGACAATGGTTTGATGGTTATCATTTAACTCAGAATTCTACATTTTTATTGAAGTCAAATTTCACCCTGTGCTGTGATAGGATTCGAACCCTAGTCCCCAGGTCTTGCCCTAGGTCACTGGACTAGCAGTCCAGCCACAATACCACTACACCACTGCCTCCCCTGGCCAAAAGTTTCTTTGTAAGAAAGATCTTAAAAGGAGCAGAAGGTAGTGCAGAGGCAGGGTGGATTAGAAAGGAATTCCAGAGGAGAGGACAAAGTAGAATCAAAATGGGAAGGGAGATGCAGTGGTCAATCTCAGAGAAAGTGGGTTTGAAGAGGTTGTAGTGTTCAGGGACTTTATACGAAATTCAAACAGGAAGATGAGACATTTGATTGTGGCACTGGGAGATTAGCATCAGTCAATGAGGAATGGGATGACTGGGCGATGTGAGAGGGTACAGGAACAGTGTTTGAGATTAGCTGGCATTTACAATGAGTCAGCATTGGAATTGCCAATGTTGGAAGTGTCAGATCGCATGGACTGGGGTTCAATGACAGCTGAACTGAGATCAGAGTAGAAATGAGTGATTGGATGGATCTTAAACAGAGATAGCACTCACTGGTTTACCTGTGGAAACTTCTAGAATTTGTGAGAAGATTCAATCCCCACCCCCCCTCATCTTCATAGAACAGTACAGTTCAGAAACAGGCCATTTGGCACAGAGTATTGTACTGAACATGATGCCAAATTAAACTAATCCCTTCTGCCTGCCCTTGGTCCATATCCCTCTATTCCTTGCATATTCATGTGCTTATCTAAAAGCCCCTTAAACTCCCTTATCATATCTGCTTCCACCACCAACCCAGGCAGCGTGACCCGGACACCTACCACTCTGTATAAAACATTTGTCCCTTGCATCTAATCTCAAATGCATGCCCCCTAGTTTTAGACTATTTCAACTTTGGGAAAAAGATTCGGACTGTCAACCCTATCAATGCATCTCATAATCTATCAGGTCTGCTACTCCAGAGAAAAGCATCCTAAGTTTGTCCAGCCTCTCCTTCTAGCTCATACCCTGTAATCCAGGCAGCATCCTGGGAAACCTCTTCTGCACCCTCTCCAAAGCCTCCACATCCTTCCTGCAATGTGGTGACCCAGAAATGAACACAATACTCAACGTGAGGCCTATCCAAAGTTTTATAAAGCTGCAATATTACCATATCTTCCTGCTGTAACTGTGGCAGCTTCTTGTAGCTGGGTGGAGCTGGGTACCAGCTCTGGCATTCACTTATCCAGGACAAAGACTGATAGATCCAAGTAATCTCTGTGATAGAAGCAGATAGCTTGTCCCTGCCCCAGAGATTGGTGGTCCAGCCAAAGGAGCTAAGAAAGGTGAGATCTGTTAGTTAAAAGTCTTTTTTGCATTTCCTGTGAATCAACAGGAGCAGGTTTGAGCGTTCCCCCCAGACTTAATTTAACCCACGCCCAGCATGGTGGCAAATTGGTTAACACTGCTGCCCCACAGGGGCAGGGACCTGGGTTCGATTCCAGCCTCGGGTCACTGGCTGTGTGGAATTTGCATGTTCTCCCCAGTCCATAGTGCGGTAACGTCTGAATCATTAAATGGTTTCAAGAAGGAGATAGATATATTTCAGATAAAAGAATATGGGGAACAGGTGGGGAGGTGGATTTGAGATCAGGGAAAGACCAGCCATGATCTGATTGAATGGCGGAGCAGGCTCGAAGAGCTGAATAGCCGACTTCTGCTCCTAATTCCTATATTCTTATGTATCTGCGTGGGTTTCCTCCAGGTGTTCCGGTTTCCTCTCACTGTCCAAAGATGTGTGGGTTAGGTTGATTGGCCATGCTAAATTGCCCCTTAGTTTCAGGGGTACTAGGAAGGTAAATGAGTGGGGTTACGGGGATAGGGCCTGGGTGGGATTGTTGTCGGTGCAGGCTTGATGGGCCAACTGGCCTCCTTCTGCAGCACAATGATTCTATGATCAGACGGCCATGACCAGCTGACCCCCAATCCTCGCCCACTCTCCGCCTCCACCAGTGATCAATCACTTTCCCCTATGTTGTCCGATTTCCCCCGTGATATCTAATTTAGCCCACCCTGCAATGTCAGACCCTTCACCCCGTCCTGCACTATAGGCGGCATGGTGGTACAGTGGTTAACACTCTGCCTCACAACACTAGGGTTCGATTCTTGGCTTGGGTCACTGTCTGTGTAGAATTTGCACATTCTCACCGTGTCTGCGTGGGTTTCCTCCGGCTGCTCCGGTTTCTTCCCACAGTCCAAAGATGTGCAGGTTGGGTGCATTGGCCAAGCTAAGTTTTCTCTCTGCGTACCTGAACAGGCACTGGAATGTGGCTACTAGGCAATTTTCACAGTAACTCCATTGCAGTGTGAATGTAAGCCTACTTGTGACACTAATAAATAAATTTTAAACTTTTATAATGTCACATTCACTCAACATCTGCTCTCCTGCTGTTTCCCAGCCCAACAGTCAATCTGGTTGGCCACAGCAAACCTGTCAAAAAGATTTAAAATTCACACTGTCGTTAAATTCGGCAGACTTGTAATTTTTACTTTGATTTCCCCTTCAAAAAATCCTCCTAGCCGCCCCCATCCCAATCTCTTCCTGGCTTAAACAAAATACATGGGTCCTTGGAGTCTTTGAGTCTTGGGAGTTGAGAGTAGCGGGAAAGGTGAGAGTAAATTAAACACATTGCCTGATGGGAAAATAAGATAATGGGTGAAATTTTCCAGCCCTTCCTGCTGGTTGGGCCTTCCTTCCTGTTCTGCCTGAAGTGATCACCCCCCTACTCCCACGCTATGTTGGTTCCCTGGTGGCAAGACAGGCAAGCCACACAAAGCATCAGAGACATTGGCGGGGCTGGAAGATCTTGCCAGGGTTCAAATGGTGGGCTAACTGCACTGCTGGAAAACATGCTGCGACGGGACAGGAAAATCCTACCCCATGACAAATGGAAGCCCTCACAATGTTATCGAATTCCTCGATTCTTAGGGGAGTTTAAACCTGGAGACGGGTTTTTATGAAGTAATGATGGCAACTGGATGAAAACACGTTGCAGAGAAAGGGCCAGGTGATGAGTCCAGGTTATTTAGTATTTAGTCCACTGACGTTTTAAGGCAATTAATTGGGCCATCCGCTTCTGAAATATTAATTACTGAATGAATTTTTATTTGGGCTACTGAGCGATGGTGATATTCTGATTTCCGATAGAACTAAAGCAGTTGTGAGAACCTACGGTTCGCCCTCATTTCTCAAACGGAGACTGCAACACAGACAAGTCAGTTGCTTCGAAGCATTTTAACTGCTATTCAGGATCCACGTCTAATGTGTTCATCTGGTAAATCTTTATTGGTGAAAGGAAGTGCCTTATCTACAGCGTTTCCATCACATATGTTGCACACAGAGTGATGCGACAATGTGTTGACATGATTCTTGCCTTTACATAATGGATTTCTATATAAAGATAGTTTGCCTATTACACTTTCATGAATACGCTGCCCTTTCGAAAATAATGTGACTGGAAGAGAGCAGTTCTATTTGGTAATAAATAAGAGGCAGTTAATGCTTTGGCTTCCATCCACAATAAACACACTCTGGTGGCTAATTAACAATGTCGAGCTATAACTTCTCAGACGATAAAAAAGTAATGGAAATTGATTGACCCAATTCTTAGTTTCCTGGTCTTCAGCATTAGATGGGATGCGCTGTCCCCGCATTATGAATCCAATATCGCCTCTTCATTTAATAATGGAACAGTTAAGACTATTTTCTGCTGGCACAGGAAGGTTAACTAACAGGCAATTTATCGAATATTAGAAGCCACAGAATACCACAATGTTAACATTCAGTCCAGATCACGTACTGAGTAGGGTGGATTTCTGTCGTGTAACAGGAGTTGGAAAAATTTCCGACTTGGCACTCTCATGCAAGGGAGGGATTTTCAGTGAGGGTGGGGGTGAGCATGGGATACTGTCGGGCCGGCTGACCCCGGAAAGGTTCACAAGCAGTGGCTCCGTGGTGCAAAGGTGGGCTGTTGAGAAGGTCCACCTTAGTGCTATGGGACTTCATCCCAGTTGTAAGAAAAACAGATAGACCCTCCAGCCCACATCCCTTACACCCCTCAACCTCACACATTCCCCACATCCCATCCTTGTCACCTCATGGTGCCCATGGACCCGCATGCCCCACACCCAGGTCTGCTACCCATACTCAGGTATTGTAGACTGGGTGGCACAGTGGGTGGCACAGTGGTTAGCACTGCCGCCTCACCAAACCAGGAACTTAGGTTCAATTCCAGCCTTGGGTTTCACTTGATTTATTATTGTCAGATGTATTAGTACAGTGAAAAGTATTGTTTCTTACACGCTATACAGACAACGTACATAGGGAAGGAAAGCATAGGGGGCAGAATGTAATGTTACAGTCATAGCCAGGGTGTAGAGAAAGATCAACTCAATGCGAGGTAGGTCCATTCAAAAGTCTGATGGCAGCAGGGAAAAAGTTGTTCTTGAGTCTATTGGTACGTGACCTCAAACTTCTGCATCTTCTTCTGGACAGAAGAAGGTGGAAGAGAGTCTGAGGTGCATGGGATCCTTAATTATACTGGCTGCTTTTCCAAGGCAGGGGGAAGTGTAGACAGCGTCAATCGATGGGAGGCTGATTTTCATGATGGACTGGGCTTCATTTGCCACCCTCTATATTTCTTGCAGCCTCGGACAGAACAGGAGCCATACTGAGCTGTGATATAACAAGATGATGCATCTGCAAACGTTGGTGAGAGTTGTAGCGGACATGCCAAATTTCTTAATCTTCTGAGAAAGTAGAGGCATTGGCGGGCTTTCTTAACTATAGCATCAGCATGAAGGGGTTAGGGCAGGTTGTTGGTGATTTGGACATCTAAAACCTGAAACTCTCAACCATTTCTACTTCATCCCTACTAATGTAGACAGGGACATGTCTTCCACTATACTTCCTGAAATCGATGACTATCTCCTTTGTTTGTTGACATTGAAGGAGAGATTATTGTCATTGCACCAATTCACCAGATCCTCCATCTCTTATCATTGTTTGAGATCTGACTATCTGGGTTCTGGATGACTGCCTGTATATTGCATACCCTCCCCATGTCTGCGTGGGTTTCCTGTTGATGTTCCAGTTTCCTCCCACACTCCAAAGGTATGCAGGTTAGGTGGATTGGCCAGGCTAAAATGCCCCTTAGTGTCAGAGGGATTAGCAGGGTAAATACATGAGTTGGGGGGTGTGTAAATTGATAGAGCCTGGGTGATATTGTTGGCATTGGAGGCTCAGTGGGCCGAATGGCTTCTTTCTACGCTTCTTTCTGTGATTCTATGCCCCCGAAACAATGCCTATGGCTTTTCATTGCCCTATGCCCAGCTATGTCACCTCCATGTCCATTTACTGACTCTAAATGTACCAAATCAATTAACCCTCCAAAGACAATAGAATCTGTTTAAAAAGAACTTTTAAAAATAATTCATAGACAACTGTCCTCTTTCCTGAAAAATGTCTTTTTAACAACTGCCCAATAAAAGTGTTAACCATCCTGATCCTTTCTACTAACTGTAACTGCAAACAAGTGAAATCTCTTTATCTTGTGTAAGTTAATGTTGTGAAGGTGACAGGATGGATCAGTGATCTGGAGCCGTCAATCAAACAATGTTTTCACTGGGGTTCAGGTGTTTCAACAACCTAATGGATTTCAGTTTCTGAGCTTAGCTTCACTAAGTACGAACACCCTGAAATCCGTTGTCGTACTAAAAGTCGTAGGAAAACACTGCTTTATTAACAGCTCTGGTAAGGATGGAGAGCTTCCATGTTTTATTTTCATTCATTGACAGAGTGTTCCATGGAACTGAGCAGGTTGCGGCACTTGCCAACCTCCAGCAATGAAGATCTCACCTTGGTAGGCACTTCCCCCCTGAGGCAGGGGAGCCGAGCTAGGAATTGTCCCGATTCCCATCTCGAGCTTGAAAATCCTGTCACTTGGAGCAGTTCACTGTTGCAGTTGAAGTGATTGTTGCATACAGATAGAAGGGAATAGAAAATGTGTGGGCATGGAAGGAAGAGATCATTCAAGTGGGTAGTAGACTCACAAGGACTATGAGGTGGGCAAAATGGTCTGTTTGGGTGCTATAGATTCTCTGTAGTCAGAGTAAATAAGAACATAAGAACATAAGAAATAGGGGCAGGAGTAGGCCAACTAGCCCTTCGAGCCTGCCCCGCCATTCAATAAGATCATGGCTGATCTGTCGTGGCTCAGTTCCACATTCCCGCCCTCTCCCCATAACCCTTAATCCCCTCGTTTATCAAAAACCCATCAACCCGCGTCTTAAAAATATTTAGCGAGGCAGCCTCCACCACTTCAACGGGCAGAGAATTCCAGAGATTCACCACCCTTTGAGTGAAGAAGTTCCTCCTCAACTCCGTTCTAAACCGTGCCCCCTTTATCTTGAGGCTGTGCCCCCTAGTCCTACTGTCCTTTCTGAGCGGGAAGAGTCTCTCCACCTCTATCCTATCCATCCCATTCATCATCTTATATGTCTCAATGAGATCTCCCCTCATTCTTCTAAACTCTAACGAGTACAAGCCTAGTTTATTCAACCTCTCCTCATAGCTCAACCCCCTCAACTCCGGCATCAGCCTAGTAAACCTCCTCTGCACTCCCTCCAAGGCCAAATGATACTGCCCAGGATGTATACTAGATGATTGAGATATGAGAAGAGGTTGAATAAACTAGGATTGTTTCCACTGGAAAGACTGAGAGGCAACCCGATTGAGGTCTACAAAATTTTGAGAGGCATAGACAGGGTGGAGAGTGAGAGGTTTTATCCCAGGGTGGAAGTGTGAATTATGAGGGGAGACAGATTCAAGGTGACGGGGGGGGAGGGTGTGTAGAGTTTGAGGGAGATATGATTATGAATTATGAGGGCCCTTGACAAATACACAAATAGGATGGGAATAGAGAGGTAGGGTGAGGGGTTTTAATTCAGAGGGGCAGCACAGTCAGTACAGGCATGGAGGCTGAAGGGCCTGTTCCTGTGCTGTAATTTTCTTTGTTCTTTGTTGTCTTTGGTCTTTGAGATGTAGGGGGTGGGGGAATTTTTCAAGCAGAGAGTGGAGGGTATCTCGAATGTGCTACCAAAGGACAAGCGGGCACATTGGCAACATTTAAGAGGCACCTGGATGGTTACATGAATAGGGAGGGAATAGAGGGATACGGACCGAGTAAGAACAGAAGGTTTTTTTCAATTTAGCTCGGGCAGCATGATCGGCACGGGTTTGGAGGGCCGAAGGGCCTGTTCCTGTGCTGTACTTTTCTTTGTTCTTTGAATCCAATATACCAGAAGGTGCCGTGGACCACACGGTCACACAGTGGTTAGCACTGTTGCTTTACAGCTCCAGGGACCTGGGCTCGATTCCCGGCTGGGGTCACCGTCTGAGCGGAGTTTGCACATTCCCCTCGTGTCGGCATGGGTTTCCTCCGGGTGCTCCGGTTTCTTCCCACAATCCAAAGACATGCGGGTTAGGTTGATTGGCCATGCTAAAATTGCCCCTTAGTGCCTTGAGATGGGTAGGTTAGAGGGATTAGTGGGTAAAATATGTAGGGATATGGGGGTAGGGCCTGGGTGGGATTGTGGTCGGTGCAGACTCGATGGGCTGAATGGCCTCTTTCTATACCGTAGGATTCCTATGAAGCACTGACCAATGAAAGCATTTCCATATGAACCAGCCGTTAAATAAATGTGGGAGATGAATATGTTGCAGATGGATGAGATTAGTTTCATGGATAAACTGAAACACTTGAAGCATTCATACGCTGATATAAATCTCATTAATAAATGATCACTTACATCTGAGAGGAGGTTGAAGCAGTTTGGACAATTTTGTGGCGTTACAAGATCAGAAGATTCGTGGAACTCTGCTGCAGTACATTATCCAGTCTAAAGGACATGGAACGCGATGTACGAGGGAATTAAACAACATGAAATGAAATAGTGATGACGAGCGTGTAATTTAATACGCTGGAATTAAAAGAGAAAATTGTGATAATAAATGGAATGAAGCTTGCAGATCTCCATATAATCCATTACACCTTATTACGCGCATACATTTGCTCGATCTCCTCAGTGTGACAGGAGGAGAGGGAACTTGCTAACACTGTGCACATTTCAAATAGATAAATGTCAACTGGAACTGACTGAACTTGAAATTTGCCTGAATTGTACGACTCGAATAGTAGTTTTAAAGTTTGTTTAATACAGCTGAGACCTTTTTGTTTCTGGACAGGCTAACTCATGGTGACATCTATCTGTTTTACCTCACTGCACCTCTAAAAGCACAAAGCTACCTTACCAAAGTGGCACAGTGGTTAGCATTGTTGCCTCACAGCGCCAGGGACCCCGGTTCAACTCTGGCCTTGGGTCACTGTCTGTGTGGAGCTTGCACGTTCTCCTCGTGTCTACATGGGTTTCCTTCGGTTTCCTCCCACAGTCCAAAGATGTGCAGGTTAGGTAGATTGGCCATGATAAATTGACCCTACTGTCAGCGAAATTAACAGGGTAAATATGTGGGGTTGTGGGAATAGGGCTTAGGTGTGATTGTTGTCGGTACAGACCCAATGGGCCAAATGGCCTCCGTCTGCACTGTAGGGATTCTATGAAATTATTCTGTGTCGCAAGTAGGTTTACATTAACACTGCAATGAAAACCTCCTAGTCGGCACATTCCAGGCCCTGTTCGAGTACACTGAGGGAGAATTTAGCATGACCAATTCACCTAACCAGCACGTCTTTCAGACTGTAGAAGGAATTGGGACACCCAGAGGAAACTCAAGCAGATATGGGGAGAACGTGCAGACTCCACACGGACAGTGACCCAACCTGGGAATCAAAAGTAGGATCTGGCACTGTGAAGCTGCAGTGCTGACCACTGTGCCACCCTTGATAACTAGAAGCTGAGTGGGAACAAAGTCACAATTCGCTTTAGTTAAATGAATAAATAGCCATCAGTCAGATAGGTTTCTGCTGAGATCAAGGAACTGCATATGATTCCTTACTCTATGGATGAACTTTTACCTGGGAGCGTTTAACAAATTGGAGAGACAGCAGAAAGGTCAGTGAAACGTAAATAGGACGGCAATTAAAATGTATCACAGTCAATGCCACGGCAATCTCTGTGCACAGACCACATTAGGCACAAATCTCGGGTTTGTCTTTACCGTTTAATACTCCTGATGTTTTGCAACATTGACAGAAGGATGCTTCGTGCTTTTAAGGGATTGTTTTAGCGGATGAGAGACGCAACGAGGTAAAACAGATAGATGTCACCATGAATTAGCCTATCTGGAAAGAACGAGGTCTCAGCTACGCACCTAATGGGGCTGCAGGACCAAGCTCCCTGGTTTGACAGAAGGAGCAACGTCTCTTGAAAGTGACCACAGAACACGAAAGGAAAGATTGGGAATTCTGCAGAGACATTCCCACTTGGCAAGCATAACTGAGGGGGCGGTGGATCATTAGGAATCTTTGATAGATCTGATTTGATTCGTTATTGTCACATGTGTTGGGATACACTGAAAATTATCGCTTCATGCGTGCTATACAGACAAAACACAGAGTACACAGGGAGAAAGAAAAGGAGAGGGTGCAGAATATAGTGTTGCAGTTACAGGTAGAGAAAGATCAGCTTAATATTTGGTAGCTCCAAATGTCTGATGGCAGCAGAGAAGACACTATTCTTGAGTCAGTTGGTATGTGATCTCAGACTTTTGTATCTTTTTCCCAAAGGAAGAAGGTGGAAGAGAGAATGTCCGGGGTGCGTGGGGTCCTTGATTAGCCTGGCTGCTTTCCAGAGGCAGCAAGAAGTGTGGGCGGAATCAATGGATGGGAGGCTGGTGGAAAGGCAAACTCGATTTTCGTGAACCTTCAACCAAAGTTAGAATGGCTGACTGCGGCGACCTTCTAGGAAATTGTTGATGATTATATTTTGATATCGAAGGGACCAAGAGGGGATGAATATGTTGGGGGCAGGAATGTTAGCATTTATGAAAATCTAGAGGAAGAAAAAAGAAATGTGTACTTGTGTCTGAAAGTAACGCATTCCAAAAAGGGTATTTAATTTGGGGAATATTTTTTAAATATTTCACGCAGGGGAATATTTAAAAATATTTTACTGGCAATTGAAATTGACTTGGTGTGAGTCAAATCTATACATGAACTTAAATAATGTATTAAATACTAATAGATATTATCTGCATAAGTCATTTGGTAATGTGTTTGGCTTTCTCTACACTGATAATCAAGAAAGCATACACCCCAGGGGTATCACTGAATAAAGAGGTAGTTACCAGGCCAAGGGATGATTTACCACACATGACAACTGCAGCAGAGATTAGGATGTATTTGGGGAGAGAATTGGATAAGTGTTTGAAATGGAAACATGTAACAGAATGCAGAGAGAAGGTGTTGGAGCAGAGAGCTCGACATTGCAAACTAGCCCCTGCACAGATAAAATGGGCTGAATGGCCTTCTTCCATGCTACAGTTTCAAAGGTCACATGAATTTATCAATTGTGGAGGATACATTCTGCTAAAAGCAGCAACAGATAATTACTCCGATTGTGGTAAGTTTGTAAATGTTGATTCACTGGATTTCCAAATGCTGCCAATGTCCCGTTACAAAGTTTCACCATGAGTTCTGTGCGACTGAGATTTTCCGTTGTTATTTCTTGAAATTGTCCCTTTTCAGTTTGTACAAATCAGTTCCTAATCTGCCAGGTGACTGGGAGAGACACTCACCAATGTATAATTAATGATGGTGTGATATAACACCACTGCGAGCAGCGGGAAACGCACCGCGCAAACTGACAACCACGGCACTTAGTTTCAAAAACCAGAAAATTCCACCCAAGCTCTCTGATGGCCGAGTTTTCTTTTCCATTTTCCATGTGGCCTCACCTCACACAGATGGTGATAGTGTCACATGTAGCAGCACACCCGGTCTGTGCTGAGTTAGGTAGTTCATAGAAACCCTACAGTGCAGAAAGAGGCCATTTGGCCCATCGAGTCTGGACTGACCACAATCCCACCCAGACCCTAACCCCATATCCCAACATATTTACCCACTAATCCTTCTAACCTAAGCATCTTAGGACCCGAAGGGGTAATTCTAGCATGGTCAATCAACCTAACCCCCACATCTTTGGACTGTGGGAGGAAACCGGAGCACCTGGAGGAAACCCACGCAGGCACTAGGAGAATGTGCAAACTCCACGCAGTCAGTGACCCAAACCAGGAATCGAACCCCGGTCCCTGGAACTGTGAATCAGCAGTGCTAACCACTGTGCCACCGTGCCTTCCGATGGAAATAGTTTTCTCTATGAGTTATCATGTCCTCTGTATTTGGGTAGCTTTCAAACCACCACCATCCGGGTTCCCATTGAAAATGGTCACATCAGTAATGATATATTGAAGAGGTACCAATACCGGTGGAACCATATCCCAGTAATTACAGTGGGGATGGAATGGGATGCTGGCCTTCATAGCGAGGGGGATTGAATATAAAAGTAGGGAGGTCTTGCTGCAGCTGTATAGGGCATTGGTGAGGCCGCAGCTGGAGTACTGTGTGCAGTTTTGGGCGCCGCACCTGCGCAAAGATATTTTGGCCTTGGAGGGAGTGCAGAGGAGGTTTACTAGGCTGATACCGGAGTTGAGGGGGTTGAGCTATGAGGAGAGGCTGAATAAACTGGGCTTGTACTCGTTAGAGTTTAGAAGAATGAGGGGAGATCTCATTGAGACGTATAAGATGATGAATGGGATGGACAGGATAGAGGTGGAGAGACTCTTCCCGCTCAAAAAAGACAGTAGGACTAGGGGGCACAGCCTCAAGATAAAAGGGGGGCGGTTTAGAACGGAATTGAGGAGGAACTTCTTCACTCAAAGGGTGGTGAATCTCTGGAATTCTCTGCCCGTTGAAGTGGTGGAGGCTGCCTCGCTAAATATTTTTAAGACGCGGGTTGATGGGTTTTAGATAAGAGAGGGGATTAAGGGTTATGGGGAGAAAGCGGGAAAGTGGAACTGAGCAGCGACAGATCAGCCATGATCTTATTGAATGGCGGGGCAGGCTCGAAGGGCAAGATGGCCTACTCCTGCTCCTATTTCTTATGTTCTTAATTCCCAGTTACAAGAAGATCAAGCTGAGGGCCTCACTGATGAAAGGTAATAATTTAGAATCTCTGTTCAACCTTAATTAATGCTTTCTGATAGGACCTGAGGTGGATTACCCTGTCGGCAGCACATTTGGTCTTCGATCTCATTGGGAGTGTGAAACACTGGGCATCTCTCACTCCCAACAGATGACTTGCTAATTGGGTCAAATGCTTTTCTTTTGCTATTTGATGGATGCTGACATCAGCAACAGTGGAACTAATCCAGCTCGACTAAATACTCGAAGCAAATGAGAAAGTAATGCTTTAGGGATGGTCTCCACACACAGAGATCAGCAACTTGACTGAAAAAGCAAGTGACCATGGAAATCATTGCCCAGCCACACTCAGAGGGGTTGGAGTGGAATATTGGAGTCAGTGAAAAGATTAAAAATGAAGCATTTAATTCAGAACACATTTAAACATAAAACTTGCATTGTGTAACAGACACAGTTACCGCTACTTTCTCAAAAGGTGAAGGAAATTTGGCATGTCCGCTATGATTCACCAACTTTTACAGACGCACCATAGAAAGCATTCTTTCTGGTTGTATCACAGCTTGGCATGGCTCCTGCTCTGCCCCAGACCGCAAGAAACTACAAAATGCAGTGAATGAAGACCTGTCCATCATGCAAACCAGCCCCCATCCATAGACTCTATCTACACTTCACACTGCCTTGGATAATTAAGGACCCCACGCACCAGGACATCCTCTCTTCCACCTTCTTCCATTGGAAAAAAGGTACAAAATTCCAAGATCATGTACCAACCGACTCAAGAACAGCTTCTTCCCTGCTGCTGTCAGACTTTTGAATGGGTCTACCTCGCACTAAGCTGATCTTTCTCTATGCCCTAAGTGTGACTGTAACACTACATTCTGCACCCTCTCCTTTCCTTCTCCATGAACGATATGCTATGTCTGTATAGCGCACAAGAAACAATCCTTTTCGCTGCATACTGATACACCTGACAATAATAAATCAAATCAAGTCAAATCACAAGCAAAGGAAAAGCTGTCTCTGATGGAATAACTCCTCCTTATCGAGAACGTTCGGGGAATTGTACCACATCTGTGCCAAGTATCATTTACATTCTCTACATTCATCGCACCCCTTTCTGCATTTTATGTTACGAACACACTTATTTGAGACTGAGCTGACACTGTTAAAATGCATATCATCTTTGACCTCTGAACAATTTTCACTTGGACTCCACAGGGAGCTGGAAATCAATGAAACAATTCCCTATTCTCCATGAGCTTCTGTCTGAAAGCTGCTTTGATGCAGTTCCATGGATTGTGCTGCTGTGACAATGATATGCATAACTGCTCCTGACATTCTGCAGCTTGTTATTAATGGAGTGTACTGTAAACAGAGTCCACTGAGTTGCAGTGACTGTCATAAAGCATCGCGTCATCAGATAGGCTCAAGTCCCGCAAAACAGGAACTTCTCGGAGGCTAAGAGCAGGAGTGTCCAGCCCTGCCGGGACTGTCCAGTCCAAATTCAATGGGCTTTTCACTGGGCTGTTGAATCTCCCATGACAGGTCCTGCCATGACAAGGGTGGAGAATCCCGTTCAGTGATGGGCTGGAAAAGTGGGCTGATTCATAGAATGAATTATAGAATCTCTACCGTGAACAGGAGGCCATTCGGCCCATCGAATCTGCCTAACAACAATCCCACCCTATCCCTGTAATCCCACTTATTTACCCAGCTAATCCCTTTAACCTACACATCCAGAGACACTAGGGGCAATCTAGCATGGCCAATCAACCTAGCCCACACATTTTTGGAGTGTGGGAGGAAACTGGAACACCCGGACAAAACCCACTCAGACACAGGAAGAATTCCACACAGACAGTGGCCCAAGCTGGGAATCAAATCCAGGTCCCTGGAGCTGCGAGGCAGCAGTGCTAACCACTGTGCTACCGTGACATCCCAAAGTGACGGTTTCCCTTTGTCCCAAAGCCAGGAAGCCAATGCAAAAATCCCATGGCCTGGTCTCCATCTAGACATGGCATCTACAGGCCAAAAACTATACATGCAAAACATCCTGGAGGACCATAGGGAGCTGATCCTCTTCCCACCTCAGACTTGACAGTACATTTCACAAAGAGGAGCAGGGTGAAAGCAGCCATATGCAAGGTCTCTCTGACATACAATTGTCAGCTTTCCTTCTTGAGTCTAGACACTCAGAATAGATACCTTGTAAGAATTGTCATGTCTTTAGGCAGTGTGATTTGTCAACCATGGCCATTAAAGTGGAAATATTGAGGCTATTAGAGTGTGCAGCTTCTGTCCAGCTCCTTAAATGTTTCATCATCCAGCCCTTTTTATATGCCTCGTCAGGAACAGATGGCCAATAAGAAATGTAGCCCCAAAACTTAAGGATTCACCCATGAATACACCCCATTAGACAAGGACAAATTCTCCCTCAAAGTTAATAATCAGCTGAGCTTTGTTTTCCATTCCTTGAGCAAGTAGTTAATTGGGGGCTCCTCCATTCATCCCAAAATGTGTAGTCCTGAACATCTCCCACATGCCTTGCAGTCCCTCCAATTTCCATTTTTTCAAGCTTGTTTTTCCAACTGTGTCATTACTCAGGAAAGTCAAAGATGGTGCTGCAAATGTTCATGAGTGCAACTATCAACCTCCCCCACTCCCCTACCAAGTTCCTGCCCTGTTTCACCACCAAGTTCCTGCCCCACTCCCCCACCAAGTTCCCGCCCCATTCCCCCACCAAATTCCTGCCCCACTCCCCCACCAAATTCCTGCCCCACTCCCCAACAAAGTTCCTGCCCCACTCCCCCACCAAATTCCTGCCCCACTCCCCAACAAAGTTCCCGCCCCACTCCCCCACCAAATTCCTGCCCCACTCCCCAACAAAGTTCCCGCCCCACTCCCCAACAAAGTTCCCGCCCCACTCCCCAACAAAGTTCCCGCCCCACTCCCCAACAAAGTTCCCGCCCCACTCCCCAACAAAGTTCCTGCCCCACTCCCCACCAAGTTCCTGCCCCACTCCCCACCAAGTTCCTGCCCCACTCTCCAACCAAGTTCCTGCCCCACTCCCCAACAAAGTTCCCGCCCCACTCCCCAACAAAGTTCCCGCCCCACTCCCCAACAAAGTTCCTGCCCCACTCCCCAACAAAGTTCCTGCCCCACTCCCAACAAAGTTCCTGCCCCACTCCCCAACAAAGTTCCTGCCCCACTCCCCAACAAAGTTCCTGCCCCACTCCCCAACAAAGTTCCTGCCCCACTCCCCAACAAAGTTCCTGCCCCACTCCCCAACAAAGTTCCCGCCCCACTCCCCAACAAAGTTCCCGCCCCACTCCCCAACAAAGTTCCCGCCCCACTCCCCAACAAAGTTTCCGCCCCACTCCCCAACAAAGTTCCCGCCCCACTCCCCAACAAAGTTCCCGCCCCACTCCCCAACAAAGTTCCCGCCCCACTCCCCAACAAAGTTCCCGCCCCACTCCCCAACAAAGTTCCCGCCCCACTCCCCAACCAAGTTCCCGCCCCACTCCCCAACAAAGTTCCCGCCCCACTCCCCAACAAAGTTCCCGCCCCACTCCCCAAACAAGTTCCCGCCCCACTCCCCAACAAAGTTCCTGCCCCACTCCCCAACCAAGTTCCTGCCCCACTCCCCAACCAAGTTCCTGCCCCACTCTCCAAACAAGTTCCTGCCCCACTCCCCAACAAAGTTCCTGCCCCACTCCCCAACAAAGTTCCTGCCCCACTCCCCAACAAAGTTCCTGCCCCACTCCCCAACAAAGTTCCTGCCCCACTCTCCAACAAAGTTCCTCGCCCCACTCCCCAACAAAGTTCCTGCCCCACTCCCCAACAAAGTTCCTGCCCCACTCCCCAACAAAGTTCCTGCCCCACTCCCCAACAAAGTTCCTGCCCCACTCCCCAACAAAGTTCCTGCCCCACTCCCCAACAAAGTTCCTGCCCCACTCCCCAACAAAGTTCCTGCCCCACTCCCCAACAAAGTTCCTGCCCCACTCCCCAACAAAGCTCCTGCCCTACTCCCCCACCAAGTTCCTCGCCCCTTCATCCACCAAGTTTCTTCCCCCTCACCCACCAAGTTCCTCCCATCCTCCTCCACAATCACAGCCTCTTAATTTCATTCCCTCTGTTCCATCCAGCCTCTCTGATTATCGCTGACCACATCAATTCCTATTCTATCCTCTCTCCTCCTTGCTGATCCATGCCCTCTGTCCCCTTCCCCTTCTCAAAGCCACCTACACCCTTACTTTCAGAGACCTACATGAGATCTTCCAATAAACCTCCAAGACTAGAGACTTACCAGATCCGAATGCCTCCCCAGAATGTGGCTACACCCTCTGTATCTGAATATCATGACTCAGCCTCCCAGAACCAAATGCCTCAGCTGAATATGCCCTACGCACAAATCTGTGCATGATAGTCACTGTCCACAGAGGCCTTCCTCTTCCCAAGACCAGGTCCAAGAAATGTGTGCCATGTAGAGACCTCTAAAACAGCCCCAACAGTGCAGCCTCATTCCCCGGACAATCTGTCACACTTACTGGCTGGACTCTCTTTCCCCCTTCCCTAGGTGGTCAACTAAGATTTTCCTCCAGACAGTCTGCACCATCTAACTGATTAATGTGTTATTGTCTCTCCCTCTCTCTCTTCAATTGATCAGAGTTCTACACATGACCCTCAGAAGAGGGGGAATGGAAGCCCAGTCCATCACGCACATGAGGCTCCCATCCATTGACTCTGTCTACATTCCCCACTGCCTCAGAAAAACAGCCAACAGAATCAGGGACCCCACACACCCCCCAGATATACACTTTCTTCTATTGGGAAAAAGATACAAAAGTCTGAGGTCAGGTACCAACCGACTCAAGAACAGCTTCTTCCCTGCTGCCTTCAAACTTTTGAATGGGTACACTTGTATTAAGTTGATCTTTCTCTACACCCTAGCTATGACTGTAACACCACATTCTGCACTCTCTCCTTTCCTTCTCCATGAATGGTGTGCTTTGTCTGTACAGCACACAAGAAACAATACTTTTCATTGAATCCAAATACATGTGACAATAATAAATCAAATCAAATCAGAAAAGTGCAAGTGATTCCCACTGAAAGGCAGGACCTGACAGAACAGCGGAACATGCAGGGCCTTCTGCTGTTCAGTTCTTGCACCCTTGTGGAGCATGGCACATCGCGCGGTGGGTGAAGGCAGGAAGAAGTTGCCCTCCCTGCCATTACATCATGGATTCCAATCTCCGGACTCCATATTTAAAGGTCACCAGGGCAGTCTCATTAACCTTCATTGCGGGTCCAGTCTCTGCTCCCCTTAACACCTACGCATCCCCCACTCCACTTCCAGCCTTTGCACAGATTGTACTACCAGCACCCGATATGAGTGAAGTTATGAGAGGTCCCCAAGAAGCTCCAAACAGCATCTACTGAGGTCAAAGTCATGGAAGATGTGAAGCTCCCCAGATGCGCACAACAGTGATACAGTGATTAGCACTGCTGCCTCACAGCGCCAGGGACCCGGATTCGATTCCCGGCTTGGGTCACTGTCTGTGTGGAGTCTGCACATTCTTCCCGTGTCTGTGTGGGTTTCCTCCGGGTGCTCCGGTTTCCTCCCACAGTCTGAAAAGCGAGCTTATTAGGTGCATTGGCCATGCTAAGTTCTCCCTCAGTGTACCCAAACAGGCGCCAGAGTGTGGTGACAAGGGGATTTTCACAGTAATGTATAAATAAATTAAATACAGTCATAAAATTGAATGTTCTAAGTAATTCAGAGCTGAAAATTAATTCCAGTAACATGAACTTTTAAAACCAAAGAATCCCTCCAGTGCAGAAGGAGGCCATTCATCCCATTGAATTTGCACTGACGTTTTGAAGAACATCTTACCCAGGTCCACCCCTACTCCCTCCGTCCTATTCCCATAACCCCAAGCACTTACCAAGGCCAATCCATCTAACCTGCATATCTTGGGATCCTAAGGAGCAATTTATCATGGCCAGTCTGCCCAACCTATGTGCCTTTCGGACTGTGGGAGGTAACTGGAGCACTTGGAAACATTGGGAGAATGTACAAACTCCACACATCACCCGAGGCCAGGATTAAACCGAGGTTCCTGGCACTGTGAGGCAGCAGTGTTAATCACTGTGCCACCGTGCTGCCTGTGCATGACATGCTAATATTTGCAAAGGGGCTTCCTGACATTGTTCACCTGGGAGCTCAACAAGCCTTTAACATCTCATAGAAACTAGAAGCAGGAGTAGGCCATTCGGCCCTTCAAACCTGCCCCAACATTTATTTTGATCATGGCTGATCAGTGAATTCAATACCCTGATCCCCCTCCTTCTTCCCATATCCCTTGATCCTTTTAGCCCCAAGAGCTATATCTAATTTCATCTTGAAATCAGACAATGTTTTGGCCTCAACGTTCTGTGGTAGTGAATTCCACACATTCATCACTTTCTGGGTGAAGAAATTTCTCCTCATCTCAGTTTAAATTGTTATCCCTAATCCTCAAACTATGACCCTTAGTTCTGGACTCTCCCCACCACCTAACAGAAAGTAAAGAGTGGGGGTAAATGGGTGTTTTTCTGGTTGGCGATCAGTGACTAGTGATGTGCCTCAGCGATCAGTGTTGGGGCCGCAATTGTTTACAATTTACATTGATGATTTGGACTTAGGGACCAAGTGAAGTGTATCAAAATTCACAGATGACATTATGATGGGTGGAAGAGCAAAGTGTGCAGAGGACGCTGAAAGTCTGCAAAGGGACATAGATAATCTTAGTGACTGGGCGAGTGTCTGGCAGATGGAGTACAATGTTGGTAAATGTGAGGCCATCCATTTTGATAGGAATAACAGCAAAATGGACTATTATTTAAATGGTAAAAAATTGCAGCATGCTGCTGTGCAGAGGAACCTGGGTGTCCTTGTGCAAGAATCTCAAGGAGCTGGTTTGCAGGTGCAGCAGGTAATTAAGAAGGCAAATGGAATTTTGTCCTTCATTGCTAGAGGGATGGAGTTTAAAAACAGCGAGGTTATGTTGCAGCTGTATAAGGTGCTGGTTGAGGCCACACCTGGAATACTGTGTACAGTTTTGGTCTCCTTATTTGAGAAAGGATATACTGGCACTGGAGGGGGTGCAGAGGAGATTCACTCGGTTGATTGTGGAGTTGAGAGGGTTGACTTATGCGGAGAGACTGAATAGACTAGGGCTATACTCTTTGGAATTCAGAAGAACGAGGGGAAATCTTATAGAAACATATAAGATTATGAAGGAAATAGAGGAGATAGAAGCAGGGAAGTTGTTTCCACTGACGAATGAAACTAGAATTAGGGGGCATAGTCTCAAAATAAGGGGAAGCAGATTTAGGACTGAGTTGAGAAAGAACTTCTTCACACAAAGGGTTGTGAATCTGTGGAATTCCCTGTCCAGTGAAGCACTTGAGGCTACCTCATTGAGTGTTTTTAAGGCAAGGATAGATAAATTTTTGAAAAGTAAAGGAATGAAGGGTTATGGTGAGTGGGTGGGTAAGTGGAGCTGAGTCCACAAAAAGATCAACCGTGATCTTATTGAATGATGGAACAGGCTCGAGGGGCCAGATGGCCTACTCCTGCTCCTAGTTCTTATGTTCTTATTGGGAACATTCTTTCCAAATCTACCCTGTCTGACCCTTAAGAATTTCAAGAAAGAAAATTCCGACTGTTCATCTTGAGGTCAAGGGGCCTGATTTTTGGCTCACGTCAAATTAAGTTCTCCTGCCCGCTGGGGAGGGCGGGGGAGATGGTGTCTGGAGTTCCAGGGGTGGGGGGCAGGGGTGCATCTGGAAGATGTGGCCAATTGTTTAAAACAGGCGTGCTAAAAGTCACACAAGCTTAATCCTTTACATTGGGGTATCGCTCCTTTCCCAGGTAATAATTTAAGTTGATGCCATCATATGGGAGTAGATCAGCTCTAATTTGATTGTGTCTGGAATTATTTCATTCTCAGTGCCATTAATGATATGAAGCGTTTTATTTCTTTGGGAATCTCAGGTCTTAACCCAAGGCCACAGGCGGCAATTTGTGGAATTGCTTCACTGACAGTTTAAAACACAATGTTCCGGCAGGCAGTTATTTAACTGACGGAACAAAAGGAAAGTGCTGACTGACTTTCAAATGCTGTTTCGATGTTTCAGAATAACTACTGAAAAACAGTCACAAAACTCTGCCGGAACAGAAGTTTGTTAAACTGGACAATTGAGGGCTACACAAACGTAGAGGATTCTTAAGGAGCTTGACAGGGTAAATACTGAAAGGGTGTTTTCCCTTCGTGGGACTGCCTAGGACCAGAGTGTGGCACGGTGGCACAGCACAGTGGTTAGCACTGCTGCCTTACAGCGCCAGGGACCCGGGTTCGATTCCAGCCTTTGGTCACTGTCCGTGTAGAGGTTGCTTGTTCTTCCTGTGTGTGCATTCAGAAAAGAATAAAATAAAAGCAAATTACTGCGAATGCTGGAACCAAAAGAGAAAATGCTGGAAAATCTCAGCAGATCTGGCTGCATCTGTAAAGAGAGAAAAGAGCTGACGTTTCGACCCTTTGTAAAAGCGAGTTGTAAAAACCCAGCGAGTTCACCAATATCCTTTAGGGAAGAAAATCCGAGCTGGAATTCTCTAGCCGCTTACACCGGTGAGATTCTCCGATCCCTCCAGCAGCATACATCTACCCGCAGGTTCCCCGCTGGTGTGGGGTGACATCACTGGGAATTCCCGTTGACCATGGCAGAACCGGAGAATCCCGCCGCTAGCAAGCACTGCGCCACCTCCTGCCGGTGGGAAACACGTGGCTGGAAAGCCAGAGAATCTCACCCATAGTGTCCTTACGAAGTCTGCATTAATGCGTTGATGTGGTTGATTCTCGACTGGCGCTTGGGTTGACCGAACAGGCCACTTGGTTGTCGCCAGGACAATGAGGGATGTGCAGAGAATGGTGGCCATGTCAGCACAGCCCACGTTCTGAGAGAGAGCAGGTGCCATGACATTCCAAGCACAAAGTTGCCAATTCCAGCAACAGACTTCCCTGGGAAGTTGGAAAAACGTTGGCTCCCACCAGCAATGTCCCAGCATGCATCTCAGAACTTCCTGAGCAAACAGGAAAACACAACCAAACGGCAGATACAACGTCAAGCAGAGCAGTCATTCAGTTAGGAAGGAACAATAAGGAGATAAGAGCCTGAACTTTTTCCTTGTAGAGCGCTCACACTCGGCCAGTCCAGAAGTGTGGCCATGCTTCATTCCAGTGGCCATAGAGTTATAGAGGTTTACAGCATGGAAACAGGCCCTTCGGCCTAACTTGTCCATGCCACCCTTTTTGTTTAATACCTAAGCTAGTCCCAATTGCCTGAATTTGGCCCATATCCCTCTATACCCATTTTACCTATGTAACTGTCTAAACACTTTTTAAAAGACTGTTTGATGGATGCTGACATTGGAAACAGTGGAACCAATCCTGTTTGAACACCTGGAAACCTCACGACCATTTCCACTTCATCCCCGTTCCAGGTCGCGATGATTTTGAGTTATAAGGAGAGGCTGGATAGACAGGGACTTCTTTCCCTAGAGCGTAGGAGGCTTGGGGGTGATCTTATAGAGGTCTATAAAATAATGAGAGGCACAGGTCAGCTAGATGGTCAATATCTTTTCCAAAAGAATCTCAAACTAGAGGGCATAGGTTGAGAGGGGAGAGATACAAAAGGGTCCAGAGGGGGATATTTTTTCACAGAGGATGGTGAGTGTCTGGGACAAGCTGCCAGAGATAATAATTTTGCTAAAGAAAAACATTTGACCCAATTAACAAGTCATCGGTGGGAATGAGAGATGCCCAGTGTTTCACACTCCCAATGAGATCGAAGACCAAATGTGCTGCCAACAGGGTAATCCACCTCAGGGCCTATCAGAAAGCATTAATTAAGGTTGAACAGAGATTCTAAATCATTACCTTTCATCAGTGAGGCCCTCAGCTGGATCTTCTTGTAACTGGGAATTCCTCTCCATCTCCTCCATAAAAACTGGGATATGGTTCCGCCGGCACTGCTACCTCTTCAATATATCATTACTGATGTGACCATTTTTAATGGGAACCCGGATTGTGATGGTTAGAAAGCTACCCAAATACGGAGGGCATGATAACTCATAGAGAAAACCATTCCATCAGCACAGACTGGGTATCAAGGAGCCATTTCTGGTCGGATGCTACTGCTACATGTGACACTATCACCGTCTGTGTGAGGTGAGGCCACATGGAAAATGGAAAAGAAAACTCGGCCATCAGAGAGCTTGGGTGGAATTTTCTGGTTTTTGAAACTAAGCGCCGTGGTTGTCAGTTTGCGCGGTGCGTTTCCCGCTGGTCGCAGTGGTGTTATATCACACCATCATTAATTATACATTGGTGAGTGTCTCTCCCAGTCACCTGGCAGATTAGGAACTGATTTGTACAAACTGAAAAGGGACAATTTCAAGAAATAACAACGGAAAAGCTCAGTCGCACAGAACTCACGGTGAAACTTTGTAACGGGACATTGGCAGCGTTTGGAAATCCAGTGAATCAACATTTACAAACTTACCACAATCGGAGTAATTATCTGTTGCTGCTTTTAGCAGAATGTATCCTCCACAATTGATAAATTCATGTGACCTTCGAAACTGTAGCATGGAAGAAGGCCATTCAGCCCATTTTATCTGTGCAGGGGCTAGTTTGCAATGTCGAGCTCTCTGCTCCAATACCTTCTCTCTGCATTCTGTTACATATTTCCATTTCAAACACTTATCCAATTCTCTCCCCAAATACATCCTAATCTCTGCTGCAGTTGTCATGTGTGGTAAATCATCCCTTGGCCTGGTAACTACCTCTTTATTCAGTGATACCCCTGGGGTGTATGCTTTCTTGATTATCAGTGTAGAGAAAGCCAAACACATTACCAAATGACTTATGCAGATAATATCTATTAGTATTTAATACATTATTTAAGTTCATGTATAGATTTGACTCACACCAAGTCAATTTCAATTGCCAGTAAAATATTTTTAAATATTCCCTTGCGTGAAATATTTAAAAAATATTCCCCAAATTACATACCCTTTTTGGAATGTGTTACTTTCAGACACACGTAGACATTTCTTTTTTCTCCTCTAGATTTTCATAAATGCTAACTTTCCTGTCCCCAACACAGTCATTGCCTCTTGGGTTCCTTCAATATTAAAATATAGCCATCAACAATATCCTTGAAGGTTTCCCGCAGTTAGCCACTCTAAAAGTCAGTGAAAATCAAGTTTGCCTCTCTACCAGCCTCCCACCCACTGACCCTGTCTACACTTCCTGCTGCCTCAGGAAAGCAGCCAGCATAATCACGGACCCCATGCACCCTGGACATTCTCTCTTCCACCTTCTTCCAAAAGGAAAAAGATACAAAAGTCTGAGGTAACGTACCAACTGGCTCAAGAACAGCTTCTTTCCTGCTGCCAGACTTTTGAATAAACCCACGTTATATTAAGTTGTTCTTTCCCTACACCCCAGTGTGGCTATAATATGACATTCTGCACCCTCTCCTTCCCTTCTCCCTTATGTACTCCATGAAGGGTACGTTTTGTCTGTGTAGCGCGCAAGAAACAATACTTTTCACTGTGCCCCAATACATGTGACAATAATAAATCAAATCTAATCAAGGATTGTTGAGGGACCTCAAACCAAAAGTGAAATATGTATATGTGATATAAAGTATGTGGCATAGCAAGCGTTAATATGGGACTGGGAGGCTGAACTATCCACAGTGCGACATAGAGAGACACAATTTCACAGTGGCTGGATAGATAATGGGCACGCTGGGAAAGCCTCAAGTCTTCTGGGGAGAGTGGGATCCGGGATAAGGGACAGCGCAGCTAATCTGAGCAATTAGGGAAGGGTCACAGATGCTGACCCAGCCAGAAATACCTACTTGTCCTTGCTATAGAGGGAGTACAGTGAAGTTTTACCAGGCTGATGCCTGGGATGGCAGGTCTGTCATATGAGGAGAGACAAAGTTATATAGGGTTATATTCACTGGAGTTTAGAAGATCGAGAGGGATCTCATAGAAACTTATAAAACTCTAAAGGGTTACACAGGTTAGATTCAGAAAGAAGGCTCCCAATGGTGGGGGAGTCCAGAACCAGGGGTCATAGTTTGAGGGTAAGGGGTTAAACCTTTTAGAACTGAGGTGAGGAGAAATTTCTTCATCCAGAGGGTGGTGAATGTGTGGGATTCATCGCCACAGAAAGTAGTTGGGCCAAAACATTTTGTGATTTGAAGAAGAAATTAGACCTAGCTCCTGGGGCTAAAGGGATCAAGGGATATGGGGAAAAGTGGGGGGATCAGGATATTGAATTTGAGATCAGGTATGATCATAATGAATGGCAGAGCAGACTCGAAGGGCCGAATGGCCTACATCTGCTTCTAGTTCCTATGTTTTTATGAATGAATAAAATAAATAAATTGACAACTCTTTTTATTTCACCCTTTACTTCTTGAAAATGTTTCTTTTTCAATAAAAAAAAGGCTTAAAAGATTTTAACCAGAGTGGCTCAAACTCACCCAGTCCCACTCGTTCAATCCTGCATCTGACACTTATGAAGGAATAGGTTCACTTTGTCAGTGCAAATTTGCTCGGGCACAATGGGGCAACGTAACCTTGAAACCAATTGTACAAAACATCACACCTTGTAAGAGTTAATAAAACGCTCTTTATCTGTCAGGATTTTGAACGAATGTTCATAGCTCAATGTTGAGTGTCCTTTATCAAAGCCAGCGCATCCTTCCTTAAGTATGGGGGCCATAAATGGTGGATTTCTCTTCAATGAACACATTGTTTAATTAAAACAAAATAAAAAAAGCATAGGGTGGCACAGTGATTAGCACTGCTGCCTCACAGTGTCACAAACCTGGGCTCAATTCCAGCCTTGGGTCACTGTCTGTGTGGAATTTATACATTCTCCACGTGTCCCTGTGGGATTCCTCCCACAGTCTAAAGTTGTGCAGATTAGGTTAATTAGCCATGCTAATGTCAGGGTAAATAAATGAGATTACAGAATTATTCTGTCTGGAGTTTGCACATTCTCCTCGTGTCTGCATGGGTTTCCTCTGGGTGCTCCAGTTTCCTCCCACAGTCCAAAGATGTGCGGGTTAGGTTGATTGGCCATGCTAAGAAATTGTCCCTCAGTGCCCAGGGATGTGTATGTTAGAGGGATTAGTGGGTATAATACAGAGGGATATGGGGATAGGGCCTGGGTGGGATTGTGTTCAGTGCAGACTCGATGGGCCGAAGGGCCTAAGGATTCTATGATTCTATTCTATTCTATCTTATGACCCTTGGATCTCAATGCCTCTGACACCTTTAAATAGATGTGTACACATATACATTTTCTTTAGCTGCCCTGACCGATATTTCTTGTTTTTTGGAAAAGTTATATCCAGTGAATAACCTGAGTAGAAAAATTGCTTGTCAAATAAAGGAATTTTTTTTTCGCTGCAGCATCAGCGTTATGAAGAAATCCATCACGCTGACAGTTCTTGTTATCTCAGTAATATGACTCTCCCCTCTCCATTTCTTGACAGGGGTGAATGCATCTGTAATCATGGGTGCAGTTTATGCACTGTGTTCGGGTTATGTAGTGCGATTGCATAAATGTGTCAGGATGGGAATGTCCTTTTATGTCTCCGCTCCCTTCCTGTGTTTCGCCAGCCCCTCGTCTCGCTCATTCTCCAAATTCAGGCTCCGAATACCTGGATTTATTGCAGCTCCGACAGAGACTGTCTTTACCTGATAGTCACACCCGTGCTCTCTCCGGCTGGAATGAGAACTCTGAAGATCATACGCTTCATTTCCCCCCCACTTTTTCTAAGCCAGGAAAACAAATGCAAATTGCAGGAAAGCTCAGGCTGAGATCTTGAAGATTCACTGCCATTGAATCACAGAATTCCTACAGCGCAGAAGGAGGCCATTCGGCCCCGCACCTACAATAATCCCGCCCTATACCTGTAACCCTACATATTTACCCTGCTGATCCCCCTGACACTAAAGGTCAATTTACCATGACAAATCCACCGAACCTGCACATCTTTAGACTGTGTGAGGAAACTGGAGCACCCAGGGGAAACCCACAGGGAGAATGTGGAAACTCCAGAGACAGTATCACAAGACAGGAATCGAACCCAGGTCCCTGGTGCTGTGAGGCAGCAGTGCTAACCACTGTGCCACCATGCATGGCAATGAAGCCCAAGGATTCCTGACCTGAAGTCTACAATGGAAAGATATGTGACCATAGAACATTATGGCACAGAAATGTAATATTACATGTTAATGTTTTGTCTCTTTTAATCTACAGGTGTCAGTCCACCTTGTTGCCAAACGAGGGGCATGCACGCGGTGGGTCGTACGTGGGCTGCTCTTGGAGGTTTCGAGAGTGGCCTAGTACTTTGTGTTGTTGTGTGTGCTTAATCCTGGACCAGCAGATGGGCACCACAACAGCTCAGTGACTATCACTGCTAGCTGTGCAGATACATGGATTTGGGCTTGTGTCTGTGGGAGTTTGTGCATTCTCCCTGTGGTTGCGTGGGTTTCCTCCGGGTGCTCCGGTTTCCTCCCACACCCCAAAGATGTGCTCTTAGGCTGATTGGTTTTACCAAATTGACCCTACACTATTCTCCCCTGGATCTGGCTACATTAGGGGTACCATTCACATACACACGGGGCAGGTTAGGTGCAGGAAAATGCTTTGTTGAAATGGCGGCGCGGGCTCGTTGGGCCGAAGGGCCTGTTTCCCGTGCTAGGTTGTTCTTTGTAAACAGGCCTTTTGGCCCTTCTTGGCTGTGCCGAACCATTTTTCTGCCCAGTCCCACTGACCCACACCTGGACCATATCCCTCCACACCCCTCTCATCCATGTATATGTCCAAGCTTTTCTTAGATGTTAAAAACGAGCCTGCATTCACCACTTCATCTGGCAGCTCATAGGTGTTTCCACCCACCCCCCCCACCCCCCCCCCAGTATTTCCTTTAAACATTTCCCCCTTCACTCTTAACCCACATCCTCTAGTTTTTTTCTCCCCGAGCCTCAGTGGAAAAAACCTGCTTGCATTCATTCTATCTCTACCCATCATAATTTAATACACCTCCATCAAAACTCCCCTCATTCTTCTATGCTCCAGGCAATAAAGTCCTGAACTATTCAACCTTTCTCTGTAACTCAGTTTCTCAAGTCCTGGCAACATCCTTGTAAACCTTCTCTGCACTCTTTCAACCTTATTAACATCCTTCCTGTAATTAGGTGACCAAAACTGTACACAATACTCCAAATTCAGCCTCACCAATGTCTTATACAACCTCACCATAACATTCCAACTCTTATACTCAGTACTTTGATTTATAAAGGCCAATGTACCAAAAGCGGTCTTTATGACCCTTATCTACCTGTGGCGCCACTTTTAGGGAATTACGTATCCGTATTCCAGATCCCTCTGTTCTACTGCACTCTTCAATGTCCTACCATTTACCTTGTATGTTCTACCTTGGTTTGTCCTTCCAAAGTGCAATACATCACACTTGTCTGCAATAAATTCCATCTGCCATTTTTCAGCTCATTTTTCTAGCTGGTAACTTGTGGGGTCATAATTCCAGGATTCCTTTCTGAGTGTGACAGCTTCTGGCCTTTCATGGGAAATCGCTGATTGACCAACAATGCTGGAATTTACTTGCAAGATAAAGAACCACAAATGGTTGAAGAGGTTAGGTAAGCAGTTACACACTGCTCCTGTATAGTGCCTACACGAGTGGTTTATTCCACCAATAAGAACATAAGAAATAGGAGCAGGAGTAGGCCATCTAGCCCTTCGAGCCTGCCCCGCCATTCAATAAGATCATGGCTGATCTGTCGTGTCTCAGTTCCACATTCCCGCCCTCTCCCCATAACCCTTAATCCCCTCGCTTATTAAAAACCCATCAACCCGCGTCCTAAAAATATTTAGCGAGGCAGCCTCCACCACTTCAACGGGCAGAGAATTCCAGAGATTCACCACCCTTTGAGTGAAGAAGTTCCTCCTCAACTCCGTTCTAAACCGCCCCCCCCTTTACCTTTATCTTGAGGCTGTGCCCCCTAGTCCTACTGTCCTTTCTGAGCGGGAAGAGTCTCTCCACCTCTATCCTATCTATCCCATTCATCATCTTATATGTCTCAATGAGATCTCCCCTCATTCTTCTAAACTCTAACGAGTACAAGCCTAGTTTATTCAGCCTCTCCTCATAGCTCAATCCCCTCAACTCCGGAATCAGCCTAGTAAACCTCCTCTGCACTCCCTCCAAGGCCAAAATATCCTTGCGTAAGTGCGGCGACCAAAACTGCACACAGTACTCCAGCTGCGGCCTCACCAGTGCCCTATACAGCTGCAGCAAGACCTCCCTACTTTTATATTCAATCCCCCTCGCTATGAAGGCCAGCATCCCATTCACCTTCCTGACCACCTGCTGCACCTGCAGGCTGGGTTTTTGCGATTCATGCACAAGGACCCCGAGGTCCCTCTGCACCGTCGCCTGCTACAGTTATTCGCCAGGTAAGTAATAGGCTGTTGTCATCAATCCAGAAAGACATTCTTGTCTCCCACACAACTAAACAATGGCAGGGATGAAATTCAGTGTCAGTGCATGGCTGAGTATATACAGCCATACACCCCAGTGATTGGCAGATCGAATCAAACATTAGGGGGCGTACTCAACCGGTCTGTGTTCGTAAAGCCCAAGACAAGAATGAGTGCTGTTAGATATAATTCTGCGATGGGCAGCACTTGCCAAATAATCCTGACTGTGCTAAGAGCTACAGCAACAATTTAAATTGAGCTTATAACATGGCCCCATTGCACTTGCTGGAAGTGACATCTATTCATAAACAGGAACCCATTCACTGCAAGCCTTGCACTTTTCTGAATTATTCAGAAGCTTTGAGAATTGGTCTCCAAGGCAACATCTTGGCCAATCGGAGTCGACTTGCCAACCACTTTTGTCCAGTACCAAAAATTGCCCTGATTCTTTGAAATGTAATATTCATGCTGAGTGTGAGATGAGAAGCTTCAACAACATGTGTCTCTTTTCAGCAATACTCGGGTTGTGATAAATCAAACAACTGTTTGGACATGGATGGGTTGTGTAAGTGGGAAAAGATTTCGCAGATGGAGTATAACATGGGAAAATGATTTGATTTATTATTGTCACCCATATTGGGATACAGTGAAAAGTATTGTTTCTTGCACGCTATACATACAAAGCATTCTGTTCATAGAGTACACAGGGGAAAAGGAAAGGAGAGTTTGCAGAATGTAGGGTTACAGACATGGCGAAGGTATCGAGAAAGATCAGCCTCATGTAAGGTAGGTCCACTCAAAAGTCTGATGGCAGCAGGGAAGAGTCGGTTAGTACGTGACCTCAGATTTTTGTATCTTTTTCCCGACGGAAGAAGGTGGAAGAGAGAATGTCCGAGGTGAGTGGGATCCTTGATAACGCTGGCTGCTTTTCCTAGGCAGTGGGAAGACAGTCAATGAATGAGAAGCTGGTTTGCCTGATGGACTGGCTTACATTCACAATCCTTTGTGGTCCTGGGTCATATCAAGCTGTGATAATGCCAAAAAGGTGAAGTTGTCCACTTTTATAGGAATCACAGAAAAGCAGAATATTAATTCAATGGAGAGAGCCTGGAAAATGCAGCAATACAAAGGGTTCTGGGTGTTCTTGTACATGAATCACAAAAGGTTAGCATGCAGGTACAGTGAGCAATTAGGAAAACAAAAGGAAGGTTAGTCTTCATTGCGAGGAGGATGGATTAAAGTGGGGAAGTCTGTATCACTGCACCTAGAGTGCTGCAAATTAGGGTTCCCTAATTTAAGGAGGAAAATAGCTACAATGGAGAGAGTTCAGAGAAGGGTCACTAGCTTGATTCTTGGGATGAAGTGTCTTTCTTCTGCAAAACAATTGAAGAAATGAAGCTTATTGTCACTGAGATCCAGAAAAACAAAGAGGTGATCTTATTGAAATATAAGATTCTGAGGGGGCTTGGCAGTATAAGGACGGAGGGGATACCTCCCCTCTCTGCAGGAATCTAGAACTAGAGGACACCATTTTGGAATCCGGGGTCTCCCATTTGAGATGGAGATGAGGGGGAATCTCCTCTCTCACAGGATATTAGAAATTTTCTCCTCCAGGGAGCAATGGAGGCTGGGTCATTGAATATAATCAAGTTTGACAAAAATTTGATCGAGATGGGAAGTCAAGGCGAATGGAAGGCAGATAGAAAAGTGGAATTGAGGCTATGATCAGAGCAGTCTAAAGGGCAGATCAGGCCCGATGGGCTGAATGGCCTACTCCTGCTTCTATTTCTTGTCTTCTTATGTTTTAATAGGTAACAAAAATTACTTGAGAAGAGCAGACAGGTCAAGTCAACGTATCTAATAAAGGGTTTAGTTTGCAATGCAACAGCCAATTTCAGTGCAATTTACAAGCCAGTTATTATGATTCAGCCCTCATTGCATCTTATCAACTTGACTCAGTGTCATTCAACCCTCCTGAATATCAGAGATGACCTACTTGACTTCACGGTCCACTGTAACATCCACTGACAGTCAATTAGGTTCCTTGAGAGTTGTAATATGACAAGTTATAAATATTTAATTATGTTGATTTCCTGCAGTTGTTATGTCAGCATCAGCAGTGCAAAACATATTCGCAGTAAGTCTGATATCTTCCATTTGTCAGGTATATGCAATTTGACCTCTGTGTCACAGGAACCTGTGTCCAGGAATCTGTCGTGTCTACAGGATCTGTGTTAGGGATCCGTGTTCAGGATCTGTGTACAGGACCAATGTGCAGAATCCGTATACAGGATCTGTGTACAGGATCAACCTATAGGACTTGTGTACAGGATCCGTGTACAGGACCCGTGTACAGGACTTCTCGTCAACTGGAACTGAAAAACAAGATGGCTTTGCAGGCCATTGAACCAACTGGTGTGAGACTGTGCCGTGCCAACCAAAAAACCTCAAGGCTGGATCTTACTTGGAGGCGGTTTAGATCATCTGAACTCCAACAGCAATCCAGCTGCTAAAATCGGGCTATAGAGGAGAATCACAATCAGGATAGAATCATAGAATTATACAGTGTAAAAGAGGCCCTTCAGCCCATTGAGTTTGCACCGACACATTAGAAACACTTAACCTCCCACCTAATCCCATGTACTAGCAGTTGGTCTTGAATGTTATGATGTGCCAAGTGCTCATCCAGGTACTTTTTACAGGTTGTGAGGCATCCTGCCTCCACCACCCTCCCAGGCAGCGCATTCCAGATCCCCTCTGGGTAAAAAAAGGTTTTTCCTCACATCCCCTCGACTTCCTGTCCCTCCCCTAGAACTTGTGCTCCTCTGCTCCTAAGTGGTATCCCGTGACTCCTGCTCCAACGTGCTTCCTTTGCCTTAACTCAATCTACAAACTGAGGGATGAATTAAAAGACAGTCTCATTATCGGAATACCTCATTGAAGGAAACAGAATCTCAAAGGGAGATAAAAGCATTCCAACCGAATGTGATTCAAGGGGGTTGATGAATCATACCAGTCCCCACAATGCCCACTGGGCACGGAAGGCCTCGAGTGGGGCTGGCACTTACGATGCGCTCCCCCTCTAGGGACACCTGGCCACCAACGTAAGAGGATGACCCCCCACCTCCCTCCCCAAAAACCTGTTGCCTGGGCCTATTAATGACCAACTTTCCTGTGAAGGGGTTCTCCTCCCTCGCTGTCACCCCTCCGCCCCAGCCTCCAAACATGGGATGCCCAAAAAAACAGGACGGTCTCGGACAGTTTACATCCATGTGGGCCACGGACTTCACCAGGCTGGAAGAGACCCATGCATCTTGGGAATCGGTGAACCAACATGACCTACAGTTGTACGGAACTGCTGCGTGCAGCACCCTTCACCCCAGGTCCCCGATGGTCAAGGGGACCGCAATATATGAGTGTGTGTATATGTAAGTCTAAAGGACATGAGGATGTGATTGGGCTGCGATGCCCCTGGGGTAAAATAACCTGACGTGCAGCTTGGATACCCTTGGAAACTGGTCCCACCATTAATCAGTAGCTCCAGGACAGAAATGGATAATGGGCTAAAAGACATTGGGGAAATAAAAGAAAATGTGTTTATAATAAACATAATGGATGTGGATCTGTCCTGATGATAATTCCTGAATCATTGGTTACAGGAAAGTCATTGGCCTACACAAATGGCGTAGTGATATTGTCGCTAGACTAGGAATCCAGTGATCTAGGGTAATGTCCTAGGGAGGGGTGTTCAAATCCCACCTCGGCAGATGGTGAAATTTGAATTCAATAAAAACCTAGGATTAAAAGTCTAATGATGACCATGAAACCTATTGTTGTAGGTTCACTAACGTCCTTTAGGAAGGAAATCTGCCTACATTTGAGTCCAGACCCACAGCAATGTGGTTGGCTCTTAAAAGCCCTAAGTGACGGACAATAAATGCTGGCCCAGCCAGCGACGCTCATATCCAAAGAACAAATGATTAGTTACGATCAGCCAGAAGAGTGACTTGATACTGCAACTGGATCTGGGAAGGAATATTGTTGTTCCTAATTATTGGAAGATTGGACTGTTGTTCCTAATTGGCACATAGTGGCTCCCATTGGAAGGCAGGTGCATATTGGCACCGGGGTGAGTTCAGGCTTGCCTTTGATATTGTCCATTGTTAAATTATACACGGACGGTTGTTGTCGGGGGATCTGGAAGAAGTAGCTGAGAGTGATTGTTATATCATGGAGCTTTGGCACAATTAGAACATAAATACTGTTAGGAGGGGAGATAAATGCCAGAAAGAATGTCTATTCAATTGCCTTGATGCAAGGGGGCAGCATTGATGGATTAAAAGCTGAAGCATCAAATGTAGCAAAAATTACAATTTAACGGACTGAGATATTGATAGAAAGTGCACAAGCGCAATTTCTTCAAAGCATTCCTGAATCTCAATCAACAGTGCAATATCTGTGCTGTCGTATGGTGATGAACAGCCAACAAGTTGACTGTCAACAAGTTGAATCTGGATAATACTGGGTCTTGCCAATGACAAAATCCTGCCAGCATAATGAAACCAGATGCGGTATTTTATTGAGTACTACACTATAAGCACCAACTGTTTTGTAGAATCTTATCCAACCAGTTATTCTTTACAACTGAGTTTTTAGGATGGTCAGGATTATCCCCACCCCCCACCCATAGGATCAAGTCCCACCTCAAAGAACTGCCAGGCCGGAAGAGGAACTGCACAGAGCTGCCCCAGGCTAAGGCGGAGTTTTCCAGCATTTCCCGCCAGTGGTTTTTGCAAAAATGGGCTGAGGGAAAACCTGATGGCACGGTGGTACAGTGGTTAACACTGCCGCCTCACAGCTCCAGGGACCCGGGTTCAATTCCCAAATTGGGTCACTGTCTGTGTGGAGTCTGCACATACCCCCCGTGTCGGTGTGGGTTTTCTCCGGGTGCTACGGATCCCTCTCTGAAAGATGTGCTGGTTAGATTTATTGGGCCATGCTAAATTCTCCCTCAGTATACCTGAACAGGCGCCAAAGTGTGGCGACTAGGGGATTTTCACAGTAACTTCATTGTAGTGTTAATGTAAGCCTACTAGTGACACTAATAAATAAACTTTAAAACTTTAACCGAAGGGGGATCCCATCCCTGCAATTTCACGTTTCCCCATGGAAATGGCCGGGGTGGCGGCATTGAGAGGGGAGGGAGGCTGGGAGACATAAAATCCTGGCCATAGTGTTATTCATTAGAACAGGTTATTCAGATTCCTCTCCAACAACTGTGGAGCCCTCAGCAAGCTAAGCTGTTAGTAACAGCTCCCATGGTTGTCAGTTGTTCAATTAGTTGAAATCCAGGTCATTGTACAGTCTGTCCCACATGCAGAGCATCTCAGCACTTCTGGGACGCTCCATAATTATCCTGGTACAGGGGAAGATGTCCCCTCTCTTTATTATCTCACTTTGTTGTCACTTGTCATGGTAGGTTGGGGCTGTTTAAAGGCTGTTCGTCAGGAAGCATTTAATATCAAATTCCCCTTGCGGGAATTGCGGAATCCTAATGTTCAATACCACTGATATTACTCTCAGGCTGTGGGCAGCAGTTCACATTCTGCCGGTTCCTGCGCATGCTGGAATCTGAAACAAAAACAGAAAATGCTGGAGAACCTCGGCAGGGTCTGACAGCACCTGGGGAGAGAGAACGGAGCCAACGTTTCGAGTGCAGATGACCCTTTGTCGGAGCTAAAGACAAGGAGAATAGAGGCTGATTTATAGGATGAGGGTGGGGGTGGGGGTGGGGGGCTGTAATTGGACAAAGGGAATGTCAATGGTGATGATAAAGGCTGAGAATGGTGCAAAGAGCGTCCATTAAGAGATCAGAACGCGTGGATGGCAGTACAAAGGTAGAGATTGTCAGAGGAATTTGGCAGATGGGGGAGGGAGGTAGGAGTGTCGGGGACATTGGGGGGTTGATGGGGGGGGATCCACATTCTACATTCTTGGATTCATTAAGGTTTTCTGGCATCGAACTCCCAATTTCCTTGACCTAGAGGCTCCAAATGGTTAAAAAGGGCAGTTGTTTGCAAACAAAGACCTCCCATTATAACAGCGGGGAATTATGGGAGGTAATACAAGTCACACTGGTCACCAAATATATGGTGAAGAAAGGTGAAACAAATAGAATGGTTTGTTTTAAACTGAACTGATTGTGTTTCTATTTCTTCTATATTATTGTCAAATCTATTTGAAACACCTTTCACTTCTCCTCTGATTCTTTATCTGCCGGATATGACCATGTCACGTATGTACTTGCCACATTATCATTACCTCCTTCCCATCCCATTCCATCACTGGTGTTGCAGCAGGAGCAAGATTTACTTTTTCACTCATGGGATGTGTGTGTTGCTGGGCTGATCCAGCATTTGTTAGCCAGTCCTGGTTACCCTTGAACTGAGGGGCTCATTTGAAGAATTCAGAGGGATTTAAGAGTCAACCGCACCAGGTAAGGATAAGGGCACCAGTCAACCAGATGGGTTTTTACAACAGTCGACCATGGTTTCATAGACCCCATTAAACTTTTCAAAACTAGAAAGTCCAATGATGACCATGAAACCATTGTCGATTGTTGTAAAGACCCTTCTGGGTGGCACAGTGGCTCGCACTGCTGCTTCACAGCACCAAGGACTCAGGTTCGATTCCCGGCTTGGGTCACTATCTAGACGGAGTCTGCACGTTCTCCTTATGTTTGCTGGGTTTCCTTTGGATGCTCCAGTTTCCTCCCACAGTCTGAAAGATGTGCTGATTTGGCCATACTAAATTCTCCCTCAGTGTACATGAACAGGCGCCCGAGTGTGGCGACTAGGGGATTTTCACAAAAACTTCATTGCAATGTTAATGTAAACTGACTTGTGACTAATAAATAAACTAAAATAGAAACTTTAAACAGCGCAGACGAGGCCATTCAGCCCACTGAGTCTGCACCAACTATGTGTTAAAATACGCAGGCCCTCTGCTCTAATCCCATAATCCCATGCTTATCCACGATGGCCTATCCACTTAACCTGCGCTGTGGGAGAAAACCGGAGCACCCGGAGGAAAGCCATGCAGACATGGGGAGAACTTGCAGACTCCGCACAGACAGTGGCCCGAGGTCAAAATTAAACCTGGGTCTCTGGTGCCGTGAGGCAACACTATGCCGCCCTGGCTGACAACCAGATTATAAAACGGAACATGGGGGAAATGGTGGCAGAGGCACAATTTAATAACTGACTGCCTCCTGCGCTATACCAATGTGCAAAATCTATTTGGAAGCCAAGGTATGGTAGCCTTTCGACACACACAGCCTCAGAAACTACCGTTTGTGACATTAATGGACGATCGGTTTACAAATCTGGTTTTATTTTAAGAAATGGTGAACACCAGAATGTCATATGAATAAGAACATAAGAAATAGGAGCAGGAGTAGGCCATCTCGCCCCTCAAGCCTGCCCCACCATTCAATAAGATCATGGCTGATCTGAAAGTGGTACAGTTCCTCTGATCCACCTGTTCCCCGTAACCCTTAATTCCCTTCTTGGTCAAAAATCTATCTACCTGTGATTTAAACATAGTCAACAAGGTAGCCTGCACTGCTTCAATGGGCAGAGAATTGTTGGGAGATAAAGGGGAAGGTCATATTGAATGTTCTATTACCAAATGCATTCTGAACATTTCTATGGCCTTTCGGTGCCCTATCGTATTAGGGGATGCTGAATATTTTCAATTATTTCTCTCTTGCACCTGACAGGATGTCACTCAACTGACACCAGCTCCTGGATTCTTCCTCCAAGAGAGTCTGAGGGTTAATCAAGTTGATTGACATCCGAGTCGGGGGAACATCACAACATTGGGCCTTATTCGATTGACTGCCATTCACTGACCAACACTGGGCCTCTCGTTATTTGCTGTGATTACCACTCAGTAATCACATTTCGAATCTGGCTTTGTGAAGCAGGAATGTGAAAAGGTACACTTTACATTCGAGATACTTTGTTCCAAAGTTGCTGGAACGGTTGAAGTGACCTCTGGAACAATCCGTTGGTCAAGCCTTAAGTTTCATAGACTCTACAATGCAGGAGGAGGCCATTTGGCCCATCGAACCTGCACCGACCGCAATCCGCTTGATAGATGATGGAGGTGAAGACATTGTTTAGCTTAGCTATCTCATCTAGCTTTTTAAATTGACAATCAGTAACTAATGGGGCTCCGCAGGGACCTGAGCTCGGCTCCCAACTGTTCACTTCATTTATTAATAATTTGGAAGGAGGAACTAAATTTATTATCTCCAGATTTGCAGAGGATACAAAGTTGGGTGGGAGGGTGAGCTGTGAAGAGGATGCAGGGATGCTTCAGCATGACGTGGACAGGCTGAGTGTGTGGGCAATTGCATGGCAGATGCAGGATAATGTGGGATTATCCACTTCGGTAGCAGTAATAGGAAGACAGATTATTACTTGAATGGGTGTAAATTGAGAGAGGTGGATATTCAGAGACCTTGGTGCCTCGTGCATCAGTCGCTAAAAGTCAGTGTGCGGGTACAGCAGGCAGTGAAAAAGGCAAATGGTATGTTGGCCTTCATAGCAAGAGGATTTGAGTATAGGGATATGGATATTTTGTTGCAATTGTATAGAGCGTTGGTGAGGCCACACTTGGAGCATTGTGTGCAGTTTTGGTGTCCTTATCTGAGGAAGGATGTTCTTGCTATCAAGGGAATACAGCATAGGTTTACCAGGCTGATTCCTGGGATGGCAGGTCTGTCACATAAGGAAATGTTAAGTCAGTTAGGATTATATTCATTGGAGTATTAAGAGTGAGAGGAGATCTCATAAAAACTTATAAAATTCTAACAGGATTAGACAGAGTAGATTCAGAAAGAATGTTCCTGATGGTGAGGGAGTGCGGAACTAGGCGTCATAGTTTGAGGATAAAGGGTAAACCTTTTAGAACTGAGAAATTTCATCACCCAGAGGGTGGTGAATGCATGGAATTCACTACCACAGAAAGTAGTTGAGGCCAAAACGTTGTCTGGTTTCAAAAAGAAATAAGATAAAGCTCTTGGAGTTAAAGGGATCAAGGGATATGGGGGGAAGGGGGATCAGCATATTGAATTTGATGACCAGCCATGATCAAAATAAATGGGAGAGCAGGCTCGAAGGGCCAAATAGCCTACTCCTGCTTCCAGTTTCTATGTTTTTATGATGGCACTGATTTGTGCTAGGGCACCCTTGCAATAGAAAAACTAACTTCCATTATGTTGCCCTCGTCTCTATGTGAATTTGGAAGTGATGGAGTCACCACAATTGAACTCATTACCACCCAGTCACGTGATATTATCAGGCGATAGGATCATATGCAATCTTTATATGATTATGTTCTTTCCATCCCATGAAAACACAACCTGCAAAATTTGCTAATATGTTGGGTGGGATTCTCCCAAAAATATTCTTAATATCAAATTTGTGTAAAAACTGGAGTAAATCACGCTGCTTTTCTCAGCAAGATTTTCAAAATGAATCCCCCACACTCTGTGCACTGCAGAGTCCCTCAGCATGAATCACGCCAAAAAACAGGGGGCCTATTCCCGCTGGAGAGGCCGGCAGCATAGTGCGGAGGGAGCCACTGCGCATGTGCCAATCAGCATGTGCTGAGATCAACGCATGCGCAGTGTCTGTCAGCCTCCCAATCATTGGCTAGCTTGATCGCTGACCAGCTCCATGACCTCCACATCACTGACTCACCCCCCATGGCCTGATCACTGGTCTCCCGGTCATGTCCCAGCCCTCCCTGATCTCAAGCCCCCTTCCACTCTGATTTCCCCCTTCGCCCCCACATCCCACCAGCAATTCCAAACACACACCCCCGCCCCACCTAGCAGCCCCAACCATGGAAAACCACTGTTTTCTGCTCAGCTGTCCAGCAAAAACTACATTCAGCACCCGATCACAGATCTACATTATGTCATTAAGGATTCCTCTGGCTTTGAAGGTGAGGTGGGGGTTGCGGGAGTGTCTTGATTCCCTGCTCAGTCATGCAGGTAACAATTATAGATGATGTGATTTCAGGGCAGTTAAATGGCCAATTTTAACTTCCCACTGACCTGGTTTCCAGCAGGTAGCTTGGATTAAAGTGACATTGAGATACCTCTTTGGGCTAGTGTGTGATATAGATATCAGCATCTCTAAATACAGAATTAAATGCAGGCGACGTGTGGGGAGTCAAAGAGAGCACTGCATTAAACTTCTTTTTGAAAGGGCCACTGTATTAAGTACCAAGTAGGCATTTAGTGACCAGCAGTGGGACTTCCCCAGCAACAAAGACCTCAGGGGAAAAACTCCCCCTCCCAAGAGCTGCCAACCAACTACAGGCTGGCATGTGAGCATTTCAGGTGAACACTGGCAGGAGCAGTGCCAGCTGTCACTAATTCACCCATTAATTTTTCCAGGATGAAGGAGCGGATCATTGACTTCAAGAAGTATATTGCAGGACATGTCCTTGTTGATATCATGATGTGGGTATGCCGGCGTTGGACTGGCGTAAACACAGTAAAAAGTCTGACAACACCAGGTTTTAGTCCAACCGATTTATTTGATAATAGATTCACAAGCTTTCGAGGTTTCCCTCTTCATCAGGTGAATGGAGAGTTCTGGCCTCAGACAGAGCATATAAAGCACAGACAGCTTAGAGATTACTGATTAGAATGCGAATCCTTACACCTAACCTGCTGTTCAAGACCTGAAGTGGCTGACAATGTGAGTGGAAGGAGCACTGATCACAGGTTACAGAGATGTGTATTGTCTCCAGACAGTACAGTAAGTGAGGTTTTGCAAACCCAGGCAACCCCCGTGACTTTAAACTGTGATCAGTGCTCCTTCCACTCACATTGTCGGCCACTTCAGGTCTTGAACAGCAGGTTAGGTGTAAGGATTCGCATTCTAATCAGTAATCTCTAAGCTGTCTGTGCTTTATATGCTCTGTCTGAGGCCAGAACTCTCCATTCACCTGATGAAGGGACTAACCCGAAAGCTTGTGAGTCTATTATCAAATAAATCAGTTGGACTAAAACCTGGTGTTGTCAGACTTTTTACCTTGTTGATATCAGCAGTGATGAAGGGTTGAGGGCTTCAAGTTTCTAGGTGTCCAGATCAGCCCATCCTGGCCCCTCCATGCTGATGCTATAATTTAAAAAGACCACCAATGCCTCTACTTTCTCAGGAGGCTAAGGATATTCGGCATGTTCACTAACACTCCCACCGATTTTTAAGATTCACCATAGAAAGCATCCTTTCCAGGTGTATCACAGCTTGGTATGGGCTCCTGATCTGACCAAGACCGCAAGAAACTACAAAGGGTTGTGAATGTAGCCCATTCCATCATGCAAACCAGCCTCCCATCCATTGACTCTGTCTACATCTCCCCGCTGCCTTGGAAAAGCAGCCAGAATAATCAAGAACCCCATGCAGCCCAGGCATACTCTCTTCCACCTCCTTCTGTCAGGATAATGATAGAAAGGTACCAACTGGCTCAAGAACAGCTTCTTCCCTGCTGCCATCAGACTTTCCAATGGATCTACCATATGATAAGCTGATCTTTCCCCACACCTTAGCTGTGACTGTAACACTATATTCTGCACCTTCTTCTTTTCATCTTCCCTGTGTACTTTTTGAACAGTATATTTTATCTGTATAGCACACGAGAAACAATACTGTGTCCCAATACATGTGACAACAATAAATCAAATGAAATGAAATCAAGGATTGCTGAGGGACCTCAAACTCGTGAGCTATGTATATGTAATATAAAATATGTGGCATCGCAAGAGTTAATGTGGGCCTGGGAAACAGCACAGTCCACAGTGCAATGTGAAGAGATAAATGACACATGTAAAGACTTTAAGATCAGTTGTGGACTGGACCTGTTTAGAAGCAAGCATGGAGCTCATTCATAACCTGGGCTGTATTTCTGTATTTTTCTGGCTGGCCAGCATTTGTCCTTAGTTGCCCAAGGGCAGTTCAGAATCAACTACATTGCTTTGGCTCTGGAGTCACATGTAGACCAGACCAGGGCATTAGTGAACCAGAAGGGTTTTTCTGACAGTTGACAATGGTTTAATGGTCATCAGTAGATTCTTAATTCAAATTTTTTTTATTGAATTCAAATTCCACCACCTGCTGTGGTAGGATCCGAACCTGGGTCCCCGGAACATTAGCTGAGCTTCTGGGTTAATAGTCTAGCGATAGTACCACTAGGCCATCACCTTCCACTACATACATAGCTATGAATTATCAATAACACACAAGACTCAGTGAACCTCTTTGTGGAACTTGCTGAGCAGACATATGACGTGTGAAAGTATGTTTTGTACAATTGATTTCAAGCCAATTAGCACCATTCTGTCAGGGCAAACTTGGATGGACATAACTGATTAACAATCGTTTAATCAGAGCTGGATGCAGAGTAGAATAAATAGGACTGAGTGAGCTTGAGCCACTTTGGAAAAACAGGTTATATTTTTTAAAGTCTCTTTTATTTAAAAGAAATCACTTTCAAACACAAATTACACAAAAAATGGAAGAGTTGCCAAAAATACTATTGTGGTCTAGTGGTGTGCCACAGGGATCAGTGCTTGGTCTATTGTTGTTTGTCATCTATTCCAATGATCTGGATGATAATGTGGTAAATTGGATCAGAAAATTTGCTGATGATACAAAAATTGGAGGTGTAGTGGTCAGTGAGAAAGATTTTCAACGCTTGCAAAGGGATTTAAGACCAGCTAGAAAAATGGACTGAAAAATGGCAGATGGAGTTTAATGCAGACAAGTGTGAGCTACTGCACTTTGGAAGGACAAACCAAGGTAGAACATACAAGGTAAATGGTGGGACATTGAAGAGTGCAGTAGAACAGAGGGATCTGGAAATACAGATACTTAATTCCCTAAAAGTGGTGTCACAGGTAGATAGGGTCGTAAAGACTACTTTTGGTACATTGGCCTTTATAAATCAAGTATCGAGTATAAGAGTTGGAATGTTATGGTGAGGTTGTATAAGACATTGGTGAGGCCGAATTTGGAGTATTGTGTACAGTTTTGGTCACCTAATTAGTGGAAGGATATTAATAAGGTTGAAAGATGCAGAGAAGGTTTACAAGGATGTTGCCAGGACTTGAGAAACTGAGTTACAGAGAAAGGTTGAATAGGTTAGGACTTTATTGCCTGGAGCATAGAAGAATGAGGGGAGATTTGATGGAGGTGTATAGAATTATGATGGGTATAGATAGAGTGAATGCAAGCAGGCTTTTTCCATTGAGGCTAGGGGAGAAAAAAAACTAGAGGACATGGGTTAAGGGTGAAGGGGGAAAAGTTTAAAGGGAATATTAGGGGACGCTTCTTCACACAGAGAATGGTGGGAGTGTGGAATGAGCTGCCAGATGAAGTGGTGAATGCGGGCTCACTTTTAGCATTTAAGAAAAACCTGGACAGGTACATGGATGAGAGAGGTGTGGAGGGACTAGGTAGAAAAATGGTTCAGCACAGCCAAGAAGGGCCAAAAGGCCTGTTTCTATGCTGTAGTGTTCTATGGTTCTAAGTTACAATTTGCCAATCTGAAAATGACACATTATCCCCGCTCTCTATTTCCTGCTAATTAGCCAATCCTCTGTCCATGTTAATATATCACCCCCAACATTATGAGATCTTATCTCATGTGGTGACCTTTTATGTGACATCTTTTTGAATGCCCTTTAGAAGATTATATACACATCGTCTACTGGTTCCCCTCTAATCACCATGCTTGTTATATTCTCAAAGAACTATACCAATCTTTGCAAATACTGTTCTCCTTTCATAAAACTATGCCAACTCTGCTGTATGGTATTTGGATTTTCTAACTGTCCCATTATGACTTCCGAACAAAGGATTCCAGCATTTTCCCGATGATAGGTGTTAGGCTAACTGGTCCATGGTGTGCGCTGATCATGATTAACCTTCCAAGCATGTTTGACACTCATTGACTCAGAAGATATGAGTCCCCTTTTTAAGTCACAGTTTGAACTGTTGAAAAATGGCCTCCACTGACACTTTCAGTATAAGTAGAAGAATCATAGAAACAATGATTCTAGAATCTATGATTCTAGAAATGGAGATAATTTTGAGAAACAAACTTTGAAAGGGAGTTGACTAAGGACAGCAAGGAAAGCATGGAAGACTTGGCAGTGTGCCAGGTTAAATACTGACCTGGACTTAATTCTCCCCAGAGGAATGATTTCCTCTAAATTGAATTTTGGCTGTCTCAATCCAATTTCTAGGAGTTACGGACCTGTAGCACAAAACATCGAATTGGCTGCCGTGCTCAAAAAAATGCCACCGGATAGCTGTAAAAGTGACTGATCTTTCTTTATTCCTTAGCCCAGGGACTTTGAGGTCAATAGTAGCACCTCTATCACTACTTTGACAGAAGCCAGCTCTCTTAATAAAAACCGAGGAGTAAAACCGGGACATTTGTCATTTATGTGGCTCAGTTTCGCAGTGGACATCATGTCTACCTGTTGAGTCATGCTGATAAGAAAGTTTGTTTTAGTTTTGATTAAGGTTCTGAAGATATCTGGTTATGGCTCAGGTTAGAAACTCCAAAGCATTTTATAATAAGGTGGTATAGGGTGGTGAATCTTTGGAATTCTCTGCCTGTTGAAGTGGTGGAGGCTACCTCACTGAATATATTTAAGTCACGGGTAGATAGGTTTCTGATAGACAGGGGAATCAAGGGTTATGGGGACAAAGCGGGAAAGTGGAACCGATCCACTTCAGATCAGCCATGATCTTATTGAATAGCGGGGCAGGCTCGAAGGGCTAGATGGCCTACTCCTATTTCTTATGTTCTTATATAAAACCTGCCTGAATCATTAGCTTTGCATCATTAATTTAGCTACAATAAGCATGAAATGTTTCACTTCAGGTTTGTTTCAAGTGACACACAAGGGGTTTTTTATCAAACAAAGTTTATTTAAGAACATAGTTAACATGTATAGCAAGAACTTTTACTAATTACAAACAAAAACAGAACAACCACGCCAGTGTACAACCCTAATGAATATACCTGATGTTCCATTCAAACCATCATTCAATAAACAAAACCCTTCAAACAGATTTATCACTGCACAGGCTAAAGCTCACATGAAGCTGGAATCCACTTCCCTGGGTTGAATACTGATTCCAAAAGATTTTAAAAACAGCTTGTAGTCTTCAAAAACACCAAAACATCGATTCTTTACTGCAGTCACCAGATGCGTTTTCAGCTAACAGGTAAAACTTTAAAAAACAAAGCGACTTCTTTTTCAGCTTGTTTCTAAGGCTAAAGCTGCAGCCAAAACTAAACTAAAAACAACCCTTGTCACCTGACCTGCGCACAGTTTTGTTTTCATCTTCCACCAACGATATATCATAATAGAACCACAGAATCCCTACAGTGCAGAAGGAGGCCATTTGGCCCATCGAGTCTGCACTGACCACAATCCCACCCAGGTCCTATTCCCGTAACCCCTCATATTTATCCTGCTAATCTCCCTTGACACTTTGGCTAATCAACCTAACCCGCACATCTTTGGACTGTGGGAGGAAACCGGAACATCCAGAGAAAACCCACACAGACATGGGGAGAACATGCAAACTCCAGGCAGACAGTGACCTGAGGCCGGGAATTGAACCAGATCTCTGGTGCTGTGAGGCAGAAGTGCTAATTACTGTGCCACCCATCACCGAGGGCTGTTACCGTGATTTAAAAAGACTCTCAAAGGTACACTAACGTCATTCTTGACAATCACATTATTGCATTTGAGCAAAAAATGCTGGAAACATTCAGTAGGTCTGGCAGCATGTGTGGAGGGAGAAGTCTCCTGCAATCCTTTTGTTGCCTTGTCAAGGGGGGCGGGGGAGAGATGGTCATAGTTTGAGGATAAGGGGTAAACCTTCTAGAACTGAGGTGAGGAGAAATTTCTTCACCCAGAGAGTGGTGAATGTGTAGAATTCACTAGCACAGAATATAGTTGTGGCCAAAACGTCTGGTTTCAACAAAGAGTTAGATATAGCTCTTGAGGCTAAAGGGATCAAGGGATATGGGGGGAAGGGGGGTATCAGGATTTTGAATATGATCAAAGTGAATGGTGGAGGCTCGAAGGGCCGAATGGCCTACTGCTGCTTCAAGTTTCTATGTTTCGATGATTCACACCACCTTAACCTCAGAAGTGTGTTGAATGTAAAATAATGCATTTTAAGAGTCTGTGAAGTGCACAGTGTGTAAAAAACAAACCGCGTGATAAAGCCATCATTCAATCTCAAACATTGCTTGAGTTTGTCTTTAAGTCGATTACAAAAAGTGAATCTGTTGGTTGGATTATAATCTTGCATTCCCGCTCAATAGATCTATTATTCCATATTTCATCCTATAAGTTCCCCCCGTTTACATCTTCAGAAATAGATTGAGGGATTTTTATGGTGCTGAATCCGATGAAAGCAGAGACCAGTGCTGACCCCACTAATGGTTTTATTCTGGACTGTATTTGCATTTAGCAAAAGGAAACATTTGATTGTTTTGTGGACATCCCTATTTGGGAGTTGAGAAGGACAACCTTACTCATTGTTCTCCTTCCACTCTGGAGCCTACGTTTTTTGGAGAAGTATCCAATCTATGTCTCTTTTCCTGATTTGTCCTCCCAGAGGAAGGCAGTCCCTACCCCAAGTTCATGAGTCTTAATGGTTACTTTACATGCTTGGTTAAAATCTAAAACTGGTTCATCTAACAAAACAGGTTTCAACTTTTCAAAAGGTGCCTGGCATTTCTAGGTCCAAACCACTTTTGTTTTTTTCTCTATAGTATGTCTGTCAGCTGGGCAGCGATGAAGCTGAAATTTGGAACGAATAAGTGGTAGAACACACACATCCCGAAAAAATTTCATGATTTATCATTTTGTTGTGGGAATGGCTAACTGTACTATTGCTTATACTTTCACAACACTGGTGTTCTTATCCCAGATCGGTCATCAAATCCTCAGTAACTTTGCTCTTTGCGGGATTGACCATTAGGTCATCTGACTGTAATTTCTAGAAGAGGGCTTCCAATTGCACTAAGTGAGTTCCCAGGTGTTACTGTAAACTAGGTGGTCATCTGGGCACACTACACCCCTGGACAAGCCCTCCATTAGCTGATTCATCAACCTTAGCAATAGTCAGATACACGAGAATGCGCCCTTTGATTGTCCTTGAGGTGTAGATTTTCAATACCATGACCAATTTAGTTAGCTGGTTTATTGGATTCAGTTAGGTGTAGAAAGATTTCACAGTTACTGCGAGATCTCACTTCACTGATGGGTTTCTGGCAGAGTTGGATTCTCAAACTGTGTGATATGCTTAGTTCAAAAGAGAAAGGAGGAGAAAGAGCCGCCCTCCACTGTTTCCTTTGCTGAATACTATCCCGACACTTCCTGTGTAATCCTTCTTAAGTAGCTGGGCAGTCTTGGCTTGAAATATTCACCCATTGTGTATACCCAAGAGGGCTTGGGTCTATGTGTTGATGACAGATGTTCCTTCAATATTCAGTACTTTGCACTTTTATTATCTCTTCCTTAAACAGTTACAAGTTTCAATGGATGTCTGAGTTATAGGAAATGTATCTCTCTTCACACTTGCTTTGTTCGTCTCTCACCCTCACCTTGGAATGTGGCCTTGCATTTTCAGGCACTTTGCTCTGCCACAATTCAAACTGCAAAACTTCCAGTCAAAAAATCATATTTTCAAAAGGGAAGTAGCACAGCCTTGAGTGTCTCTAACTCAGGGGAAATAATTCTTTGGCTTCACGAATTTATCACAACTCCTATCAGAAAGCAGAGTGTGGTAGAGAGAGAGAGAGAGAATAATGTGACCTGGGGAATGGAGGCAACTATAAACAGGGAAGGTTGAGGCATGAAGAAAACAGTGGGGAGAAAGTGAGCCGGCTAAGAGAGGAAATGGAAACATCCCCCTCTCTACTACGACAGTAAAGGTGGCTGCCATTGAACCATACTGAGTTCACAGTATAAAATAGAGAGCGGAATTTTTCCCATCGCACCCACCATGGGAACCATAGAGGGCAGGGTATGGACCATGCAAAAGTCTGTTGACTTCAGGTGGGATTTTCCAGTCTTGGGGTGAGCGCTGCTGGAAAATCCTGCCCAGTATGTATCAGATTCACAGCGAACAATGTCAAGGGAATGATACTATAGGATAGTATATTCATGAAATTGGCTACATGTTGTTTCTCTTCCTGCACCTTGTGGTGCACAAGGCAGACTTTCCTCCATTTCTGGGAACAGATGGCCAAGTCTGTCGCCAAGGGCTTATATCTTGAGGAGTGCCTCTTCACATCAAGCATAACTGACCAGGACTCTTGCCTAGTCTTACTGCAACCATTGGCGCATTTGGAAAGATTCACAGGTTGACACCCAACCTGTTTGACCGTGTTACGAATGCGCCTTCCTTGGTCGTCAAATCCTGGGGTGGAGCTCGAAACCAGAGCTTCTACCTCAGAGGCAGAGGCACTAACCCACTGTGCCACAAAACCGCTTTTTTTTTATATATACATAATATATATGCATAACAAAATAGTATGTTAGACATGGTATCTGTTTAGGTTCACCGTAAGCAACATCAAGGGAATAGTAAAATAAAAGGGTGCATCGCATCTACATGGACTGAATAATGCAACCTCTGACAAAAATATCCTTCATACCATTCTAAAATATGCTTATGTTGTTTCTCCTGTGTGGAGCAGAAGCCTCTGGCTACCTTTTCTTTTTGCTCTGTTGACTTCAGCCTACTTCATATTTAAATACATGCTGATCCTGCATTCGCTAATTTCGTTATTTCTGTTCTTTGCTCAATTGTCAGGTCACTTAGAAATCCCAAAAGCGAGATCAGCAACCCATCTTCACCACTGTATGTATGACTATATCTTCCCTGTCTGAAAATGTGATTTCTTACTTTGCTGAAGTGCATGGGGAGAGATAAAAGTTAAGGAAGCAGTCTTGTTTTTGTGTGCCGCTTGTAGACATGGATGCAAATCAATTTGTATCCTTTCTGGGAATAGTTTGAAGATAAGGAGGAGAAATTTCTTCACCCAGAGAGTGGTGAAGATGTGGAATTCACCACCACAGAAAATAGTTGAGGCCAAAATATCAAGGAGAAGTTAGATATCACTCTTGGGGTTAAAGGGATCAAGGAATATTGGGGGAAGGGAGATCAGGATATTGAACAGCCATGATCAAAATGATTAGCATAACAGGCTCAAAGGGCTAAATGGCCTACTTCTGCTTCTAGTTGCTATAAATTTGTACCATCATCTCTCTAACATTTGAAGTTGGTTAATCTGAAGGGTAACAAATGCAGGCCCAATCAGCAATGCCCACATCTTTTTGCTACAGAGGGAGTACAGTGAAGGTTTACCAGGCTGATTCCTGGGATGGCAGGTCTGTCTCTTAAGGAGAGACTAGTCGGTTAGGATTGTATTCACTGGAGTTTAGAAGAGTGAGAGGGGATCTCATAGAAACGTATAAAATTCTAACAGGGTTAGACAGGGTAGATTCAGAAAGAAGGCTCCCAATGGTGGGGGAAATCCAGAACTAGGAGTCATAGTTTGAGGATAAGGAGTAAACCTTTTAGAACTGAGATGAGGAGAAATTTCTTCACCCAGACGGTGGTGAATGTGTGGATTCACTACCACAGAAAGTAGTTGAGGCTAAAACATTGTGTGAATTCAAGAAGAAATTAGATAAAGTTCTTGGGGCTAAAGGGCTCAAGGGATATGGGGATAAAGCAGGGGGGGGGGGTGGAATCAGGATATTCCATTTGATGATAAGCCATGATCATAATTAATGGTGGAGCAAGCATGAAGGGCCAAATGGCCTATTCCTGCTTCTGTATTTCCATGTGAGAGAGACGCCAGGCAGACTGGAGATACGGGGCAATGTTAGTCTTGGAGTGCAATTCAGTTGCATCGATAATAAGGATTTGTTGTTTAGGACGGAAGAGGAAATGTGTCTTTTGACACAACAGAAGCAGCAGCCTTGCCCTGCATCTGACCCCGAAATGCTCGACAAGGGAAGGCTTGATGTTGGTGAGGTGTTCCATACAGCAACACAAAAGGTCCGCACTGGCACAGGGCTCCTGCAGCAAGAAGGAAAGCTTTGCATCTGGACGAAAATTGAACGTCAACACTGCTGGCACCCTGCCCAATTCACTGCTCGCTTGCACCACGGAAGTGCCAGAAGGATACAAAACTGGCAGCAATTTGCACCACGCAGGGCCCGTTGAAGGTGCTGCTTTGCAACTGCCTTTGGAAGAATGATGTACCATTCACCTCAGACCGTGCAGTCGTGTTCTGCCTCCTGTCTGTGAGTATATGAATGTGCTTATCCATCGGGTTAATGCAGTAAAAACAAATCAAGTGAACACACAGCCTACGAAGTGGCTGGCTACAGTCCCAGCTCAGACAGACCAGTGCATTCAGTGTAGATGAGGCAGGTGTTCCTCTTTTCAGCTTCAGGCAATGGTTCAAGTTTACAAAGGGCTTCAGCGCCACCCGTGGAGAGACATTACAATCATTTCTACTCACTCGTCCACGCTCATTCAGAGCGCGCTCACTCACAGGACGAACCGCATCATGACTTGGTCGAAAAAAAAAGTATGTTCCAGTGCCAGAAAAGATATTTATTTATGTTATTTTAAATTGTATCATTCTCCATTTCTTTTGGATTATTGTTTATACTGGCAGGGCACAGTAATCTGCTTGATTGGCACCCCATCTACACCCACTCTCCACATCGCTGGTGCACAGTGGCGCCGGTGTGTACTATCTAAAAGATGCACTGAAGGAATTCACCAAAGCTCATTCAACAGCACTTTCCAAACCTGCAACCTCTACCACCTAGAACAAGTGCAGCAGGTACACAGGAACGCCACCAACCGCAAGTTCCCCTCCGAGCCACCGAACATCCTAACTCGGAAATATATCGCTGTGCATTCTCTGTAACTGGGTCAAAATCCTGGAACTCCCTCCCAAGCACCATGCATGTACTTACACCACGTGGATTCCAGTGGTCCAGGAAGACACCTCAGTAAGGGAATTTAGCATGGCAAATCCACATAACCTGCACATCTTTGGACTGTGGGAAGAAACAGGAGCACCCAGAGGAAACCCATGCAGACACAGGGACAGTATTCAAACTCGACATAGACTGTCACCCAAGGTTGGAATTGAACCTGAGTCCCTGGCACTGTGAAGCAGCAGTGCTAACCACTGTGCCACCGTGCCGTACTAGTTTCATATTGAACTTCCTTCAAGAGAAGACACTGACTTAAAATGGCTGCCACAGGTCACCTGACATACCGAAAATTACCAGTTGGTCAATTGGTGGAAGGTGGAATCAGGTTCTGGAGTTGGATAATTAGCCATGACCATAATAAATACACAACAGTCTCAAAAGGCCAAATGGCCTCCTCCTGTTCCTATTTTCCTTGATGTTAAGAATTACTTTGAAAATGAACTGACACTCATTACTTGCAATAAAAAATCTACATTTCAAGTAACTCATTTGCTGATTCCCTGAAGCCTGTCTATCTATAAGGCACAAGTCAGGAGTGTGTTGGAATATTCTCCACTTGTATGGATGAGTGTATTTCCAACAATATTCAAGAAGCTAGACACTATCCAGGGCACAGCAACCCACTTGATTTGCGCCCCATTCACATATACTACCCACATCACTGGTGCACAGTGGTACCGATGTGTACTATCTAAAAGATGCACTGAAGAAACTCGTCAAAGCTCATTCGACAGCACCTTCCTAATTTGCGACCTCTACCGCCTAGAACATGTGCAGCAGATACATGGGAACACCACCAACCGCAAGCTCCCCTCCAAGCCACTCAACATCCTGCCTCGGAAATATATCGCTGTGCATTCTCTGTAACCGGGTCAAAATCCTGGAACTCCCTCCCAAACTACACTGTGTATGTACTTACATCACATGGACTCCAGCGGCCCAAGAAGAAACCTCACCACCGGCTTCTCAAGGGCAAATAGGAAGGAAAAATAAAAATGCAGACGTAGCCAATGACACCCCCATGAAAGATTTTTAAAAAATCAGAGACAGTGTCTTATATTCTGTCTAGCTCATCACAGTGAAGTTTGGTGATTCTGAAGCAATGGTTGGGACATTTACACTAACAACTCACATCAGCCAATACACAACAGTCAAAGTCTGTCCAGACATGAGCTAATCAATTATCTACTGAGGAATACTCAAAGCATTATGGAGAGAAAGATCGGGTGACCAGAATCACAATTTTGAAATTTCGTTTATTACAACATCCTGGTTGCCTTTAGCAGTCTAGAAGAAGTCTGCAGATGAACCAGTAAGGCCATGTCTCCCCCAGCTGTCTCCAGTTTAGAGCCCGATCGCCAGTGGAATGCATCACACAGACAGAGAATTGCAATCAAAAGTAACTCTCCCGGCTGATATAATACTGGGGTGAACAGACCAGAGGAGTTCCAGGGGGTGCCTCAAAATTCCTAGGGCAGAAACCAGGAATTGCGGCACAGTGTTAGCACTACTGCCTCACAGCGCCAGGGACCTGTGGAGTTTCCCCGTGTCCACATGTTTCCTCTGGGTGCTCCGGTTTCCTTCCACAGCCCAAAGATGCTCAGGTTAGGTTGATTGGTCAGGCTAAATTGCCCTTAGTGTCAAGGGGGTTTACTGGGTAAATATGTGGGATTACGGGAATAGGGCCTGGGTGGGATTGTGATTACTGCAGACTCGATGGGCCGAATGGTCTCCTTGTGCATTGTAGGGAATTTATGAATTATAAACATTGAACTCCATTTCTTTTCCCTTTATCACTGAATCCTAATTCAAAAGGTTAACTCACTTTACTGCTCGTAACTTTGCATGCTTGTATGCGTGTGCGTACACGTGTGCGTATACATGTGTATGTGTGCACATGTATGTGTGTTTGTGAAGGTGTGTTTACGTTTTTAAATATTTTCAAGTTCTTTACCCTGGGTGAGGTTTTAGATTAATAAAAACTAACCCCTTGTGTTTAAAGTCAAGATAGCCTATCAAACTAAGTTCCTTGCAATCAGCACAACGATGCTTAAATGTAGACACTGAATGAATACCTTCATCCTTATAAATTATCAAGGACAGGGGAAGAAATGGTGAGTCCCAACACAAATCCTCACCCTTTCACAACAATTATCTGAAAATGAAGCATTTGTCAGGCTAAGGGGAGAGGGCAATGGCGCAGTAGCATTATCACTGAACAAATTATCCAGAGACCCAGGGTAATGCTCTGAATCACACCTTGGCAGATGGTGAAAATTGAATTTTAAAAAATCTGGAATTAAAAGTCTACTGATGACCATTGTTGATTGTCGGAAAAACCTATCTGGTTCACTAATGTCCTTTAGGGAAGGAAATCTACTGGCCTCATCTGCTCTGGCTAAAATTTGACTCCAGATCCACAGCAATGTTTTCAAGAACCGGTTAGATAAAGCGCTTGAGGTGAAGGGGATTGAAAGATATGGGGAGAAGACTAGAACAGGCTATTGAGGCTGCAGCTGGAGTACTGTGTGCAGTTTTGGTCCCCTCATTTGCGAAAGGACATATTGGCCTTGGAGGGAGTACAGAGAAGGTTCACCAGGCTGATACCGGAGATGAGGGGGTTAGCTTATGAGGAGAGATTGAGTAGATTGGGCCTATACTCATTGGAGTTTAGAAGGCTGAGGGGTGATCTTATAGAGACTTATAAGATAATGAAGGGGCTAGATAGAGTAGAGGCAGAGAGATTCTTTCCACTTAGAAAGGAAACAAGAACTACAGGACACAGCCTCAAAATAAGGGAGGTCAGTTTAGAATAGAATTGAGGAGGAACTTCTTCTCTCAGAGGGTGGTGAATCTCTGGAATTCTCTGCCCATTGAAGTGGTGGAGGCTACCTCGTTGAATACGTTTAAGTCACGGGTAGATAGATTTCTGATCAATAAGGGAATTAAGGATTATGGGGAACAGGCGGGTAAGTGGAACTGATCCACTTTCAGATCAGCCATGATCTTATTGAATGGCGGGGCAGGCTCGAAGGGCTAGATGGCCTACTCCTGCTCCTATTTCTTATGCTCTTATGTTCTATTGAGTTGGATGAGCAGCCATGATCATAATGAATGGTGAAGCAAGCTTAACGGACCGCCTGGCCTCCCCCTGCTCCTATTTTCAATGTGGTGGACACTTAACTGCCCCCATAAGGATGGGTAGATGCTGGTCCAGGTGCTGATGTCTACATCTCATAAAACAATTTCAAAGTGTGGTTGTGAGTTAATTGTTCTTGCAGAGAGCCAGTCTGGATACAATGGGCAGAAAGGCCTCCTTATGTGCTATAACCATTCTATGATTCTATTCCAAGCTGAAACTCTGAATCATAGAATCCTACAATATAGAAGGAGGCCATTCTGCCCATTGAGTCTACTGACCACAATCCCATCCAGGTCCTACTCTCATAACTCCATATATTTACCCTAGCTAGTCCCCTTGACTCTAAAATTTAGCATGGCCATTTCACCTAACCTGCACATCTTTGGACTGTGGGAGGCAACCAGAGCACCTGGAGGGAACCCACGCAGACACGGGGACAATATGCAAGCTCCACACAGACAGTCACCCCAGCGAGAATCGAACCCGGGTCTCTGGTGCTGCGAGGCAGCAGTGCCACAGTAGGACAGAACTGATTTAAGATTTCCCTTTAATCCTTGGAGTTCTGTCCCTGCACCTCCTTTCTCCCAAAGGTACTCCATAACACTGAAACAAAGCTCCTTGTGTGTGTGTTGGCTGCCCACCAGTAATTTGCCCAAACAGCCCATTCTTCGTCCGTGAATTAAAATGGTGAAGTGGATGTAACTTTTTTCCCAATGAATGCCTCACACCCTCGGCTAATAAAATCGTGTGAGTGGAGTTTTGAAAAGTGGGGCTCCTGAGAGCAGAGTTTATAGAGCAGGTCATTAATTATGGATAAAACTGCTTTTTCAGTACAAAGGAATGTTACTGTCTTACACAATCCATCAGCCTAATTTGGAGTGCGGCTTAGCATCACCACAAACAACGTTGGATCCACAAGATTCTCATGGGCGGAGTTTCTAAGATGGTGGCGGGGTGGGGGTTGGGGGGGGATCACAGAACACTACTCAGAAATACAAATCCTAGATAACCGTCTCCCTTCTCAAAAAGCCCTCAAAGCAAATGTGAAAGCTATTTTAACAGTGCTAGGTAACCATGTTCGATTCCCAGCTTGGGTCACTGTCTATGCGATTCTTCCCATGTCTGCGTGGGTTTCCCCCGGGTGCTCCAGTTTCCTCCCACAGTCCAAAGGTGTGCGGGTTACGTGGATTGGCCAAGATAAATTGCCCCTTAGAGTCAGGGGGACTAGCTAGGGTAAATGCATGGGGTTGTGGAGATAGGGCCTGAGTGGGAATGTACAGACTCAATGGGCTGAACAGCCTCCTTCTGCACTGTAGGATCCTAAGATCCTATAACTAAGATAGGCCAACACAGCACAGGTTAATGGGGTCTTCGTGGGTTTCCTCCAGGTGCTCCATTGCAGTGTTAATGTAAGACTACTTGTGACACTAATGAATAAACCGTAAAACTTAACTTTATGATTGAACCTGAGGCATCTTCATCTGTAATACTCAGTTTTAAATTGGATGGAGCATTTACCCACGAAACAATTATATTTAAATGGTACAGTGAGCTTTATAGGTAGATAATATCACATCAGTAAGCTTAATTATTATCTATGTTGCTGCTCTGTCAAGTAGTCCATTGCCCATTTTGAAAGTGTAACGTGTTTTATCACACTACTGTAACATTTGAGAACATCCGGTGTAGTGGCAATTGAATCCAATTGCTAATTCACTTGTAATTACCTGGAAATCCAGCTACTCCTATTTTGCCCAACCTTCCGACTTTGACCGCACAAGAACACTCCAGTGCAGCGGGTCCCTGATGCCAACTCTTGAGGACATCTCAGTCGAAGTCAGCCACGTTCCTGCTTTCACAGTACTGCCAGAAAGCAGGCAAGTTTCCAAGTCCAGCACTGAAAATCAATGGATCAGAATAATTACACTGCCCACTTGTTGGGATCTAAGGCAGAGCATGGGGTGGGGGTGCAGAGAAATTGCATGGGTGGGATTCTCTCTCTGCCTTCCCTCCCGCCCAGACATTGGGCGGCACGGTAGCACAGTGGTTAGCACTGCGGCTTCACAGCTCCAGGGTCCTGGCTTCGATTCCCGGCTCGGGTCACGGTCTGTGTGGAGTTTGCACATTCCCCTCGTGTCTGCGTGGGTTTCCTCCAGGTGCTCCGGTTTCCTCCCACAGTCCAAAGATGTGCCGGTTAGGTTGATTGGCCATGCTAAAATTGTCCCTTAGTGTACCTGAGATGTGTATGTTAGAGGTTTTAGTGGGTAAATATGTAGGGATATGGGGGGTAGGGCCTGGGTGGGATTGTGGTTGGTGCACACTCAATGGTTCAAATGGCTTCTTTCTGCACTGTACGGTTTCTACTGCAGTGATTTTACGTTGGGGTGAGCAGGCCTCAGACTTGAAACCTGCACTTGCTCCAATTGAGGCCTTTTAAGTAGCTAATTTAATGGGTCCTTATGGGCCATTTCCCAGCCAGCCTCAATGTTTAGGCTGGTGGGCGAAGGACAGCTCAGGACGCATATCACAGAATCCTACAGTGCAGAAGGAGGTCATTCAGCCCATCGAGCCTGCACACATCACAACCCCACCCAGACCCTATCCCCTAACGCCATGCATTTACCCTAGTGCTCCAGTCAGTAAGGGCAATTCAGCATGGCCAGTCCACCTAACCCACAAATCTTTGGAAATTGGAAAGAAACTGGAGCACCTGCAGGAAACCCATGCAGACATGGGGAGACTGTACAAACTCTACACAGTCTGCAACCCAAGGTTGGAATCGAAGCCAGGTCCATGGTGCTGTGAGGCAGCAGTGCTAACCACTGTGCCACCCTGCTGCCAGTGAACATACGGATTTAACTGGTTTTTGGGTGGGAGAACCCATCTATCAGAAGCCCCTTTCTGACAGGGACAGCCCGCACATAAGGCCCAATGATGTCCAGCTTGTCCCTTCCCCTATTCCTATTCTTTGAGGAGATAACAAGGAAATTAGATAAAGGAGAACCAGTGGACGTGATTTATTTAGATTTCCAGAGGCCTTTGGCAAGGTGCCGCTTAGGAGACTGTTAAATAAATTAAGCGCCATGGCGTTAAGAGTAAAATCTTGGCATGGGTAGAGGATTAGCTGACTGGCAGAAGGCAGAGAGTGAGAATAAAAGAGTCTTTTTCAAGTGGTTTGCCTGAGGGGTCAGTGCTGGGACCACAACTTTTCACAACATACATTAACAATTTGGAGGAAGGAACTGAAGGCCCTGTTGCTAAGTTTGCAGATGATCCAATGATATGTAGAGGGACAGATAGTATTGAGGTAGCGGAGGGAGGGGGGGGGGGGCTACAAAAGGACTTGGACAGGATAGGAAAGTGGGCAAACAAGTGGCAGATGGAACACAATGTGGAAAAGTATGAGGTTATGCACTTCGGAAGGAGGAGTGGAGGTATAGACTATTTTCTAAATAGAGAAACGCTTCGGAAATTAGAAACACAAGGGGACTTGGGAGTCTTTATTCAAGGGTATCTTCAGGTTAGCATGCAGGTTCAGTTGGCAGTTAGGAAGACAAGCGCAATGTTAGCATTCATGTCAAGAGGGCTAGAATACAAGAGCAGGGGTGTATTTAAAAGGCTGTATAAGGCTCTAGTCAGACCCCATTTGGAGTATTGTGAGCAGTTTTGGGCCCCATATCTAAGGAAGGATGTACTGGCCTTGGAAAGGTTCAGAGAAAGTTCACAAGAATGATCCCTGGAATGAAGAGCTTGTTGTATGAGGAACAGTTGAGGACGCTGTGTCTATACTTGTTGGAGTTTAGAAGGATGGGGGGGATCTTATTGAAACTTACAGGATACTGTGAGGCCTGGATAGAGTGGACGAGGAGAGGATGTTTCCACTGGTAGGAAAAACTAGAACCAGACGGCACAACCTCAGGCTAAAGGGACGATCCTTTAAAACAGGGACGAGGAGGAATTTAAAACAGAGATGAGGTGGAACTTTTTGCCGCAGAAGGCTGTGGAGGCCAAGTCATTGAGTGTCTTTAAGACAGAGATAAATGTACTTTTGATTAATAAGGGGATCAGGGGTTATGGAGAAAAGACAGGGGAATAGGGATGAGAAAAATATCAGCCATAATTGAAATATGGGGCAGATTCACGTCTGTGGCCTAATTCTGCTCCTATGTCTTATGGTCGTATCTCCCCTCCCCCAAACCCAAGACCGTGATCAAACCCCTCACAACATCTAGAGCCTTCCTTATCCTCTCTGCTCTGGAACCAGGGCCATCATCTCCTGGGACTTGGTGCTAGGCAGCTCCACGTACTGTCTTTCCGGCACTGCGGACTGTTACTGGGGTGGGAGCTGGATAGCTGTCGGCCAACGGTATTGAGGGGCGAGAACACCGCCTAATGCCAGTCGACACTCGTTGGAGTATAAGACGGCAGTGGGTCTTTCAGAGTCTGTGAGGATGGGTTCAATTCGGGCCCGAGCCTTACCATTCTAAATATTCAGGCCTTGGAGAAGGGAAGTGTATAATGTAAGAGCACCAGCAAACTGAAGGTACAAAGAATGAAACTGCGATTAAAAATTGAAATGCAGTCAATGCAGAACAGAGCCTTTGCCAGGTCGTTGTCCAGCCTATGGAAAGCAGTGTAACAATTGGGATAAACTAAATTCCTTCGCACTGATGTGTAAATCGAAGGAAGCCAAAAGGGATTGCAAAGGATGACACAGGATCTGAACATTCCATTGGTGCAGTAACAGCAAATTCAAAAGATGATGAATGGAAGGCTGGTTTAACAATTGCCATCAAGATGGTGAACTTCAACCTTGAATGTCATTCCCGTAAGATAAGTAAAGGAGAAGAGCTAACTAAAGCAAAAGTGAAACTGTTTGCTTGCATAGTTGAAGAAACTGCTGTCAAAACCCATTTAAGACATTTAAAGTAAGCTGCAAAACACAATCTCAAGTATTTCCATTTATAGTGGCAAAAGGTGATGAAACACCCAATTTTTGTGTGGTGGGGCATGTCTTCAGGGTGTCATAGAATCCCTACAGTGTAAAAGGCAGCCATTCGGCCCATTGAGCCTGCACCAATAACAATCCCACCCAGACCCTATCCCTGTAACCTGACATATTTACCCTGCTGGCCCCCCTGACACTAAGGGGCAATTTGTCATGACCAATCCACCTAACCCGCACATCTTTGGACTGTGGGAAGAAACTGGAGCACCCGGAGGAAACCCACGCAGACACAGTGTAAGGGAGAGTTCAGAATAGCTTGGGGTTAAAAGGCTAACAAGTCAAAGTAGATTAATTTAGAGTGAAGTCACAAAGTACCTGGAATATATTTTACAAGGTACAATTTGTTTAGAGACATGCTGTCAGAGAGTAAATGTTATTAGCCAAGGTAAATGATGTATACTAACAATGATTTGCTTTTGCCTCGCTGGGCTGAGCAGGGGGCAGACAAAATGAATTTTGAAAAATGTATAATGTTGAGTGTGATGTAACTTTAGAGTAGATTTGGACTGCACTAAATCTCTCTCCCAGTGTACATCGGTCATTAAAGAAACATTAACCAGGATACTGTCTCTGCGAGTCTTTGCGTTAGCGGAGAAAGTCAGCATAATACATGGTCTCTATAAAAGCTCCCACGCACAGGGAGAACGTGTAAACTTGACACAGTCACCTGAGGTTGAAATTGAATCCAGGACCCTGGTCCTTGGAGGCAGCAGTGACTAACTACTCTGTTACTGTGCTGCCAAGATCCCCCAGATACACTGTCATGGAACTCAGAATTCACAAGTCAAGATCAAAATTGAAATGTGCAGCAAATCAGAGTAATGTGTTGTACCCTTTTCTGGGAATAATGAATAACAGCATCTCCTGGTTCACATCAGCCACTCATATCATAGAATCTACAGTGCAGGTGGAGAAAATTTGGCACATCGAGTCTGCACCGATAACAATCCCACCCAGGTCCTAACCCCGTAACCCCACGTATTTACCCTTGACACTAAGGGGCAGTTTATCATGGCCAGTCAACTTAAACCGTACATCTTTGGAATGTGGGATGAAACCGGAGCACTCAGAAGAAACCCAAGCAGACACGGGAAGAGCATACAAACTCCACACAGACAATGACCTGAGGCTGGAATTGAACCCGGGTCCCTGGCACTGTGTCACCATGCCACCCTTCCAGACTGAAATTTATAGGGTCGATTCCCATCTTAAGGTCTGAACTCATTATCTAAGTTAAGAATGGGACACATTCCCGAGGTAGTGTTGTGTTGTGAGTCACTCAGATGTTTGTTCTACCAGGTACAGATGGACATTAAAAATCCATGGCAGGAAATTCTCCTGATGTCTGAGGTGGCAATGCTCCCCCAGTTATCAGGAATGAATTTATTAGTGATTAATGGTATGACTGTTCGTCGATTATTACTGATGCAAACAGGCAGTTATGTTTACCCACACTGCCCTGTCACTGTGTCTCAGAAGGTGTTATATTTTTGCGCAATAGTGTGGGCCTATCCCAGCATATACCCTCTATAATGAAACTATTATTATAATTTCAATTCCATTATTTCCCATTCAAGCTGAATAGAGTTAACAGATGTTTGAAAACACAAACTCATGACTTGTACAATAATGTTTAGAGTCGCTCTCACTGGAGCTTTAGAAAAGGAAAATATTAGACTTAAAATGAATATTGTCAGGTTCAGAGGCGTAAGTTTTTTTTTAAGTTTATTTTGTTTGTGTTACAAGTAGGCTTATATTAACACTGCAATGAAGTCACTGCGAAAATCCTCTAGTCGTCACACTCCGGCGCCTGTTCGGGTACACTGAGGGAGAATTTAGCCCAGCCAATGCACCTAACCAGCATGTCTTTCAGACTGTGGGAAGAAACTGGACCACCCAGAGGAAACCCATATAGACACGGGGAGAATGTGCAGACTCTGCACAGACAGTGACCCAAGCTGGGAATCAAACCCGAGTTCCTGCCGCTGTGAGGCAGCAGCACTAATCACTGTGCTTATATAGTACAGGAGGAGGCCATTCAGTCCATTGTGATGATGTTGTGAAACAGCTCATCAGTTAGACTCCCCTCCCATTCTATCATATATGTACATCAGTTCCGTTTTGATAACTGTTATTGAATCTGGGTTCACCTTTCAGACAGTGCTTTCCCGATGATAAAAACATCTCTCCTAATTTTCATCCTGGATTTATTTTTGCTAGTTATAAAGCTGTGTCCTCTGGTTACTATCCTCCTTCCAGTAAAAGCAATCTCTCTTTATTTATACTATAAAACATTCTTTTCCACTCTAGGAAGCTATGGAGGCTAAGCGCTTGAACAACATCAAAGCTGAGATCGATTGGTTTTTAATCAGTAGGGGAATTCAGAGTTACGGAGATAAGGTAGGAAAATGGACATGGTGAGTGTTAGATCATCCGTGATCTTATCAAATGGTGGAGCAGGCTTGAAGGGCTGAATGGCCTCCTCCTGTTCCTATTTCTTATGCTGTTACGGGCTCATAATTTTGAAAACCTTGATGAAATCGCTTCAGATTCTTCTCTGAATACAGGAGTACAATTTGAGTTTCGCTGTGGTCCTCACACACCAGAAGTCTCTCATCCATTCTGGTAAACTACCTGTTCACCCACTCCACAGCCTAAACGTCCTTCCTAAAGTGCGGTTCTCAGAATTGGGCACAATACTCCAAATTGCCTTTCTCGGGTGCAGTTGGCAACAGGTTGGCGACCTGTAACCAGTGGGGTTCCACAGGGATCAGTGCTGGGACCACAACTGTTTGCAATATATATTAATGACTTGGGGGAAGGAAACGAGTGTTCTGTAGTTAAATTTGCAGGCGACACAAAAATAGGTGGAAAAGCAAGTTGCGAGAGGGATAGAAACAGTTTATTAAGAGACATTGATAGGTTAAATAAGTGGGCAAAAAAGTTGGCTGATGGAGTATAAAGTGGGAAATGTGAAGTTATTCATTTTGGAAGAGAGAACAAAAGATGGTATTATTTAAATGGAGAAAAACTGCAGAAAGCTTCAGTACAAAGGGACTTGAGGGTACGAAATACAGAAAGCTAACACACAGGTGCAGCAGGAAATCAGGAAAGCTAATGAAATGTTGGCCCTTATTTCAAGGGGTTTGGAGTTGGGAAATCTTGCTGCAACTTTACAAGATACTGGTGAGACCACGTCTGGACCCCTGGGAGCAGTTTTGGTGCCCTTATTTAAGGAAAGATATCAGCTAGAATTCTCCTATTTTGAACACCATACCACCACTACTAGTGAGAATGGAGAATTTGGCGCTCAGCCAAATCTCCATTCACAGCAGCGGGAGTGGAGAATCCCAGCTGCGGCTGAGGTCAGGGAATCGCAGCCATTTTTTTCATTGGAGGTAGTTCAGAGAAGGTTCACTAGGATGATCCACAGTATGGAGGGATTGTCTTCTGAGGAAACGTTAAATAGTTTGGGACTCTACTCATTGGAATTTAGAAGAACATAAGAACATAAGAACATAAGAAATAGGAGCAGGAGTAGGCCATCTAGCCCTTTGAGCCTGCCCCGCCATTCAATAAGATCATGGCTGATCTGTTGTGGCTCAGTTCCACTTTCCCGCCCTCTCCCCATAACCCTTAATCCCCTCTCTTATCAAGAACCCATCAACCCGCTTCTTAAAAATATTTAGCGAGGCAGCCTCCACCACTTCAACGGGCAGAGAATTCCAGAGATTCACCAATAAGAGGTGATCTCATTGAAATATATAGGTTTCTTAAGGGGCTTGACAGGGTAAATGCTGAGAGCATGTTTCCCCTCATGGGAGAGTCTAGAACCAGAGGGCAGAGTCTCAGAATAGAGGGCCACCAATTTAAGACTGATGAGGAGGAATTCCTTCTCTCGGAGGTTATGAGTCGTTGAAACTCTGCCACAGAGAGCTGAGGGAGATGGGGTAGGTTGGGATTGGTGGGGGCAAAGAATCCGTGTATACTTAAGGCTGAGATAGATAGATGGATTGTTCATCAGTTCGGGAATCAAGGGTTGTGGGGAAAGGGCAGGAAAGCGAACGTGAGGAATGTCAGATCAGCCAGTGTCCTATTGAACGGTGAAGCAGGCTCGAGCGGCCGGAGGGCCTACTCCTGTTCCTATTCCTTATGGGCTTATAGCACGTTAGCCTTTCCAGTGACACTCACATCACATGAAAGAACGATAAAGATGACACCCAACTTGTGAAGGTTTACTATTCAAAGAACAAAGAAAATTAAAGCACAAGAACAGGCCCTTCAGCCCTCCAAGCCTTCACCAACCATGCTGCCCGACTTAGCTAAAACCCACTACCCTTCCGGGGGCCATATCCATCTATTCCCATCCTATTTATGGATTTGTCCACACGCTCCTTAAAAGTTACTATTGTACCTGCTTCCACTACCTCTCCCGGCAATGAGTTCCAGGCACCCACTACTCTGTGTAAAAAAACTTGCCTCATATATCTCCTTTAAACCTTGCCCCTTGTAACTTAAACCTTAAAAGCTTCTGACTATCCACTCTGGCCATGTCCCTTATAATCTTGGAGAATTCTATCAGGTCTCCCCTCGCAGTTAATTCATTTACTTTTAGTAGAAAAAGCAAAAATCCCATTTGCTTTTTTGACAGTTTTATCACCTTCAAAGAGTGTGCATGTGAACCTCAAGCTCTCTCTGCTACCTCACCTCCTTCATAACTATAACATTTGGTTTGTGCCATTGTTTCTTCAATTTTCCTTCCAAAATGCATCAACACTTTGTCGGACCTTGCTGTGTGTAAATTGGCTGCTTCATTTCCTTCTTCACAAGAGTGCTGAAATGTCAATAGGGCTTCATTGACAATAAAGCAGATTGTACCATTCTGAGGTTGTGCAAGGACTCAAAGACGCAAGTCCTTCTCTGGGTTAATGAACTGACATACTTGAAATTAATTTTCCTGGCAGTTTCCCCCCATTAATGATTACTTACAACTTGGAACAGATTTTCCAGTCCCGCTCACCGCAGGAATGGTAGTGGGCAGGACGGAAAACTTGCCTGAATGTTTAAAGATTGGGTGGGAATTTCTGGTCCCAGGGCGGGCACCTTGTGCATGATTTGATTTCCAAAGCACTTTGAAAGATTGTTCAGGTGTTATTTAAAAAGATGAGGGCACTGGGTATACTACACGGTATACTGGGATATATTTTTGTTAAGTTTATTTATAGTATCATAAGTAGGGTGATATTCACACTGCAATGAAGTCACTGTGAAAATTCCCTAGTCGCCACAGTCCGGCGCCTGTTTGGGCACACAGAGGGAGAATTTAGCATGGCCAATGCACCTAACCAGCACGTCTTTCGGACTGTGGGAGAAAACCGGAGCACTTGAAGGAGACTCATGCAGACATGGGGAGAACATGCAAACTCCGCACAGGCAGTGACCCAAGCCGGGAATTGGAGCTGAATCCCTGGCACTGAGAGGCAGCGGTGCTAACCACTGTACCACCGTAAGAAAGCAACCTGGATTATATCATCCACTAAGGACCAACTACACCAGAAATCATGGACGTCCACAAAATAGATACAGTTAAAATATCCAGCATTTAATTTTTGCACTGCTGTCATCAAATCTCTATTTGAGGAGTCTATCAATATTGGATACAACATCCAGTGTTCAAATAATGCAAATTAACTTACACTTGTCAATTACCCGGTCATTCTGTCCATTCACTCATATCTGTTGCAAGACATCAGCAGTGCTTTCCATGCCTTCCTCGGAGATGACTAACCAAAACCCAATCATATCGAAGGTGCAATCTTAATGCAGAAGCAAATGCCATCTACGGCACACACTGTGGAGTAAAACCAGAAATAAAATAATGGGACAATTCAGAACACCATATAAAGCTTTCTTTTATTATTTGTTTACAGAATGTGAGCATCACTATCTGGGCCAACAATCTTTGCCTCCATTGCAGAGGGCATTTGAGAGTCAACCACATTGCAATGGATCGGGAGTCACACATAGGTCAGACCTTTTGGGGAGGTAATGACAGAGTGATATTGTCGCTGGACTAATCCAGAGACCCCAGGGTAATGCTCTGGGGACTCGGGTTCAAATCCAACCACATTAGATGATGAAATTTGAATTCAATAAAAAAAACTGGAATTAAAAGTCTACTAATGACCATGAAATCATTGTTGATTGTTGGGAAAACCCATCTGGTTCACTAATGTTCTTTAGGGAAGGAAATCTGCCATCCTTACCTGATCTGGCCTACATGTGACTCCAGAGCCACAACAATGTGGTCGACTTTCAAATGGCCTCAGGGATGGGCAATAAATGCTGGTCCTGCCAGCAATACTCACATTCCGTATACAAATTTAAAAAATGGTGGATTTCCTTCCCTGAAGGACGTTGGAGAACCAGGTGAGCTTCTACACCTGGTCATGACAATCAGCAATTGGGCAGCACGGTGGCACAGTGGTTAGTGCTGCTGCTTCACAACGCCAGGGACCGGGATTTGATTCCCAGCTTGGGCCCCTGTACGAAGTCCGCATGTTCTCCCTGTGTCTGCATGGGTTTCCTCTGGATGCTGAGGTTTCCTCCCACATTTCAAAAGATGTGCTAGTTAGGTACATTTTCCACGCTAAATTCTCCCTCAGCGTACCCGAACAGGCACCAGAGTGTGGCGACTCAGGGATCTTCACAATAAATTTATTGCAGTGTTAATGTAAGCCTACTTGTGACTAATAAATAAAACTAAAAATTAGTTTCCTGATCATCATTAGACTTTTAATTCCAGATTTTCATTGGAATCAAATTTCACCATCTGACGTGGTGGGATTTGAACCCAGATTCCCAGATCTTGCCCTGGATCTCTGGATTACTAGTACAGTGACAATACCATTGCCTCCCCTATAATATTTCAGTTAGTTCCTCCTTTAGCATTCTTGTCTCGAATAAGAAGTATCACTGCTGTGATTCTATCCACATATAAAACTTATTCCCTAATCCTCTGATCATTCTTATAGCTCGACACACCTTCCTTAGTTTACTAAATCCTTCCTGTAGTGAGGGCCCCAGTGTGTAAGTGATACTCCCAATGCAGTCTGATCAATACTTTATCCAGCAACAGGATAAGCTGCTTTGATCCCTACTTCATCACTCTTTCTATATAATGCAACAACTTATTTGCTTCCTTGGCAGTGGCTAGGCACTAGCCTGTTGGTTCAAGGGAATTATTTATTGTAACTTCTAGGTCCTTTTCTTTCCTGGCTGGTCTTTTGTTAATGCCTTTCCAGTAATCCGAAAACTCGGAATGTAAGGCCAAAGAAAATCACAAGCCTCGGATGCTAGAGTCCTGATCAACATCATTTTTAACCTTTCCCTTTCAGGCAAGAAGGGAGAAATAAAAGCAAGCAATTTATTTTGGCAAAGATAGAGAATAGTGACCCGCCATAGGATTAATTGGTTAGTGATGTCTTTCCACTGGGAAATCATAGTTCCATCAAGCTGTCAGTCTGCGGACAAATGCCCAGAAACCAATTATGCATTTGGTTTGCCAAGATGTACAAGCGATGAGGTGGATTGTCAGGAGATCCCAGGATTTATTATCGGTATCAATTGTTAAGATACCAGATCAGAAATCCCAAGGTATGTTATGACATCAGACTAGACCCCAGTAGTTTTCTATTCTGGCATTAATGTGAGAATAGGAAGTTTCGCTCCAGGCACAATTCTACTAGCAAACTAGGAAGCTTTTATCAAAACAAACTTTATTTAGCAACACAGTTTAACCATAACAAATGAATTAGCTTAACATATAACAATTCAATAATACTTAAACATGGCAAGATACAATTCTTAACTGTTCACCTATCCCAATGAGCTCCAATACAAGCAATATTCCTCTTATAGAGTTACAGCCCCTCTTTAAAATCATGAAGTGGAGATGCCGGTGTTGGACTAGGGTAGGCACAGTAAGAAGTCTCACAACACCAGGTTAAAGGTCAACAGGTTTATTTGGTATCATGGGCTTTTGGAGTGCTGCTCCTTCATGAGGTGAGGGGCAAGGTTGAGAAGGCAGGGCCTTCGTGAATAACCTCAGCCGGTACAGGAATTGAACCTGCGCTGTTGGCATCTCTCCATGTCATGAACCAGCATCCAATCAATTGAGCTAACAACTGTAATTCCCAATTCAGACATTGTTACATGTAACAATAGTTTTCAAAAGCAAAAGAAAAAATTGCAGTGTCCATCAAGTGTTGTTCCCTATTAAAAGCTCTCTCAAAATCCAATAATACTGCCCCATAATTGTGATTACATCGATGCATGAATAACAGATTAAGGTGCGACTGTCAAATAATTATTTAGCTTTTATTTAGATGTGACAGTGAGGTTCTTTTCTGTCTATTGAACATTTCACATTAATGATGACTATAGTGTTTGTCAATTAACACATTTATTCAGAGACTAATCATGTCAAAACATCTCAAGGTACTTTATATTTCAGTTACTGGTAAAATGCTGTAACTTTGGTCATTGTGGTCAAACGCAGTAGCCTTTCTATCTTTGCAAAGCCTTAGCTGAATGATTAGCTAATCTCTTTTGGCTTCTAAAGATCGATTGAGGGATTTTATTTCTGGTCAAGTGGAGGTATTAAAGGTTACAGTACGTAAGTGGGTCAAAGTAGCTTTTTCAAATAAATTCTCCAACCTTATTTCCCGGTTGGGATTCTCCAGCCCCATCCATCGCAGTGAATGGATTTTTGGCTGAGTGCCAAATTCTCTGGGGGCAGTGGTAACAGGGCGAACAAGATAGGAGAATTCCCAAACATTATCCCAAAATAGGAAGAGTTTAATTCCGTGTCTTGTTTTGGTTTTGCGACTGTCCCAGAGCGCAGAATGATGCTAAGTGCTTTTCAGATTATGCCATTATATCTTTCATATCCACCAAAACACACAGGACAAAACCTTTGTTTAATTTTAATTCAAAGAAGGATGTGGTACTCCCTCAACAGACAGGAAACTTCCACGAGAAACTTGGCCCCAGGTATAGAACTTCAACCCATCAACTCCTGAGTGCAAATAACCTGATACATTATACAAACTAAGTGGAAACTACAGATCGCTGGAGAGAATCTCAGCAGTTCAACAAACGCAAATAAAATATTTATAAAACCATTATTTGAAACATTTGATCATGTGGTTTGTGGAATATTTGGACTCAAGCTAAATTGAGCGATGGAAAATGTGAGAAATATGCAGCAGATAAATCTACAGCTGACAGGGGAAAGAAAGCTCAATATTTTAACACGTATGTTAACATAGAAGACTCACAGAAAAGCTGGCCAATGGATTCAGAAAAAAATGGCACCTTGCTTAAAAAAACCGACAACTCAAAAGTGGCCCTGGAATTTGGACTTTCACACAACAGTAAGTAATGAAGGTGCAGTGGGACATGTAAGCTTGTAACTTAACCCGGAGGTACATCCAATATCCATATGTGTCGGAAGTGAAAGTAAAATCTTACCAAGACTTTGCGAGCAGATTAGTAAGAGGCTGGCCTGACTATTGGGATTAGCACACCACTCATCTTCAGGCCTGCCGCAGTGCTAAGTAATACTGATGTGAGAATAGGAGAAGAATTGGAAAATATTGGAGCAGCAGAACTGCTGCCTCATGGCGCCACGGATCTGGTTTCAATTCCGGCCTTGGGTCACCATCTGGGTGGAGTCTGCACATCCTCCCCGTGTCTGCGAGGGTTTCCTCCAGCTACTCTGGTTACTTTTTATTCATTCATAGGACATGGGCGTCACTGACTAGCCAATATTTATTGCCAATCCCTAGTTGCCTTGAACCGAGTAGCTGACTGGGCTATTTAAGAGTCAACAGCGTTGTTGTGGCTCTGGAGTCACACATAGGCCAGACCAGGCAAGGATGGCAGATTTCCTTCCCTAAAGGACATTAGTGAACCAGATGGGTTTTTCCAAAAATCAAAAATGCTTTTGTGATCATCAGTAGATTCTTAATTCCAGATACCTTTTGTTCAATTCAAATTCCTCCATCTGTCGGGACGGGATTTGAAGCCAGGGCCCCAGAACATTAGCTGGACTAATTGTCTAGTGATAATACCACTAAGCCATTGCCTCCTCACACAAGTGTGCCACACAAAAGCCCAGGTCCCACGTGTACCTGGATGGTTAGCAACACCCTGACAGCAACCAGCCCAACAGTAGCCAACTGAAAGCCATGACCTGGCCCACTGTCCATTTAAAGGTGGTGAGTTGGCTCTACATTTTGCTAGCCCAATCAAAGGGTTGGCATTGCTGCATGGCTACCAGCATCAGTGAGAGGATTGGCCCCTGCTAGGTTTGCAAGGGGAATAAGAGAGTGCCTCCATTTTGGAACAGAGGTTAAAAAACAACAAGTTTTGCAACGCCCAGACAAGGCAGGTAGTCCCTGTCCTCTAGTAGACACGTCTGGGCTGCAAGGCTGGTATTGGCACACCCCTCAGGCCATGGATCCTTTAGGAATTAAAAGCCGTGGAAAGCCAGTGAGAAGCTGCCTCTGTACAGCTGGTGCCCTTGCTGTAAGGCTTTGCTACAGGGCAGCTGACCCACTGCTGTTCCCACCACTACAGAAATAGCCCCCTTGGTGTCATTGCATTGGGAGCCCTCCCGACATGTCTCCCCTGTATTGGGGATGGCACGGTGGCACAGGCGTTAGTAATGCTGCCTCACAATGCCAGGGACCCGGGTTCAATTCCGGCTTTGTGTGATCGTCTGCACGTTCTCCCCGTGTCTGTACGGATTTCCTCGGGGTTCTCTGTTTTCCTCCCACAAGTCAAAGATGTGTAGGTTAGGGTGATTAGCCATGAGAAATGTGTAGGGATATGGTGGGCGAATGGGCCTGGGTAAGGTACTCTGTTAGAGATTGGGTGCAGACTGAATGGGCCAAATGACCTCCTTCTCCACAGTAGGGATTCTATTATATCTGATCCCTGAACATTATCCCGACTGGGATAATTACAGGCGTGAACTGACTCTCCCTAAGGGAGTGCTCTTAATTTTATACATTGATTTCTCAGTGTTGGCTTTCCAGACCCATGATAACCTTATGATTTACACAGCACCTCATCCAAGTGGATCTGCATCATGCTGGAGCCTAGATGGTCTGAGTCAACAAGGCAACTTAACTCCAATAAGATCACAGCAAATCCAATCTCACTTGCACTCAACACCCAAGCTTTCCAGCAATAACAGGAGACGGTGTCTAATTTCACAGCATCTTCCCCCAGGCTAGACCCACTGAAAGCAAATATAACACGCCTACTTACAAACTCAAATTGCATAATTAAGGCAATGCTGTGCAGAATGAATTAAGCGATAAAACTAAGATTTAATCCATCATGTGTAACAGAGGAAATGTAGACCCTTTGCATATTGTTTAACCCGGGGATTACTATTGAGGTCAATGATGAATAAAAGATTAATATATCTTAAACCAGGGTGCTAACCCACTTAATGTTAACTTTTATTAAAAAGTAGGCAAAGGAATATCATGGGCAAGTGTTGATGATTCATCAACTAGCAACATTTCAGAGCAATTTCTTGCACATTGTCCTTATTGCAACACTGATTTGATCATGTGACATTTGATCACATGGCTTTCAAAAGGTTTAAAGTTTATTTGTTATTTATTGCCTCAACTTCAGCCAAACATTTGTGGTGAGGCACCGATTCAGAAATAAAGTACTACAGAAATTATTCACTTCAAGTGTCCTCAGGGCATTAGCTGGCTTGCAGCAGTCGTGTAATGCTGGACAGGGCATGGGCTGCTTCAGTATATCAAAGATTCAGTTTGGAGCATTCAAACACCATAAGAATCAAATTAACATTTTGAAAACCGAAAGCAAAGATTTGAAGAAACAAGCAAGGCTTACATTAACACTGCAATGAAATTACTGTGAAATTCCCCTAGTTGCCACATTCTGGCAACTGTTTGGCTTAAAATACCTAACCAGCACATTTTTCAGATTGTGGGAGAAAACCGGAGCACCTGGAGGAAATCCATGCAGACACGGGGAGAATGTGCAGACTCCGCACAGACAGTGACCCAAGCTGGGAATCGAACCCGGGTCCCTGGTGCTGTAAGGCAGTAATGCTCTCCACTATACCACCTCATGTGATATTGACATGTGATGCCTAATCACATGGCAGTTCATCACATGACCTCAGCTTACTGTTTTTGCAAACATTATGACATTCCCCTTAGTTGAATGCTTTGGCATCACTACCGTGACTTTGAATACTTTAACCTTATTACAGCTCAACAGGTGCCAGTTGGCCCCCAGTTTCTTATCTAAATGGTGATTCTTCATGTTTGAAACTTGCCCTAGGAAGTAAATAGCACGGTGTTCCATACGGGGGCTATCACATCCTTACCCAACCCCAATTGTTCATTTCAGCAGAAAGAAGTCATTTGGCCCATTCAGTCTGCACCCAATCTCTAACAGAGTACCTTACCCAGGCCCATTCGCCCACCATATCCCTACACATTTCTCATGGCTAATCACCCTAACCTACACATCTTTGAATTGTGGGGGGAAAGCAGAGAACCCGGAGGAAATCCGCACAGACACGGGGAGAACGTGCAGACGATCACACAAAGCCGGAATTGAACCCGGGTCCCTGGCATTGTGAGGCAGCATTACTAATGCCTGTGCCACCCCCAATACAGGGGAGCCATGTTGGGAGGGCCCCCAATGCAATGACACTAAAGGGGCTATTTCTGTAGTGGTGGGAACAGCAGTGGGTCAGCTGCCCAGTAGCAAAGCAGCCACACAGCAAGGGCACCAGCTGTACAGAGGCAGCTTCTCGCTGGCTTTCCGGGGCTTTTAATCTATGGCTTGAGGGGTGTGCCAATGCCAGCCTTGCAGCCCAGACATGTCCACTGGAGGGCTGGGATACCTGCCTGGTTGATGCTTAATGAGCAGGGGTGGCAAACCTGTCTGGCAGGCGATGGCTTAGTGATATTATCACGAGACTATTAATCCAGAAAGTCAGCTAATGTCCCAGGAACCTGGGTTTGAATCCCACCATCGCAGCTTTTGGCATTTGAATTCACTAAAAGAAATCTGAAATTAAGAATCTACTGATGACCATGAAACCATTGTTGAAAATAACAATCTGTTTCCCTTTGGGAAAGAAAATCTGCCATCTTTACCTGGTCTGGCCTACATGTGACTCCAGGGCCACAGCAATGTGGTTGACTCACAACTGCTCTTGGGCAACTAGGGATGGGCAATAAATGTTGGCCAACAATGTCCATATCCCATATAAGAATTTGAAAACATTCTGTACCCACCAAGGTAAATGGTACTAAGTTCAATTTTTTTAAAATTCTGTTTTGTGATTCTGCGTGGCAGAGAATGATGAAACACTTGGAGGTGGCGCGTACATGGTGTGGTAGGGTTTCTATCGCATAGTTTCATTTCCTTATGTCCATCCCTGTTTATCACTGCTATCCCAGGGCTAACATGCACTTGGCAAGGGGCATTAGCAGCACTGAGTAACTCAGGCTGTACCAAGGCAACTTCCTCTTCCTTCATTTTCTTCCTAGCCCTAGCTACAGTCTCCAGTTTGGCATTGCCACCAATCCCCATGGCACGTTGACCGCTTTAACCTTTCAGCCCCCGATGCCATCGGAGCACCATGCCAATCCTCACCTTCTGCAGTGGCGTGCTCTCTCCTGGTGACAGGGAGGACCTGGCAGAGGCTGCCCAACATTTCAAATGCCCCTGGGTCAAGGGAATAGCTTAGGATTATGCCAAGATCATGAAGGAAGGGTGACATGGTGGTGGTATTGGGCAGCGATCAATAGGAGATGTGATGCGAGTGTGCCATTAAGAATTATTTTTTAAATCACGTTCTCTGCAGATTGTAAGCAGTTTTTATTTATTGTGAGACTAGCTGCTTGCTTAGCAGTCCTTTTATTGCTGCCTCAATGGTTTAAATGGGATTTTGTTTATTTTTACTTTGGGTCTCATCCTGTGTCTGGAATTTTATGACCTTTTGAATTTTTAGGATGACAAGTCAAAGTCAGGCGGTTCCTCCACAGAAAAATCCAAGGATTCACTTTCAGTTTTGGCCCAGTGTCAGAAGCTGCACTGGTTCACAAGTTTCAGGTAAGTTTTCTCTCACTGTCTATCCCTGGTATTATAGATTCTGCTGGTTAGTTGTAAGCAGGTCTTGCCTTTCCGGAGTGAGAATTCTGTTTCTTGCAGGAGTTCATTGGCTAAAAGCTAAAGGCCCACAGTGGTGTGGCATTGCCTCTACCTCGAGTCTGTTGGAAGTTACAAGGATGTTTCAATTCTTCAACCAAAGGACTAAGCTCCAGCATCACATGAGCAGTCTTATTTTCTGTGTTAAATCTGTGGCAGGGGTATGTTTTGAGGAGGGTCGGTTAAAACATTTCATATAGTTGAAATGTTCCAACCAAGTTTATACAATATCATGTTTTTTTTTATTTGTAATTTACTGGGGAGTCAATGGCCTAGTGGTATTATCGCTAGACTATTAATCCAGAAACTCAGCAAATGTTCTGGGGATCCGGGTTCGAATCCCACCACGGCAGTTGGTGGAATTTGAATTCAGTAAAAATGATCTGGAATTAAGAATCTACTGATGACCATGAAACCATTGTTGATTGTCGGAAAAGCCCATCTGGTCCTTTAGGGAAGGAATTTTGTCATGCTTACCTGGTCTGGCCTACACGTGACTCCAGAGCCACAGCAATGTGGTTGACTCTAAACTGCTCTCAGGCAACTAGGGATGGGTAATAAATGCTGATCAACCAGCAACACCCATGTCACGTAAATGAGTAAAAAATTGTAAAGTTATTGCTCTATGTTAACTGGATTCTGAAATAAATTTTGTTTGATAAAAGCTCCCTCATGGGTCATTTGAATCGCATCTGAAGTGAAACACCTCATGCTTATCCTCACCAAATTCAAAATGGCAAAACTTACGATCCAGGCCCACTTCATAGAACACTTTGGAAATTCTGACTGGAATTATAACAGAGGAGATCATTAGCCAGTTTACTGGCACTATCACTCCATGGGACAGCACGTTCCAGAGGGTGAAACTGAAGGTAAACACTGTTGTCCTCAGTATAGACTGTGGACATTAATTGGCAGAGCCGAATGAAAGGCATTTGGCCTTGAGTCCAGAGTCAATTACACAGCACAAATCAGGGTTTTACGACTGGTCTCTGTGCTTGGTATAATTAGATGTTTGCATTGCAGACTGGTTGAAAATAAAGGCTCAACACACAATTTGTGTGCAAATTACACTTGATTGAATTCTGTTAAGCAACAAAAAGGCATTTTCTCTCCATTCTTCCTCTTTAATCACTTTATTTATCTGTCTGCCACTGATTCTCTCTCAGTAATGTGTGTGTCATTAGTTGGAACTGAGGCATCACCAAATAACATTTATCTTCTGTCAGCCTGCCAATTCCCCTCACTAAAATCAATAGCTCACCATGCAGAAGAGCTTCCTAATACATTCCTCATTGAAACCTTCCATTGCGAGCCCAACAACAACATAACCATAGTCACTGTTGTAGCAGTAGTAAATGAAGAGATCAGAAGGGACTTTCCGAGGATCAGGTTATTGAGAAGATTTTTGGAAAAGTATCGGTCACAGATTGGATACTCTGGGCAGGATTTTCACGTCCCACCCGCCACGCGAATCGTAGTGGGTGGGACACGGGCCATGCCAAAGTCCCTCGGGCGGGATTTTCCGACCTTAGGGCGAGCTGTTGGAAAATCCCACCCTCTGGCATTAACCTCCTCAATTCTAACTGTCCCCAATTCATGCTGAAGTGTATACTCTAGTCCATGGATTGATGATGAGCTAGCCAACCTCAACTACAGCAGCAGCATATTTTCATTTGCCTCAGTAACCTACGAGTTGGGAAGAAAAATGATTAGTTGCTGCTCCTAATGGCTTTCTGCTTGCCCCTGCTGGATATGGATCAGAAATTCCAAGGTATGTTGTGAATTTAGATTAGACCCCAACTGTTTGCTATTTTTTGGCATTAGTGTGAGGATATGATGATTCACTCCAGGCACACACCGGGGAGCTTTTATGGAAACAAACTTTATTTTACAACACAGTTTAACCATAACAAATGAATTGGCTCAATAATATTTAACATTTGAACAATGCTTAAACATGACAAAGTACAATCCTTAACTGTTAACTTATCCCTATTAGTTCCAATTCAAGTAATATTCCTTTTATAGATTTAAAACCCCTCTTCAAAAATCAGGCAGCACACATAGGCTTATGTGCTTGTACTCAGGTTCTCGTCAGTTCTCAGAGCACTTCTGAGGGGAGAGAGACAGACAGACAGAGGAACGCCTCTTACTTCTTTCAGAACCAAGGAGGAACTGGCTGTTTTAAAACAAAAGAGACACTGGGTGAGATTTTACAGCCCAGTTCATCCCAAAGCTGTAAAATCCCACCTGAGGTCAATGGACCTTTCCATTGTCTGCCCCCTGCCTGGTCCGATTCCTGTGGCAGGCAGGACAGTAAAATTCCAGCCACTGTGTATCTTACCTGCAAGCTTAGCTCCTCCCATTGGCACATGACTCTCGCTCTGTCAATCAACCTAATCAAAACTCTACTCTGACCCCAAGGAAACCCAGGTAAACACAAATGCATTAACTCTGTTTAGACAAACACATCTTTAGCTAAAATGAGTTATTATCCTGCATTCTCACCATGGAGCTGCACATTTTTTTCTGGACAAATTGGCCCCTTGTAAAACAGAGCTGAATTTTAAACATACTCTTTCCAAGAAACATGATAGAAACACAATTCTTAAAAGCACACCCCTCCCAGTAAATCCAGAAAGTGCCTGTGTGGATATCTGCTCAGAGTAAATTGGGTTTTATAGCGATGTTCAGAATTTAATAGCCTAATGATAACAGATGACAGATCATATAACAGAGGCTGACAGATGAAAGATTTATTGGGTCTGAATAGGCTGCTGGTCCTTCAGGTCCAAGGAAGGGAGAAAGTTTGGGTGGAAAAGCATCACGTACTTTCAGGTGAGGGTCTGAGTGACAGCTCAAAAACACAAGATTCAGTGGAGGAGATAAAACACAGAAGGGATTTACTTCAAGGCTAGAATGCAGTTGAGCGACAAGGCTTTTAAGAGCCGGGTGCCTGGCTGGTTACCAATTTTTAAACATTTAATGTTGCTCTCAATCTAAAATATTTTTGGGGCCCCTATTATAACCCTGAGCTGATTTCAGGTGGGTATGAGCAGGTGAACTCCTGATGTTCTCCTGCCACACAGCTCACATTTCCAAATAGGCAGAGGGCAGCTGGAGGGTGGCATTGTGGCACCAGGGACCCAGGTTCGATTCCCGGCTTGGATCACTGTGTGGCGTTTGCACGTTCTCCTTGTGGGTTTCCTCCCACATTCCGAAAGATGTGCTGGTTAGGTTGATTGGCTGTGCTAAATTGACCCTTGGTGTCAGGGGGATTAGCAGGATAAATGAAGGTTACGGGAGTAGGGCCTGAGTGGGGATTATGGTCAGTACAGACTCGATGGGCTGAATGGCCTCCTTCTGCATTGTCAGGGTTCTGTGATTCTACGACAGATGTTCAAATCACTGGAACCAAAGAGGCCAACTGGTGAGGTGGGAGGTGCAGAATGTCGCACGGGAAGGAGGTTGGGGAGTCCAGGAATGGGGAAGGCCATATCTTTATGGAGAAACTGCTTCCTTGCTCAAGGCTGGAGTGACATGTAGACCCACTGATAAAGTGGGACCTCCATTACAACACACCATTACTTCTTCCAGTGGTCATCTTAGCCGCTGTGTAGGTGAAAATGGGGGCCTGCAGCTTCCAGCAGTAAGAAGTCTCACAACACCAGGTTAAAGTCCAACAGGTTTATTTGGTAGCAAACGCCACTAGCTTTCAGCATCTCCACATCATGGTTCCGGCAGGAACAGGGTGGAAGGTAGAACGTTCCACTAAAATAATACCATCACCACCCATTGTGCCATTCTTGTCACAGTGGGATGGGTTAAAATTAACCCCAATGTCATGAAACTATCCAGTGAATTGCTGCTTCCCAGTGACAACATTCCAATTGTCATTAGGATAAGGTAGGACATTCTACTCCTTCAACGTTCGATAGCGCCAGAGGTAGCAGCAGGAGTCGCAGTCTGTTCTGTCTGCCTCGTGACTCAGCGATGCTGACATTACAGCTCATTTTCTGTTATCCTTTCCTTTTTTCACTGCATTTTCTAGTTGTCAAGGTGAGGATGTCAACACTGAGAAACATAGTTCTTTCGGAGATTCAGCAGCAACTTGGAACATTCCCAGCTTGTGTACCGCGTAATTAGACGCGATGTTTCCTCTGCACCAGTTCCAACTTCAGAAAGAACACTTGTACTAAGGAAGAACGACCTTCCTCAGCTTCAAGTCGCTGAAGTACTTCACGTCCAATTAATTATTTTGGATTTGTAGCTTTTCAGTCAGGCAGGCAAGGCAACCAAACTGTGGGAAGATTACAAACCTGATGAGCAGGCCTGGAATCTGTATTTTTCTGTGACGCTGGGCTGGATTTTTAGCTGCCGTCTCTAGATGGGCTGGGAGTAGGAAGGGCTGGGAAAACGGCAGCGGAAGGCATTGGGAAAGAAGCCCAATGTTTTTCCAATGTGACGGCACATTCCCAAAGGTGAGAACGGCAGTGGCGCAGCCTACCAGAGGCAGCAACTAATGAATTCAAATAATTGCCTTGTTAGTGACTGCTCTCCGCTCCTGCTGGCTTCAGACCCATGGGGAGGCAGGCAGGTATTATAGGGCATATCGTTCCGGTTTATTGCAGGCCTTTGCTTATGGCTGCCCCGCGTGGCATTGCAGCAGCAAAGGCTGCCTCCGTGTCTCTGACATTGACGCTCGAGGGTTCATTCTACCAAACAACCAAGGCCTCCCTGGCCCCAACACATTAAAAACAAATGCTTAACGAATCTTCAAGGGCTGCTCAACATCAGTTTAGGTTTATTTATCAGTGTCACAAGTAAATGACACTCCAGTCTTGAGCAAGGAAGCAGTTTCTCCATAAAGTTATGGCTTACATTAACACTGCAATGAAGTTACTGTGACAATCCCCTAGTCGCCACACTCCGGCGCCTGTTTGGGTACACTGAGGGAGAATTTAGCACAGCCAATGCACCCTAACCAGTATTGTCATTTGGATTGTGGGAGGAAGCCCACACAGTCAAGGAGAAAGTGCAGACTTTGCCCCAAGCTGGGAATCGAACTCGGGTCCCTGGCACTGAGAGGCAGCAGTACCAACCACTATGCCATCATCATGGAAGCATTCTTTCAGTGGCTACCGCTATCGCTGGCGCTGCTAGTACTCTGACTGGGCCACAGCTCTGGGAGGCAGGCCATTGCCTTTTACTGGATGGCAATCTCGGATTTGGCCTCTTAATTGGCTGCTGCAAATAAAGTGCCGCCAGTCCCACAGCGTTCCTGGTTAGCCCCTTCACCTAACACATGAAAAATCCTCAGTTCAAAACCAGGCAGAAACATCAACAAACACCTTCCGGAGGAAGTGGTGGCATAGTGGTATTGTCATTGGGCTAGTAATCCAGAGGCCCAGGGTAATATTCTGGACTCCCAGATTCAAATCCCACCACGGCAGACAGTGAAATTTGAATACAATAAACCACCTCTGGGATCCCACCAACAACGACTCCTGAGTCATTATCTGCCATGGTAGCCTTCCAGTTTTCAACTGGAGGCCAACGTTAGCTAATATGTCAGGAGAACTCCCTGGATTGCTTCAGGCGGCACAGTGGTTAGCACTGAGGTCTCACAGTGTCAGGGACCCGGGTTCAATTCCGGCCTCGGGTCACTGTCTGTGTGGAGTTTGCACCTTCTCTCCGTGTCTGCCTGGGGGTTTCCTCCGGGTGCTCAGGGTCCCTCCAAAGATGTGTGGATTAGATTGATTGGCCATGCTAAATTGCCCCGTTACGGGGATTAGCAGGTTAAATACACGTGGTAATGGGGATAAGGTGGGATTGCTGTCAGTGCAGATTTAAAGGCCTCCTTCTGTACTGTGAGGATTCTATGATTCTTCTATGAATACTGTCATAGAATATTTCAATATATACCGAAACATGAAGTCAAGGTGCTTAATTTAACATCTCAATCATGTGACAAAACTGCCAAAGGTATTTTCTTTTCTCGGTATGGTAATAAAATGTCAGTCTCAATTAAGCTGGAATTAAGTCTAAGGCCCAGATTTTTGGCACAACAGAGAACCTCTCCATGGAAATGAACAGTCAGAAGTCTCACAACAACAGGTCAAAATCCAACAGGTTTCTTTGGAATCACAAAATAAAGCTGTTGGACTTTAACCTGATGTTGTGAGACTTCTTACTGTGCCCACCCCACTACAACGCTGGCACGGTAACACAGTGGTCAGCACTGCTGCTTCACAGCTCCAGGGACCTGGGTTCGATTCCCGGCTCGGGTCACTCTCTGTGTGGAGTTGGCACATTCTCGTGTCTGTGTGGGTTTCCTCCGGGTGCTCCGGTTTCCTCCCACAGTCCGAAGATGTTAGGTTGATTGGCCGTGCTAAAAAAATTGTCCCTTAGTGTCCTGGGATGCGTCGGTTAGAGGGATTAGTGGGTAAAATACGTAGGAATATGGGGATGGGGCCTGGATGGGATTGTGTTCGGTGCAGACTCGATGGGCTGAAGGGCGTCTTTCTGCACTGTAGGATTCTATGGTTCTATGATCTCCACATCCTTGAATTGAAAATAGCAGAACTTCCCTAAAATGGTAAGTTCTGCCCCTAAATCCAGCACTTCCTGGGGTAGGGAATGGGATGCATTTTGTGCATGTTTGACTGAGAGACAACTGACCGTTTAAAACATCAGCTTCCGCCACTGACATGGGATTTGATTTGATTGTCACATGTATTAACATGCGAAAAGTATTGGTTCTTGTGCGCTAAACAGACAAAGCATACCGTTCACAGAAGGAAAGGCGAGAGTGCAGAATGTAGTGTTACAGTCGTAGCTAGGGTGTAGAGAAAGATCAACATAGTACGAGGTAGGTCCATTCAAAAGTCTGACGGCAGCAGGGAAGAAGCTGTTCTTGAGTCAGTTGGTACGTGACCTCAGATTTTTGTATCTTTTTCCTGATGGAAGAAGGTGGGAGAGAGAATGTCCGGGGTGCGTGGAGTCCTTGATTATGCTGGCTGCTTTTCCAAGGCAGTGGGAAGGGTAGACAGAGTCAATGGATGGGAGGCTGGTTTGTGTAATGGACTGGGCTACATTCATGACCCTTTGTAATTTCTGGGTAGGCTGGTTGTTTGAAACCCAAGTTGTACAGATTAGGGCAGGAAAGAATAGGCCTGAACTTAGTGGATTGGTTTGGCTGGCTCGGGTACCCTTTAGTGAGGCATGATGTTCCTTTGGATTTGGTTCTGGGACAGTTTTGGATGGAGTGGGGGTGGAGAGGGTGGGGAGGGAGTGTAGGGGGAGGGGTGTATAGGCAGGGCGGGTCGGGGGGGTAAGGTGCCCCTGGGAATTGGCATAAAAGTTGGCATAATGTACGTAAAAATCATGTAAACTCATTACTGTCCAGCTCACTGGAACAACAGACCTGTCAAAATCGACTGTCAAAGCTGCTGGATGCACCTAACAAAGGAGCTGATCAAAGGGACCTGTCAAAAGCAGCTGTCAAAGAGAGATGTCGAGCAGTCAGGCATTTAGGGGGCAGCACGATGGCACAGTGGTTAGCACTTCTGCCTCACAGCGCCAGGGATCCGTATTCGATTCCCAGCTTGGGCGACTGCGTGGAGTTTGTACATTCTCCCTGTGTCTGCATGGGTTTCCTCCAGGTGCTCCGGTTTCCTCCCATAGTCCAAAGACGTGCAGGTTAGGTTGATTGGCCTTGTCAAATTGCCCCTTAGTGTCAGGGGGAGGATTAGCTAGGGTAGTTACATGGGCTAGGGCCTAGGTGGGATTGATGTCAGTGCAAGCTCGATGGGCCAAATGGCCTCCTTTTGCCCTGTAGGGATTCTACGATTCTATGAAAATCAAATCAAATGCCTGGAGTATTTAAAAAGTGATCGCTTGTTATTACATAAACCTGAGGGTTTTCATTACTGGATTAGGGCTGCAGAACTGTTTTCACAACAATCCATTATCAGTAGGGTGCCTGCTATTTCACAGTTTGATAACAGCTACCAGGAGTTAGTCACTTTGATGTGGGACAATAATTCCAATGCTATTTGTTATAAGGGATTGTGAACTTGAATGACATGATTCTTATTACAAAGATTAATGTAGTTGAAGGAGCGTAAATGTAGTGAAAGAATTTTTATGAACAAGTGCCGTTTTTCCAATTGTGAAGTTTGCAATAGAAACTTGGAGCTTTGTTTTATAGAACTCTATATTATCCCATCCCTGCATGGTCTGCCCATGGAGGATACCAGCAGGGTAGGGCAAAGGATAGTGGGTGGGGAGTATGGGTTGGCATGAGATTGGGATATGGCCCACAGCCAACCATGGGATGGGTGGAGGAAAATAGGTTGGCATGCAATGTATGAGGGGCCTTAGGGTTGTTTTGTGGCATATCTTGCAACAGAAGGCATAAGGGGGCACTGGGGAGCATAGGTTGGCTTTGAGGCTATGAGGAGTCATGCATCATGGGTGGGGGGGCATGAACTGGCATAGGTTGGCTTGGCTTGGATGTGGCCTGGGGAGTGTATGGGGAATAAGGGGTGAGGGCTGAAGGGATGTTTCATGTTTTATTTATCAACTTTGGACATAGTGCAGGATCCTCAACACAGGCCTTTAATTCTGCCAACGTCACGTCTGCATCCGAGATCCTCTGGGATTCCGGGACCCCCAATCCGAACTACCATCCACTCCATCCCAGGTCAAAAGATCTGATATTTGAACACCAGGCTTGGGCCTACATCCTGAAATCAGGTCAACCAAAAGCTTCAGATTCAGTGGGTAGAATGCATCTGGATGGTGAGACCAGAGCATCAGTGAGACACCTCCGTGTGGCAACTTCTAAGGAGAAACAGGCACAAAGTACACGGGTCCCACATCCGGAGGTATGGAGCAGCCCGGAAATGGTATTGGTGCCTCTCCTTCATTAAGGTGTTTCTAATTTGTTTTTTAAAGATTTTTCGGACCAGGGTGGAGAAGCAGAGCTCCAAAAATCACCTGGCCCACTGCCTCGCCATTCTCCAGCCTCTCAAACAACCCTGCCCGACAGGTTTTACCACTGGTTGGGTTTACTTGTAATAATTGGCTTTTCTTGCTCCTGAGCCATTGCGGAGTGCCTGCTCGATGCCTGTAAGTTGCTAAAAAAAAGCATTAATGAGGCCTGAAAGTGGGAACGTTAAGTTGTAAAATGCACCTTTTTGTTAAAGTACTGCAGGCGTGAACACTTTAACCAGTCCACGAAAAATGACTTACAAGGGAATTAAAACGGTCTAGTTAGTGATACTGGATTCTCGGAGGCTATTTCCCAGGGCTGAAATGGTCGCTACGAGAGCACACAGGTTTAAGGTGCTGGGGAGCAGGTCCAGAGGACATGTCAGGGGTAAGTTTTTCACTGAGGGTGGTGAGTGAGTGGAATCGGCAGCCGTCGGTGGTGGTCGCGAACTGGTTGGGGTCTTTTAAGAGACTTCTGGATGAGTACATGGGATTTAATGGGATTGAGGGTTATAGATAGGCCTGGTAGGTAGGGATATGATCGGCGCAACTTGTGGGCCGAAGGGCCTGTTTGTGCTGTAGTGTTCTATGTTACCTCCTGCTCATGATGCAGGCTGGGAGCAGAATGTGACAAGGAACAAGAAGAACCCATTACCTCAGGATTGCTTCGGCATGGAGCAAACCCACGAGGACTCGGGGAGAATGTGCAAACTCCACACAGTCACCCAAGACCAGAATTGAAACCACAGCACCCGGATGAGTGAAGAAGTTCCTCCTCAACTCCGTTCTAAACCGCCCCCCCTTTATCTTGAGGCTGTGCCCCCTAGTCCTACTGTCTTTTTTAAGCGGGAAGAGTCTCTCCACCTCTATCCTATCCATCCCATTCATCATCTTATACATCTCAATGAGATCTCCCCTCATTCTTCTAAACTCTAACGAGTATAAGCCTTTAGAGTTTAGAAGAATGAGGAGAGATCTCATTGAGATGTATAAGATGATGAATGGGATGGATAGGATAGAGGTGGAGAGACTCTTCCCGCTTAAAAAAGACAGTAGGACTAGGGGGCACAGCCTCAAGATAAAGGGGGGGCGGTTTAGAACGGAGTTGAGGAGGAACTTCTTCACTCAAAGGGTGGTGAATCTCTGGAATTCTCTGCCCGATGAAGTGGTGGAGGCTGCCTCGCTAAATATATTTAAGACGCGGGTTGATGGGTTTTTGATAAGAGAGGGGATTAAGGGTTACGGAGAGAGGGCGGGAAAGTGGAACTGAGCCACGACAGATCAGCCATGATCTTATTGAATGGCGGGGCAGGCTCGAAGGGCTAGATGGCCTACTCCTGCTCCTATTTCTTATGTTCTTATGAAACCCACACAGACGTGGGGAGAGCGTGCAGACTGGGCACACACAGTGACCCAAGCCAGGAATCGAACCTGGGTCCCTAGTGCTGCGAGACAGCACTACTAACCACTGTGCCGCCCAATATTGTTAATATTTTATTTGCAACCTCTCTCTCTAGTTTGGTTAAGGAATCCCCAACAGTGGATGACTGCCTAATTTAATGTCAGTTTCTATAAGTCACCTTTCAGCAACTTGCCCACATATTCCCCACCTTCAATGATGCCCTCCTCACAGTTTTGGTTAATCGCTTATTGCTACAGTGCCAGGGATCCGGGTTCGATTTCCGGCTTGGGTCACTATCTGTGTGGAGTCTGCACAATCTCCCCATGTCTGTGTGGGTTTCCTCCGGGTACTCTGGTTTCCTCCCACAGTCTGAAAGATGTGCAGGTTAGGTGCATTGACAATGCTAAATTACCCCTCATTGTGCCTGAACAGGTGCCGGAGTGTGGCGACTAGGGGATTTTCACAGTGACTTTATTGCAGTGAGGCCACTTGTGACACTAATAAATAAATATTCATATTATATTTATCCTTTTATGGCCAGAATTTACCATGGCTGCTTCTTGTTTCAAGTATTTCCTTGTAACAGAACTGAATCTCTGGCAATCAGTGCGGGTTTAATTGATAAATTGAATTGGCAAGCAGTATGTGTCAAACTATGCCTAATGCCAATTTTTAATAATAGCCAAATTAAAGACATCTTTTTTCCCTTATTTAATCTTGCTGCACAGTTGAATCAGGAAACAGTCTGGCACTTGATAGAAACATAACTGAACATTCATTCATCAGTGTTTTCAATGAATACCAAATCAGCCAGGACATAAAATCTGAATCTGTAGTAATGAGAGATTAACTATATCTGTAAGGAAAGTTTCATTTATAGTGGAGAATATGTGGGCAAATCACTGAAAAGTGACTTATAGAAACTGGCATTAAATTAGGCAGTCATATTCAGTTGAGGATTCCTTAACCAAACTAAAGAGAGAGGTTGCAAACAAAATATTAGCAATATTGGGTGGCACAGTGGTTAGCATTGATGCCTCACAGGGACCCGGGTTCAATTCCAGCCTTGGGCATCTGTCTGTGTGGAGTCTGCACATTCTCCCCGTGTCTGCGTGGGTTTCTGCCCAGTGCTCCGGTTTCCTCCCCACGGTTCAAAGGCGTGCAGGTTAGGTGGATTGACCATGCGAAATTCTCAGGGAGACTAGCAGGGTAAATACGTGTGGTTATGGAGATGGGATCTGGGTGGGATTGTTGGCCTCCTTTTGCATTGTAGGGATACTGTCTCGAATGTACGTTCACAGATGGAATTCACTTCGCGTGATAGGGGCTGAATAATTCCCTTTCATTCAAGCCAGCACATGCACTAACTGTGCATCTGTGTATACTAATTTGCACATTAGTATTAAAAAGAGATTTTGCAAATCTTTATCCTAGAACCCTTCAAGGAATTATCCACTTTAATGCGTATAACAGGTGTTAAACGTTTCCTGACTTGTTAAAGACTAATTATAGGTGAAATACAAATACATTCATGCTTGCTTTCCAATCTACTCATGAATACTGATGCCTGTCAAAGGTGGCAGTAAAGTCACAATGTTGGCAGAGATCCAACACGCTGCAAAACTATTTGATTTATTGTCACATGTATTGATATACAGTGAAAAGTATTGTTTCTTGCATGCTATACAAAGCACACAAGTTGCGCCGAACATGTCCCTACGTACTAGGCTTATCCAAACCCCCTATTTTACTAAGTCCCATGTACTCATCCAAAAGTCTCTTAAAAGACCCTATCAAATCCGTTTTCACCACCACCGCCAGTACCCAATTCCAGGCGCTAACCACCCTCAGTGAAAAATTTACCCTTGACATCTCCTCTGTACCTACTCCCCAACGCCCTAAACCTGTGTCCTCTCTTGTGACAGCTATTTCAGCCCAGGGAAAAAGCCTCTGAGAATCCACTCAAATCAATACCTTTCAACATCTTATACACATCTATCAGGTCACCTCTCATCCTTCGTCTTTCTAAGGAAAAAAGACCGAGCTCTCTCAACCTATCCTCATAAGGCATGCCACCCAATCCACAGATGGGATATAATGACAGAATGCAGAGTGTCGTGTTACAGTCATAGCTGGGATGTAGTGAAAGATCAACTCAATGTGAGGTAGAGCCATTGAAAAGTCTGATGGCAGCAGGGAAGAAGCTGTTCTTGAGTCGGTTGGTACGTGATGTCAGACTTTTATATCGTTTTTCCAATGGAAGGAGGTGGAAGAGAGAATGTCCGGGCTGCATTGGATCCTTAATTATGCTGGCTGCTTTTCTGAGGCAGTGTGAAGTGTATACAGAGTCAATGGATGGGAGGCTGATTTGTGCAATGGACTGGACTTCATTCATGACCCTTTTGTAGTTTCCTGTGGTCTCAAGCAGAGCAGGAGCCATACCAAGCTGTGATACGACCAGAAAGAATGCTTTTTATTGTGCATCTGTAAAAGTTGGAGAGAACCGTAGTGGACATGCCAAATTTCCTTAGTCTTCTGAGAAAGTAGACAAATGGGTGGGCTTTTCTTAACTATGGTGTCACTGGCCTCGATGCCCACAGTGGATGGGAGAGAGCGTAAAACTCTTTAAATGGGAGAATACACTCAACCCGCTGCATTTGTTGCCTATTTAACAGTGTTGTGGCAGTGTCTTGCCTGAGAGAGACAGGAAACCTCACAAATCTATTCAAATCTGGCCAGGATGATTGAAGGCAGAATGTGTCACCCCGCTGTTTCTCAGTATTGTTTGGAGATGCGAGACCCCATAGTCTAACTTTGCTGCATGGGGCAGACATTAAAGCAGCCCATATAATAATCCGCAACATTCGGAGGCTGCGTAATGAGTGTCAACGTTGAGTTGAAGAGACTAACTGTTGCTCACTTATGTTTAAGCCCGATGCCAATAAACATGGTAATGGATTCTTCTTCATGAAATATTTATTTTTGTGATAATGAAAGAATGTCTGAGATAAAGCCGACTGCCTCAAGTTTCATCAATTTCAATATTTTTCAGCTGAAATAGAAACCATTTGATTCAGGACGTGTTCGCTCTGGAACTGGGAATCCAACATTGAGACCATTGCCAGGACCCTGCACCACTTGGACACCTAATGCCCGGGGCAATGTTGACCCACTGGTGGTCAAATTACATGCCTGCTGTCCAATTAAGGGGTGTGGACAGACCTCCAAGGATGAATGGGCAACTGGAAGCTGCCCAGTGCGCAAAGATCAATGACCCCACCTTGGATGGGCATTGCCAACATAGGTAGGAGAAAGAGAGAGGGCACACCAAGAGGGAGACTGTCTCTGAAAAATAACTTGAAAATGGTAAATACAAAATGGCCGCTGCTGTCAAATTGTCTTCATGCCGAGGAAACCCCTCCAATGGGCAGCCTCTGGCTGCCTCTATGACACTATGGGGTTTTGGGGGGGGTGGGGGAGGATTTTAAGTCATGTGATTCCATGCTGTTCCCTGCACCACCCAGTCTGCTGATTTGGGGGTGGAGGCGGGGGGTGTTGTTTCCATTATCAACCAGGTTATGAGTTGCTCACCAGTGGGTGACCCAGAAGGCTGTCTACTTAGTGATCTCACTGAAGTGCGAGTCCCTGCACTGGTGCTGGGTGTACCGCAGTGGCAGGGCCTAAATACTGACTGGGAACTTACAGTTGGCATCAGGAGTGTGGCCTACACAGGCCCTTTAACTGGCTCAGACCATAAACTATAGGAGCACAATTAGACCATTCAGCCCATCGAGTCTGCTCTGCCATTTGATCATATTTGATGGCTGATATAACTGATATCTTTCTCAGCCCTATGCCACCATATGTTTCTCGTAACCTTTGATCTCCTTACCAATCAAGAAGCTACCTATCTCTGCCTTAAATACATTCAATGATCTGGCCTCCACAGCCTTCTGTGGCAATGAATTCCACACATTCACCACTTTGCTGCTGAAACAATTCCTACTCATCTGAGTTCTGAAGGGTTGTCCCTTTACTCTGAGGCTGTGCCCTCGGATCTTAGTCTCTCCTATGAAGGTAAACATCCTCTCCATGTCCACTCTATGAAGGCCTTTCAATATTCTCTAAGTTTCAATGAGATCTCCCCTCATCCTTCTGAACTCCATTGAGTACAGACCCAGAGTCCTCACACGCCCCTCATAAGTCAAGCTTTTCCTTCCCAGGAACGTTCTCACGAGCCTCCTCTGGAGGAATGGATTGGAAGACAGCAACTCTCCGACCAATAAATAAATTGGTTTTCAAAAACAATTTTAAGAAAATGGAGAAAAGAAAGAAAGAAGATATTTCCTCCAAAGCAGCTTGTTAAACCTTTCTCTCAGGAACCACTGCTCAGCAGAAATAGGAGATAGGAATACAGGAATTAGGATCAGGAGGAGGCAAGTCAGCCCCTCAAGCCCGTTCCGGTGGGAACTGGAGTGTGAGGAGCAGAGCTGCTACTGGGGAAACCTGGTGATTGCGGGGAGAAAATGGGGGAACCTGGTGCCTGGTGTTGGCAAAGACCAAGGTGGCTGAGTTAGAGAAAGGGTTGGAGCTGTGAGGAGGTCTAGTGGGGGAGCTGGGGATAGAACATTACAGCGCAGTACAGGCCCTTCGGCCCTCAATGTTGTACCGACCAGTGGGACCAATCTAATGACCCTCTAACCTAAGCTATTCTAATGTTATCCATATGCCTATCCAATGACCATTTGAATGCCCTTAAAGTTGGCGAGTCCACAACTGCTGCAGGCAGGGCATTCCACACTCTTAGTACCCTCTGAGTAAAGAACCTACCTCTGACATCTGTCCTATAATTATCACCCCTCAATTTAAAGCTACGTCCCCTCATGTTAGCCATCACCATCCAAGGCAAAAGGCTCTCACTATCCACCCTATCTAATCCTCTGATCATCTTGTATGCCTCAATTAGGTCACCTCTTAACCTTCTTCTCTCTAACAAAAACAACCTCAAGTCCCTCAGCCTTTCCTCATAAGACCTTCCCACCATACCAGGCAACATCCTGGTAAACCTCCTCTGCACCCTTACCAATGCCTCCACATCTTTCTTATCATGCGGCGACCAGAACTGTACGCAATACTCCAAGCACAGCCGCACCAGAGTTTTGTACAGTTGCAACAGGGGATGGTTCACTCACCCTGGCTGAATGAAGATCATTCATCTTCTTCCAACACTGCTGCCCTGGTCTCTGCAATGTGCTTGCACTGACCAGGGCTGCCACTGTATCCCAGGCAGGGGTGGTCATCTCCTCCCAGGGAAGATGCACCACAGCTGTCACGCACACCCAGCACCAGTGCAGGGACTCACACCTCAGTGAGATCACTAAGAAGACAGCCTCCCAGGTCACTCACTGGTAAGCAACTCACAGTTGATGTCCCACAGCAGGTGGAATCATAGAATCCCTAAAAGAATACCAACAGAGCAGAAGGAGGCCATCGAGTCTTCACCAACCACAATCCCACCCAGGTCCTATCCCCATAACCCCACTTATTTACCCTGCTAGTCCCCCTGATACTAAGGGGCAATTTACCATGGCCAATCAACCTAACCCGCACATCTTTAGACTGTGGGAGGAGACTGGAACACCCGGAGGAAACCTATGCAGACATGGGGAGAATGTGCAGTCTCTGCATAGACAGTGACCCGAGGCCGGAATTGAACTCGGGTCTCTGGCGCTGTGAGGAAATGATGCTAACCATTGTGCTACCATGACACCCAAAATCAAAGTGGAGAATGTGGATCCCTGGAGGTAGGGATGTCCCAGGGAAGTGGCACATGGAGAAAGGCCAGAGCCCCAAGCTGATGATGTGCCGTTGGGCCCAGTTCTCCCACAGCTGCTGGAGCTGCAAAGACAGAGTGGGTAAAACTTAGGAAGGGAGGACAGCAACACTCCTCAGAGTGCAAGGCTGATTGGAGGAGTTCCATCGCCTTCCATCTGAGAAGATGGTGCCATCACTGCAGCGCAGCGAGGCCAACACTACAAGGGTGGCATCAGCATTGGAGACCTTGGTGCAGGACCTGCACTTCTACTTCAGTGATTGTGGAACAAGTGCTGGGGAGTTGTTAATACAGAGCTCCCCAATGCTTGCAGCAGTTCAATCATTCTGCGATGGGTGAATCAGGGGAACATGCCACTGGAGTGGGGCGAAACCCATGAGAATAGAAACAAATCCTCATGAACCGTAAAGTGCAGCCCAAAACCATACCGGCGCTATTGGCAGGAAATGTTCCATTTTCCACACAGCAGCCAAAACGCTGCCATTTTTTGGCAAGATTTCAAATTTCGATACATTTATCCTTGGCATCTTTATCATAGAACCCCTACAGTGTAGAAGAGGCCATTCAGCCCATCGTGTCTGCATCAACTCTCCGACAGGGCATCTTACCCCAGTCCACCCGCCTGCCCTATCCCAGCAAGTCCACATATTTGCCCCACTAACCCCCTTAACCCACACATCTTGGGACTCTAAGGGGCAATTTTAGCAAGGTCAATCCACCTAACCTGCATATCATTGGAAGAAAACTGGAGCACCTGGAGGAAGCCTGTGCAGACACAGGGAGAAGGTGGAAACTCTACACAGATAATTACCCAAGGCTGGAATCGAGCCTGGGTCCCTGGCACTGTAAGGCAGCCATGCTAACCATTGTACCTCAAGTTCATCTTAAGTTTCCAGTAAACTACTCTACCCAGACTATTGATTATGCATCAAGTGAAAAATGCTTCCTAACATAAGTCACCAAGTGTTCCTTCATCAGCTTTATTCTGGTCATAGAATTGCACAGTATGAAAGGAGACCTTTCAGTGTCAATCTATATTTTCTGAAACAGTTGCTTTAAATTAGTCCAAATTCCTTAATTGGATATCCCAGAATATCCTGAAGCAAAACTGCATTGAGTTTAAAAATTGGCAAGTCACGTTGCAGCTTTATAGAACCTTAGTTAGGCCGCACTTGGAATACAGTGTTCAATTCTGGTCGCCACACTACCAGAAGGATGTGAAGGTTTTGGAGAGGGTACAGAAAAGATTTACCAGGATGGTGCCTGGTATGGAGGGCATTAGCTATGAGGAGAGGTTGGAGAAACTTGGTTTGTTCTCACTGGAGCGACGGAGGTTGAGGGGTGACCTGATAGAGGTCTACAAAATTATGGGAGGCACGGACAGAGTGGATAGTCAGAAGCTTTTTCCTAGGGTGGAAGAGTCAATTCCTAGTGAGTATAGGTTTAAGGTGCGAGGGTCAAGGTTTAAAGGAGATGTGCAAGGCAAGTTTTTTTTTACAGAGTGGTGGATGCTTGGAACTCACTGCCAGGGGTGGTAGTGGAAGCAGATATGATAGTAATTTTAAAAGGGGCATCTGGACAAATACATGAACAGGATGGGAATAGAGGATATGGTCATAAGAACAGAAGAAATAGGAGCAGGAGTAGGCCATCTGGCCCTTCGAGCCTGCCCCGCCATTCAATAAGATCATGGCTGATCTGTCGTGTCTCAGTTCCACAATCCCGCCCTCTCCCCATAACCCTTAATCCCCTCTCCTATCAAAAACCCATCAACCCGCATCTTAAAAATATTTAGCGAGGCAGTCTCCACCACTTCAACGGGCAGAGAATTCCAGAGATTCACCACCCTTTGAGTGAAGAAGTTCTTCCTCAACTCCGTTCTAAACCGCCCCCCCTTTATCTTGAGGCTGTGCCCCCTAGTCCTACTGTCCTTTCTGAGCGGGAAGTCTCTCCACCTCTATCCTATCCATCCCATTCATCATCTTATACGTCTCAATGAGATCTCCCCTCATTCTTCTAAACTCTAACGAGTACAAGCCTAGTTTATTCAGCCTCTCCTCATAGCTCAACCCCCTCAACTCCGGCATCAGCCTAGGAAACCTCCTCTGCACTCCCTCCAAGGCCAAAATATTCTTGTGTAAGTACGGCGCCCAAAACTGCACACAGTACACCAGCTGCGGCCTCACCAATGCCCTATACAGCCGCAGCAAGACCTCCCTACTTTTATATTCAATCCCCCTCGCTATGAAGGCCAGCATCCCATTCGCCTTCCTGACCACCTGCTGCACCTGCAGGCTGGGTTTTTGCGACTCATGCACAAGGACCCCGAGGTCCCTCTGCACCATCGCCTGCTACAGTTTTTCTCCATGTAAGTAATAATCCTTCCTACCATTATTCCTACCAAAGTGGACCACCTCGCACTTGCCAACATTAAATTCCATTTGCCAGTTCCTGGCCCATTCGCCCAGCCTATCTAGATGCTTCTGCAGACTCTCCACACCCTCCGCGCAATTTGCCGTCCCACCAATCTTGGTGTCATCAGCAAATTTCGACACCATACACTCGGTTCCCTCCTCCAGATCATCTATATAAATGGTAAATAGCTGAGGCCCCAGCACTGACCCCTGAGGCACTCCACTAGTCACCAACCACCAATCCGAAAAGCACCCATTGACCCCCACTCTCTGCCTCCTATTTGACAACCAATCCTCTATCCACGCTAACACCCTACCCCCAACTCCATGCCCCCTGACCTTCTGCAATAACCTCTTGTGAGGTACCTTGTCAAACGCCTTCTGAAAATCAAGAAAGACCACATCCACCGGCTCTCCTCCATCCACCGCCCTAGACACATCCTCATAGAACTCCAGTAAATTTGTCAGACACGACTTCCCCTTAACGAAACCGTGCTACGTCTGCTCTATCAAGCAATTCCCCTCAAGATGCCTCGTTATTTCCTCCTTGATGACGGATTCTAACATTTTACCTACAACAGACGTTAAACTAACCGGCCTATAATTCCCCGCATTTTGCCTGGCACCCTTCTTAAACAACAGCGTAACATTAGCCGCTTTCCAATCTTCCGGCACTTCTCCGGAATCCAGCGACGTCTGGAAAATAACCACCAAGGCCACCACTATCACCTCCGCCATTTCTTTCAGAACCCTCGGATGCATTCCATCCGGTCCTGGGGACTTGTCCACAATCAGCCCCTCCAGTCTGTCGAGCACCGCCTCTCTAGTAACAATAATGTCATCGAGACCCTCCAGTCCTGCCACCTTTCCATCGCTAACACCCGGCAAATTATTCACGTCCTCCTCCGTGAAGACAGAAACAAAAAAGTTATTCAAGACCTCAGCCATTTCCCCATCCCCTACCATTAAGTCCCCCTTCTCATCCTCTAAGGGTCCAACGTTCACCCTAGCCAGCCTCTTCCTTTTTATATACTTATAAAAACTCTTGCTATCCTTTTTTATATTAAGCGCTAGCCCAGCTTCATAGTTTATCCTACCCTTCTTTATCAATTTCTTTGTCAATCTTTGTTGACATTTAAACCTCTCCCAATCCTCTTCTCGCCCACTACTCTTAGCTACTCTAAACGCCTCCGCTTTTAATTTAACACTTTCCTTCACCTCCTTCGTTATCCACGGCTTATTACCTCTCCTCCTACGGTCCTTTTTGACCATCGGAATAAATTTCCGCTGAGCACCAAGAAAGATCTCCTTAAAAATCCTCCACTGCTCCTCAGCAGACCTACCTTCCAACGCGCTCCCCCAGTCCACATTCGCCAATTCCTCTCTCATCCTACCGTATTCTCCTCTGTTCAAACAAAGGACACGCGTCCGGGAACCCACTTTGTCCTCCTCCATCTGCACCAGAAACTCCACCATACAATGATCACTCTCCCCAAGAGGATCCTTCACCGCAAGTTCCCTGATTCTACCCGCCTCATTACATAACACCAGATCCAAGATAGCTCGCTCCCTCGTCGGCTCCAACACACACTGTTCAAGGAAACTATCCCGGCAGCATTCCAAGAACTCTTCCTCAAGCCCACCGCGTCCAACATGGGTCGACCAATCAATATGCAGATTGAAATCCCCCATAACTATGGCCGTCCCATTCCTGCATGCCGCACTTATTTGCGCGTTAACAGCCCGCCCCACCTCCAGATCATTATTCGGGGGCCTATAGACGACTCCCACCAGCGTCTTCCTCCCTTTGCTGTTCCTAATCTCTACCCACAACGATTCCGCTTTCTGCTCCTTGGCTCCAATATCATCCCTTGCTACCACCCTGATGCTATCCTTAATCAGCAGAGCTACGCCCCCCACTTTTCCCTCCCGCCTATCCTTCCTAAACACTTGATAGCCCTGGACATTCAGCTCCCAGTCCCTGTCACCTTGCAGCCACGTCTCTGTAATGGCCACCAGATCGTATCCATTTGTGCCGATCTGCGCCACCAACTCATCCACTTTATTCCGAATGCTTCGCGCATTCAGATAAAGCGCCTTCATCCCAGCCTTCCCCTGGACCTTATTCATACTCACACCCCCTACTCCCTTTATTATTGAGACATCCTCGGCCTCCACCCTTACCTGTACCCTCTCCTTAACTTTAGGCCTCGTAATGTCACCTACCGTCGCACCCTCCCCCCCCACCCCCCAATTAGTTTAAAGCCCTGTCTACAGTCCTCTTTACACGATTCGCCAGGACTCTGGTCCCAGCACGGTTCAGATCAACCCCATCCCGCCCGAACAGGTCCCACCTACCCCAATACTGCTGCCAATGCCCCATAAATTCAAACCCATTCCTCCCACACCACTCCCTGAGCCACCCATTCAGTTCCTTAATCCTGTCAACCCTACGCCCGTCTGCACTCAGTTCAGGCAGTAGCCCAGAGATAACCACCTTGCCGGTTCTACTTTTTAATTCCATTCCCAGCTTTTCATACTCCCTCCCCAGATCCTCAGTTTGCATTTTGCCTACGTCGCCGGCACCCACATGTACCACAACGACCGGATTCTCACCCTCCCACTCCAGGTTCCTCTGCAGCCCAGCTGCGACATCCCGGACCCGAGCACCAGGCAGACAACACACCCTTCTGTGGACTTTGTCATTGTGACAAAGGACAGTGTCAATACCCTTCACTCCACTATCCCCAACTACTACTACGTTCCTTTTCCCCTTCTCTTTGCCTATGTCCTGCTGCATCACTGTACCGTGTGCAGTCTGCTCACCGACCTCACCTCCCTCGTCCACACTGGAAGCAAGAACCTCAAACCTGTTATGCAGATTGAGATGCTGAGGCCTCCGCTCCCCACCCCCCTTCCTCCTCTCTCCACCCCCCTTCCTCACTTGCACCCCATTGACAATGTCACCCTCCCTCCCCCGATGAACCTCAGTGTCTGTAGCTCAGAGGCCAGCTCGTCTACCTTGAGCTGGAGCTCCTCCAGCAACCTGCACTTACTGCAGACGTGGTCACTGGGGAGGACCCTGGGGTCCACCAGTTCCCACATCATACAGAAACCACACATCACATGCCCCTCCATTAATCACTGCAGTAGTATTGAAAATTTCCACACGAGCTTACCTGGCCCTTTTTCCCCCAAGCCCTTTTGATCTTAAGCCCTAATAGCTCACTCTGCTTCCCTCTCACTCCACTGCCCGCTCCGATGCTGCCCGCTGTCTACACTAGGCCTCCTTTTAAACCTGGCGCTGATTTAAAGCTTGCTCCCTCTCAACTCCCTTCTAAACACTCCCTCAGAATTCTTAAAGCGGTAAATACAAAAAGCCCACAAAAATGCTCTTAAATGATTTAAACAGTTCTACAAGGTTAGTTCTTACTACAAAATGCTTTAAACTTATTTAAACAGGTTTTTAACAGGTAGTTTCTTATCTGTCTCCCTGCTCCTTCACTCGTCTGCTCCAGCAAACAATGGAAGGTCCCCGGAAGAGTAGGGGGTTTTAGTTCAGTCGGGCAGCATGGTCAGTGCAGGCTTGGGGGGCTGAAGGGCCTGTTCCTGTGCTGTAATTTTTTTTGTCTTTGTAAAACTCTGGATTAACATTACTTATGCTGGCTAGTATATCCTGCTGGAACCAAAACTCATCGTGGAACTCACCAATCAACAGTGTGCCAGTTCAGCTGATTGCTTTGCTTTTAAAATGTGTTAAATTATCATCCACGGGAGAGAGAAATGAGAGGGTAGTGAATTTTTTAAGTTTGTTTTTTTGTTTCCTCTACACTTTGGTTTATGGACTCCAAGCTGCTGGATTGCTCCCCGTGGACCAAGGAACATCCAAGTTAAAGATGTTTTCAGTCATTTTCTGGGAAGCCTCTTTCATCATTCGACATCAGTACAAATGCTCATAATATTACAGCCCACCAGTTCCACATTCACAGCTTAACATTGCCTTCAGGGTTCTTTGTACATCCAACAGAACCTTTAATTTGCATATTACAATTGGCTTATCCTCACAGGAATCTATTCACGGGGCTACCAGCGTGATTAAGGTGCGATAAAATCTACTATCATTTTCGTGTCAGAGGATGGCACACTGGCACAGTAGTTGGCACTGCTGCCTCACAGCACCAGGGACCCAGGTTCAATTTCGGCCTTGGGTCACTGTCTGTGTGGAGTTTGGAAATTCTCTCCGTGTTTGTGCGAGTTTCCTCCAAGTGCTCCAGTTTCCTCCCACAGTCCAAAACTTAGGTTGCTTGGCCATGCTAAATTGCTCCTCAGTGTCAGGGTGATTAGCAGGGGAAATATGTGGGGTTACAGGGATATATACAGCATGGGTAGGATTGTTGTCGCTGCAGGTTCGATGGGCCAAATGGCCTCCTTCTGCACTGTGGGGTTCTACAAATTTATGTCACTACATCCGATATAGGCATTTACAATTGGCTGCAGTGAGTTTTTGAGTTGCATATTTTGGTAGGTTCTTAAGCTTGGGTCACTGCAGGCCTCCAGCTTACTGTAGGCCTCAGATGCAGAGTCAAACCACTGCTTCACTGCCAAGACTTTCACCAATTCTTGCAGATCCAGCATAGGAAGCATCCTTTCTAGTTGTATCACAGCTTAGTATGGCTCCTGCTCTGCCCAAGACCGCAAGTAATGTAGCCCAGTCCATCACATAAATCAACCTCCCATCCATTGACTCCGTCTATACTTCCTGCTGCCTTGGCAAAGCAGCCAGCATAATCAAGAACTCCGTTCATTTGGACACACTCTCTTCCACATTCTTCCATCGAGAAAATGGTACAGATGTCTGAGATCGCATACCAACTGAATCAAGAACAGCTTCTTCCCTGCTGCCATCAGACATTTGAATAAACCCACCCCACATTAAGTTGATCTTTCTCTACACCCTCGCTATGACTGTAACACTACATTCTGCAACCTCTCCTTTCCTTCTCCTCTATGTACTCTATGAATGGTATGCTTTGTATAACGCGCAAAAAATAATACTTTCCATAGTATACCAATACATGTGACGGATAATAAGCCAAATTAAAAATGGCATAGCTTTAGACTCAATTTCAAGATCAGCCCAGTCTCACTGGAACACTGAGGGGTTTCTATCTGTCATACCGACTGTTATTGTCCCCATTTTGATTGAGGTTACCAATTGTAGCTGGATTAGCACTTCTTTAATGTTGGGGGAAAAATGGATCTGGGCAGCTCAGTTCATCTTGTATAGAATGATTCCAGACAGGGGGGATTAAAAGAGCTTGCATTTATGCTCCCACACTTGTTTAAAATGCACCAGGAATCATAGAATCCATACAGTGCAGAGAGAGGCCATTCAGCCCATCAATTCTGCACTGACTCTCCAACAGAGCAAACCACCCAGGGTCTAAACCCTTCTGTTTGCCCCACTGATTCCCCCAGCCTACACATCTTGGGACACTAAGGGCCAATTTAGCATGGCCAATCTACCGAACCCATACATCTTTGGACTGTGGAAGGAAACCTGGAGGTAACCCACGCAGACATGGGGAGAACATGCAAACTCCATACAGACTGTGACCTGATGTCAGAATTGAACCTAGGATCCTGGAGCTGTGAGGAAGCAGTGCTAACAGCTGTGCCACCCTTAAGCAATGACCATCTCCAGCAAAGAGAGAATCTAACTATTTCCCCTTGACATTCAATGGCATTACCATCGCTGAATGTATGAACTAACAACATCCTGGGGCTACCATTGACCAGAAACTAAACTGGGCTATCCATACTGTGGCTACTAGAGCAGGTCAAACAGTTAGAATACTGCACCTTTCGAACCTGCAAGCCTATCCATCATCTGCAAGGCACAAGTCAGGAGTGTGTTGGAAGACTCCCCACTTGCCTGGATGTGTGCAGCTCCAACAACACTCAAGAAACTCCACACCATCCAAAACAAAGCAGCCGCTTGATTGTTACCCCTTCCACAAACATTCAATCCCTCCACCACCGGCGGACAGTGGCAGCCGTGTGCACCATTTATAAGATGCACTTCACAAACTCACCAAGCTTTCTTAGGCAGCACCCTCCGAACTCACAATCAGTGCTATCTAGAAGGACAAGGGCAGCAGACATATGGGAATAGCATGTGGTAGTTCCCCTCTAAACCACTCATGATACTGACTTGGAAACATATTGCCATTTCCTCAGGGTCAAAATCCTGGAATTCTCTCCCTGGATGTGCCTACACCTCGTCGACTCCAGCGGTTTAAGAAGGTGGCTCATCGCCACCTTCTGAAGGGCCATTGGTGATGGTCAATAAATAGAAACATAGAAAAACTATACCACAATACAGGCCCTTCAGCCCACAAAGTTGTGCCAAACATATCCCTGCTTTAGAGATTACTCGGCTTACCTTTAACCCTCCAAGTTCTGTGTACTGATCTAAAAGTCTCTTAAAAGACCCTATCGAATCCGCCTCCACCACTGTTGCCAGCAGCCCATTCCACGCACTCACCACTCTGAGTGAAAAACTTACCCCTGACATCTCCTCTGTACCTACTCCCCAGCACCTCAAACCTGTGTCCTCTCACAGCGACCATTTCAGCCCTGGGAAAAGGCCTCTGACTATCCATTCGATCAATACCTCTCAACATCTTATACACCTTTATCAGGTCACCCCTCATCCTTCGTCTCTCCAAGGAGAAAAGGCTGAGTTCGCTCAACCTATCCTCACAAGGCATGCTCCCCAATCCAGGCAACATCCTTGTAAATCTCCTCTGCACCCTTTCTATGGCTTTCACATCCTTCCTGTAATGAGGTGACCAGAACTGAGCACAGTACTCCAAATGGGGTCTGACTAAGGTCTTATAAAGCTGCAGCATTATCTCTCGACTCAGAAACTCAATTCCCCAATTACACTGTACGCCTTCTTAACCACAGCTTCAACCTGCACAGCTGCTTTGAGCGTCCTATGAACTATGAATGCTGTAAAACATCCTGTAAAATCAATGTTAAAAAATGGTTTGTAGAGCAGAAATATACATCAGTGCAGTGGAGCTGAATAAATTCAGAAACAATTGCACACTAGCAGCCAGCACCCATTCTGAAGATGACAGCAGTAATAAGTTTAATGGAGAGGTTGGAATGTGAGATGACAGCACAGGGTCAGTTAGGGGACGGATATGCCATTCTTACTATATACCTGTGACGGAAACGAAGGAAGCAGAGTTGGGGAGGCAGTAGCAAGAGATCAGCATCAAATGGCATAATTCCCACCAGCTAGATACGTGTCACAAAATGACAATGCTTTGTTATGTTTGCATGCAAGTTCGGCTCGGCTGCACAGTGGTTAGCTGTGCTGCCTCCCACTGCCAGGGACCTGGGTTCGGGTGACTGTCTGTATGGAGTTTGCACATTCTCCCCGTGTCTGCGTGGGTTTCCTCCTACAGTCCAAAGAAGTGTGGGTTAGGTTGATTGGCCATGAGAAATTGACCCTTAGTGTCAGGGGGATTAGCAGGGTAAATACATGGGGTTACAATGATAGGGCATGGGTGGGATTGTGGTCAGTGCAGACTCGATGGTCCGAATGGCCTTCTCTTGCACTATAGAGATCAATGATCCTGAAACTATTGTTTGATAGCACTGTGCAGAAATTAAATAAAATTTGATGAGGATGAATGGATTGATGCTATCATAATACCACTGGAGAGTAGAATTTTGATTTAAGTCGGTTAAGTATTCACATGGTAACAACGTGCGCAGTCATTTCTAGGCTTCAGTGTCAGCTGAGAGAAACTTGCAGTGTCCTATCTGCTTCATCCAGATCTGGAGGCATGTTTGCATGTTGGCACAGCTCTCTGAGACTGTTAAAATTACTGTACGCTTGAACTGCCGGGGCACTGAGTCATCACTGACTCTTCCAGGAGACATCCCTGGTATCCATTACAGCATCAGAGGTCTGGCAGGTGCCCCCTCATACCATTTACATGCAATTACATTAACAGCAACAAAAAAAAACACATTTCCCATAGTACAGGCTACAAGTGGCAGGTGAGAGGCAGCAGTCAAATTGATCAAGTAGTTAGTTCTTGGTATACATTAATATGAAGTGATTTTACTCACTGAATATACTGGTGTTATATGACAAGCATATGCATGTAACATTCCTTAAGAGCACAAGTTTTTGTTATTCATTAGTGGGACATGGGCATTGCTGGCTGGCCAGCATTTATTGATGTGGAGATGCCGGCGTTGGACTGGGGTAAACACAGTAAAAAGTCTGACAATAACAGGTTTTAGTCCAACCGATTTATTTGATAGTAAACTCACAAGCTTTCGAGGGGACTCCCTCTTCATCAGGTGAATGGAGAGTTCTGGAGACAATACACATCTCTTTAACCTGTGATCAGTGCTCCTTCCACTCACATTGTCGGCCACTTTAGGACTTGAACAGCAGGTTAGGTGTAAAGATTCGCATTCTAATCAGTAATCTCTAAACTGTCTGTGCTTTATATGCTCTGTCCGAGGCCAGAACTCTCCATTCACCTGACAAAGAGGGAGTCCCCTAGAAAGCTAGTGAGTTTACTATCAAATAAATCGGTTGGACTGAAACCTGGTGTTGTCAGACTTTTTACAGCATTTATTGCCCATCCCTAGTTCAGAGAACAGCTGGGAGTCAACCACATTGCCGTGGCTCTAGAGTCACAGGTAGGCCAGACCAGGTAAGGATGGCAGATTTCCTTTCCTAAAGGACTTTGGTGAACCAGATGGGTTTTTTTTTGGACAATCGATGACGGTTTCATGGTCGTTATTCTTAATTCCAAGTATTTTTTATTGAATTCAAATTCCACCACTTGTCATGGGCAGCATCAAACTCGGGTCCCCAGAACATTAGCTGAGTTTCTGGATTAAAAGTCCATTGACAATACCATGAGGCCGTTGCCTCCCCCTTTACCCCTTCATTTGTCCCTAAATTATCCCTTCAACAGTTGCGCAGTAGAGAGGTGAGGCTAATGGTACAGGGGGGCATGTGTAACTCTCTGCTAACAGTATCTTCCCAACCCCAATCCCCGTAAGTCTTAACCAAGATCAATATACACGGATCTGTGCGTTCGCGAAACGTCCAAAAGAAACTCCACGATCAGCCTGTCACTGTTGCACTCACACGGGCGGTTGTGGGTGCAAACCTTCACTCATTGCAAAATGTAGGCTGACACCTCAGTTCATTACCGAGGAACTGCTGGCCTCTATTTAACCATTTTGAATCTAAGTGCTGGGCAGAATTGAAACTGGGAATGTTTCAGATCCGACTTATAGACCCGTTCTCAGGTGCCCCCAGAGCATTAGCTGAGTCTCTGGATTAAAAGTCCATTGATAATACTATGGGGCCATCGCCTCTCCCTTTGCCCCTTCATTTATCCCTAAATTATCCCTTCAAGAATTGCCCAGTAGAGAGGTGAGGCTAATAGTACAGGGAGGCACGTGTAACTCTCCAACGCGCACTCTGTCCGAAAAAATATCAGTAATTCCGAATCGCGCTGCACAGGCATATGGAGCTCCGATCGAAGCCTCCAACTGCACAGAAAAAATGATAGGATGCTGCTCCCCTCCCACATCGTTCCTAGGCTGGATAATGCGTCCTCCCCCTGGCCCCCACAGACATTGCCCCACCCCCACAACATTACTGACCCTCTTGTCCCCCCCAGCTCCCTGCCACCCAGGCTGATCATGGACCCTTCCACCACCAAACACCTCCTCCCCCCACTCCACACCAATCTCAGAGAGCCGTCGGACGCTTGGCATTTACCTCCTCACTAACTGGAGCGCTCAAATCCGACTTTTGTAGAGTATGTGTGTTTTGCACCGATTCCGGATGGGTGAACGTGGTGGTAAAGAGGGAGGTGCTGGTAATGTTGGGCGTGCAACCCATTAAGTTAATCTAAATGCATGCAAATGCATTTAAATGGTCATCACGCCCGTTTTGGACACAGTCCCGATTGTGGCCATTTTCAGGCCATGGTAAAGGGGCACAGAGGCGGGTGTGGATCACGCTACTCACCTCACGCCCAACACCCAAAAACGGGCGCAACACGAGGGTAATGTTGGGCCTATCTTATCCGGGATACTGAGCGGAACATTGTGCCCCTGTCGGAGGTGAGGAAGGAAGGGATGGTCTGAAAAACGTGTGGATTGGCATCAGGGATTCCTGAATTCCCACCTCCACCAGAAGTTCGTCCCGGTTGAGAAGGCTCAGGGTCTGCCTCAGCTCCACTTGAGTCCATAAAGCGGCCAATAAATAGCCACTTGGGGTGGGGGGGGGGGGGGGGGGGGTTAATTTCCTACCCTCTGCTGCAATCTTCCCGGCTTCTGATGGGACTTCTGACATGCAGCCTACAGGACTACTTAAATGGTGTGGACTGCAGATCTGCTGGAGGTAGGCAGGGGTTTCCGTGAACTGCACTAACCTCTGCACGATATGAAGGGCATGGAGCTGGGGCAGGGGTGTGACCAGTGATAGCCAACCATTGCCCTTGTTGCCAACTCCATGGCACTCTTCCCATGCTCCCCACACTGTGGGGCCCCCAAACTCCAACAGTTGCCTTCTTCCTTGGTGGCATTGTGATCCTGGGACTCTGGTGGGGGTGTTGTTATTTAGGCAGCCTCGAGTTGATCAGCAGCTCTTGGCAGGTGAGATGGTGTACCCCGGTGCCCTTCAGTCGGGAGGTAGCTCCTCCAATGTTCACTTCACTGCCTGATGGGCAGAATCTATGTCGGGCCTTTTTTCTAAGAGTCTGCGGGGTGTCTTGTTGTTCTGTGCACAAGACACTTTACGGGAACAGAAAGTTCCATGCACCGTCTTTGAGTTCAGGAAGTAACCTGAGATCCCATCCGCCTGTTACGCTGATATCAATGATCCATGATATCGTTCATAGGGGATGCCTTGGCCAACATTCCTCCCTCGTTCACGACCATCAAATTGAGCTAGATCATTCCCCTCATTTACTGTCTGTGGAATCTTACCTTGCACAAACTGACTGCCACACTTGACTGCATTCAATAATGTGACTTCTCCAGGGTCATTTCCTCGGCTGTGGCCGATGTTCTGGGGGACCACAATATAAATCCAAAGCCTTTCTTCAGTTATTTGGCATGCATGGGACCATCCTATCAATGACTGGGGCAGGATTAGAGCAATTCCCAGTCAGTGCCTCAAACATATCCACGGTCTACTGTACATTACCACAACAGATAGAAGCTTTGTGTTAGACACGACTAAAGTACTACCCAAGGCTTGGCAAAGGCAGAGGAAGAGGCTGATGCCAAGGAACAACGACTAGCAGGGATCCTAATGGAGCATGAAGCTTTAATTGGCAATGCATTCCAGCTTTAGCATCTTTAATGTGCCTTTAGGCGTGACTTATAACTTAGCATCATTTGTTTCCTGGTTTACATGTATTGTGACAAACCACTGATAAATATTCCATCATCTCCATGGTGCCCAAAAATATGTACGGAAATACTCAAAGGATAATATTTGTTTATGTGAGTTTAATGGTCCATATAGTCAACATAACAGACCTTGTTCCACCTCTTCCGAATCAACATTATGATCCTCCAGACTGCGTGTGTAAGTACACCGCACAAGGGGTTATTCCGATAGTAAAGGAACAACATAGAACATTAAACATTACAGCGCAGTACAAGCCCTTCGCCCTCAATGTTGCGCCGACCTGTGAAACCAATCTGAAGCCCATCTAACCTACACCAGTCCATTATCATCCACATGTTTATCCAGTGACCATTTAAATGCCCTTAAATGTTGGTGAATCCACTACTGTTGCAGACAGGGCATTCCACGCTCTTGTTACCTTCTGAGTAAAGGACCTACCTCTGACATCTGTCCTATATCTATCACCCCTCAATTTAAAGCTATGTCCCCTGGTGCTAGCCATCTCCATCTGAGGAAAAACGTTAATACTGTCCACCCCATCTAATCCTCTGATCATCTTGTATGCCTCTGTTAAGTCACCTCTTAATCTTTTTCCCTCTAATGAAAACAGCCTCGAGTTTCCTTAGCCTTTCCTCATAAGGCCTTCCCACCATACCAGGCAACATCCTGGTAGATCTCCTCTGCACCCTTTCCAAAACTAAAGAGTGCAGTTGAACAGAGGGATCTGGGAATACAGGTACTGAATTCCCTAAAAGTGACGTCACAGGTGGATAGGGTCATAAAGAGTGCTTTTGGTACATTGGCCTTTATAAATCGGAGTATCTAGTATAAAAGTTGAAGTGTTATGGTAAGGTTATATAAGGCATTGGTGAGGCCGAATTTAGAGTATTGTATACAGTTTTGGTCACCTAGTTACAGGAAGGATGTAAATAAAGTTGAAAGAGTGCAGAGAAGGCTCACAGGGTGTTGGCAGGACTGGAGAAGCTGAGTTACAGAGAGATTGAATAGGTTAAGGCTTTATTCCTGGAGCGTAGAAGAACGAGGGGAGATTTGATGGAGGTGTATAAGATTTTGTTGGGTATAGATAGAGCGAATGCAAGCAGGCTTTTTCCACTGAAGCTAGGGAAGGAAAAAACCAGAGGACATGAGTTAAGGGTGAAAGGAGAAAAGTTTAAAGGGAATATTAGGGGGGGATTCTTCACACAGAGAGTGGTGGGAGTGTGGAATGAGCTGCCGGATAAAGTGGTAAATGCGGGGTCACTTTTAACCTTTAAGAAAAGCTTGGACGGGTTCATGGATGAGAGGGGTGTGGGGGGATGTGGTCCAGGTGCAGATCAGTGGGACTAGGCAAAAAATGGTTCGGCACAGACAAGAAGGGCCAAAAGGCCTGTTTCTGAGCTGTAATTTTCTATGGTTCTACCTTCCTATAACAAGTTCAGATTCCCAAGAGATCTGAAGGAACTTGCCATAAACAGAGAACCAAGAGAACATAAGAACAAGACCAGCAGTAGACAATTAAGCCCTTGGAGTCTGCTCCGCCATTCAATACGATCTCATCTCAGCCTCAACTCCACTTTCCTGTCCGTTCTCCACAACCCTTCCTCCCATTACTAATTAAAAATCTGTCCATCTCCTACTCAAATTTACTCAAATGTCCCAATGTCCACCACACTCTGGGGCAGTGAGTTAAGCCGGTGAGGCAGTGCTTAGGAAAATTTTAGGCTGACAAAGCGTGCAAAATCACCACATTGTAATATGAGAAATTGATTCAGGACCTTTTGAGAGAAGCCATTTCTCTTTTTACAATGGAAAATGCTGGAAAATCTCAGCAGATCTGACAGCATCTGCGGAGGGAGGACAGATTCAAAACGGAGACGAGGAGGAACTGCTTCTCGCAGAGGGTGGTGAATTTGTGGAACTCGCTGCCCTATAGCACAGAGGAGTCTGAATCATTGAATGGTTTCAAAAAGGAGATAGATACATTCCTGATAAAGAATGGTTGAAGGGATATGGAGAACAAGTAGGGAGGTGGATTTGAGACCAGACTCAGAGGGCTGAATTTGCTTACTTCTGCTCCTAATTCCTAAATCTGTTTTAAATCTGCCAAACCTTAACCTAAAACTGCGGCCTCTCATTCCAGATCAAACCATCCTTTCTACATCTACTCTGTCAACCCCATTTAGTATCTTATATACTTCAATTAGATCTCCTCTCATTCTCAATGGGCACGAGAAGAAAGACTAAGAAAAGATGCGATGCTCTGTAACAAAATCTCCAGAGCGGACTTGCTTTTGATATGCGTAAAACCTCATAAATGTATTCATGAAGGTTTCCCCTGGTTGGTATTTCTAGCTGTGTATTTCCAATATCGGTAAACATAACAGACACAACAATCCTTCTCTAAACCTCCCAAAGCATTGGGCATTTATTGTGTGGGATAATAATGGAGGCAGCGTTAATCCTGACTAAATCCATTTCAGATCTATTCAATTTCTCAGATCATAATTCAATAATGTTGCTGTGCTCTTCCCTCTAACATTTTCCTAAGTACCAGCATTATGAAGATTATGCTGCATATTAATAATTTCAACACTGATTTATTGTGTACAATAAAAATGAGAGTTCAGCTCCAGCTCACATGAGTAGTGTTCCTTTTTATAAGACTGATAAACTCATTAAAATATTCCAAAACCATGGAAGCGTGTTAAGTCTTACCTATCTGCTATGTTATGGTTCAGGTTAGAAACTCCAAATTGTTTTATGAATCCCGCCTGAATCATAAGTTTCGCATTGTGAATTTGGCTAGGATAAGCATGAGATGTTAGACTTCAATTCTGATTCAAAAGGTCCACTAGGGAGCTTTTATCAAACAAAGTTTATTTAAGAATATAGTTAACATGTATGGAAAGAAAATTAGCAATAACTTCTAACAATTACAAAAACAAAAACAAAACAACCACAATAATTCTTAATGAGTATATCTAGGCTGTCCCAATCAAAACAACCTCCATAGACAACCCTTCAAACAGGTTCAACACAGCAAAGTCTACCGCTCACGTGATAATGAGATTGAAGCCATTAGTTGAATTCTGCAGTCAAATGTACTTGAAACTCAGAACAGTTTGAAAACAAAACAGATTTCCAAAGCACCAGAGAAACTCTGGTCCACTCCCCAACAAAAGCAGGTTTGTACCTTTCAGGAAACCAAGAGAACTTTCAAAGAAAAAAGAAACAGAGAGAGAAAGAGAGAGAGAGAGAGAGAGAGACTTCCCTTTCAGCTTGATGCTGCTAACACTCCAACTCCCCAAATTGAAACCGAACTCTTGTCACTTGACCTCCCCAAACGGTGACACCAACTAAGCTACGAGCATGAATAAAACAAAACTCTCAAAAGGTACACTAATATTGCAGGTGGAAATCAAATGGTTGCAGAGTTAAAATTGTCCAGGTTAGTTACCCATGATGAAGTTATGAGGAATTAGCTGGTCAGGGTTTTTCCCCACACACCTAAACAGACACAGTTAGGAGACTAAGGCCAGCAAGCCTCTTTCCAACACAGAGGTGCCGGGGCCCATTGATGTCGATTGAACTGACCACCACTTTATCTCTGCAAGCTAAGCAGAGGGCAGCAGTCAGCTTCCCACCAGGGCTAAAAATCATAGAATCCCTACAGTGCAAAAGGAGGCCATTTGGCCCATTGAACCTGTACTGACAAAAATGCGACACATGCCTATCCCCGTAACCCCATGTATTTGTACTGCTAACCCCCCTGACACTAAGAGACAAGTTAGCATGGCAAATCAACGTAATCCCATATCCCTTGGACTGTGGGAGGAAACATACGCACACATGGGAAAAATGTGCAAACTCCACACGGACAGCCACCTGAAGCTGGAATTGAAACCTGGCACCATGATGCAGCAGTGCTAACCGCTATGCCACCATGCTGTTGAGTGAGAAGGGTATTAGGTCTAACCTGCCAAAAAACCGTTCAATTCTGGGCCTCCTGGAGGGTGTTCCCAATAGAGTCCCATTGGCAGCTGTGGCTCAAGTCAGTTGCACATTCGTTCCCAAAGCGCAAGGTTCCAGAACCGTGACCCACTCCTGCACAAAACTCAAAGCCGATGCTCCAATGCAATACTGTGGGGGTGCTGCACTTTCAGTCCAATGTAATACTGAGGGAGGGCTGCTCTTTCAGAGCTGCTACATTTCAGGTGAGACATTGAACCCAAGACCTCAGCTACTTGCTCCAGAGGATGTAAAAGATCCCACTCCACTCATTCAAAGGAGAGCAGGGGAACTATCCTCAGCGTCCCGACCAACATTCATCTCTTAATTGACATCACAAAGCACAAATTATCTGGTCGTTGTTGCATTGCTGTTCGCGGGAGTTTTTCAGACATTAATAAGAACATAAGAAATAGGAGCAGGAGTAGGCCATCTAGCCCTTCGAGCCTGCCCCGCCATTCAATAAGATCATGGCTGATCTGAAGTGGATCAGTTCCACTTTCCCCCTTTCTCCCCATAACCTTTAATTCCCTTGTCTATCAGAAACCTATCTACCCGTGACTTAAATATATTTAGCAAGGTAGCCTCCACCACTTCAAAATTAATGAAAATTAATGAACTGTCACAATTCTTGCTATAACAGTGACTACACTGCAGAAGGGCTTCATCGTCTGAGAAGTGCTTCCAGGCAGCTGGCAGTCATAGCACAATATAAAAGCGAATCTTTCTTACCTAATCTTAGCAAACAGCCTCTGACCCACTTGCATTTCTACTGTTTCCCGCTGAATTTCAACCTGGATCAGGTTGCAACTTAGTGAGAGATTTAAATGAATCCACTCGATTAAGATGGAGGCCTTGTGGTGCAATGGATTAGTGTCCTTGCCTCTGAGCTAAAAGCTCCAGGTTCAAATCCCACCCCAGGGCTTGATGGTCAAGGAAGGTGCGTTCTTAACACAGTCAAACAGGTTGATTGTCAACGTGTAAAATCCCTCCAAACATGCCAATGGCTGGCAGGAAGAGTGGGAGAGATTCCTGGTCAGCCATATTTGATGTGGAGTGGCACCCCTCAAGCTACAAGTCCCTGGTGACAGACCAGCAGCTTATTCCAGGAAATTACTAACTATGGAAACAGGTGAAAGCCTGCTTTTGTGCACCATTAGGTAGGGGAAGATAACTGGACTGGATTAAGGTGCTGGGGGCCTCGATATTGAGAGATGTAACTGAGTTTTCTACATTTATCCACTGAAAATTATCTCAGAGTTAGAATTGGGCCCATACCTGATTAGAATATATTACTAAATATATTTAGTTGGAAACAGGGGAGCAGGGGGAAAATTTTGTGCCGTTTTGAGACCATTTATTCTCCCTGTCAAGTTCTCAGTCTTTCACTGTAGGGATGTACTGACCTTTCACCTGCACAAAATGAGGTTGTAAAGGATCAGAGGTGAGCTGGCAAGGTGGATACAGAACTGGCTCGGTCTTAGAAGACAGAGGGTAGCAGTGGAAGGGTGCGTTTCTGAATGGAGGGCTGTGACAAGTGGCGTTCCTCAGGGATCAGTGCTGTTTGTCGTATATATAAATGATTTGGAGGAAAATGTAACTGATTTGATTAGTAAGTTTGCGGACGACACAAAACGTTGGTGGATTTGCAGAATATCAGAGCAAGATACTGATCAGTTGGAGACTTGGGCAGAGAGATGGCAGATAGAGTTTAATCTGGACAAATATGAGGTAATGCATTTTGGAAGGTCTAATATAGGTAGGAAATATACAGTAAATGGCAGAACCCTTAAGATATGCAGAGGGATCTGTGTGCACAGGTACACAGGTCACTGAAAATGGCAACGCAGGTGAAGAAGGGAGTCAAGGCGGCATTTGGCATGCTTGCCTTCATTGGCCGGGCATTGAGTTTAAAAATTGGCAAGTTGTGTTGCAGCTTTAAAGAACCTTAGTTAGGCTGCACTTGGAATATAGCGTTCAATTCTGATCGCCACACTACCAGAAGATGTGGAGGCTTTGGAGAGGGTACAGAAAAGATTTACCAGGATGGTGCCTTCAAAAACCAGAGGCATTTTCCCCAATCTTTCCCTGGATGAAATTAGTAAGAAAAAAAGCAAGAACATTTCACTGGGCCACCAAATATTTCTGTCCCGCCTGTCCCAAAATCCCAGGTATAGCCAGGGGATCAAAGCTGGGAGATTCCTGGCCTGTTTGATTCTCTTGTATAGCGGACAAAGCATTTACCTATTGAGCCCTTGGGTTCATTTCTAAAGTGAACAGCCGTCATTCTGAGGCATCGGAAAAACATGATAAAGTGGTCCACTATGTACTCTGAAAGCTATGATGTTTTATTGGAACTATTACAAGCTTCAGTATCTCTTCATCTGGTAAACAACACAGGGATTATAAGTCTGTTTCATAACTGATGATCTGAGTAATTTGACATCAAAAACCCATTCCCCAAAACCAGTTGCTCATCTCATTGGATTCATCATTAACAAACCAGCAGCTAGCTCCCGGTTGCCATGGTTATGAGGTAGTCTATGAACTGAAGCAGAATTTCATTACTTCTGTTAACGGCAGGGCTGGTAATGGTGCGCAAGATATATTTTATTTGACAGGCTGTGTGGAATTAGGTGCAAAATCGACACGTGTCTAATGGATCGGAGTTTGCCATAGCAGCACACCTAACACCATCTACAGAGGGAAAGAGGGAATTTGGGATCTAAGTGAACAGGGTAATCAATATGGTAACTTGTTACCATGGAACCATCGCATCCTTACAGTGCAGAAGGCGGCCATTCAGCCCATCGGGTCTGTATTGACACTCAAACGGAGCATTTTACCCAGGCCCACCACCACCCCCAGCTCCTCCCACCCTGTCTCAGTAACCCAAAGCATTTTACCATGACCAATCCCCCTAACCTACACATTGTATGAGCGTCAAGGGGCAATTTATCATGGCCAATTCACTTAACCAGCACGACTTTCAGAGGAAGCCGGACACAGGGAGGAAACCCATCCAGACACAGGGAGAACGTACAGACTCGGCACAGACAGTCACCCAAGGCTGGAATAGAGCCCGTATCCCTGATGCTGTGAGACAGCAATGTTAACCACTGTGCCACTATTTCCTCTATTAACATTTCCTTTCTGTCTGAATCTAAACTTTCTATCCTTCTCAATATAGGCCCTGGGGGGGCGGGGCGCGGGGGGGAAGAGACGTGAAGGGGTGGTGGAGGGAGAGACGTGCCTGGCACTGACTCCTGGCACATAACCATTGGGTAGAAGGGGATGCATTTCTGAGGTTGGTGTAAGGATGTGAACATGTAAGGGTATTTTCTGGAACATGAAGGCAGTTGGCAGAGAGTGGACGAGACTAGAAGTTTGGGCATCACTGGCATCAATTTACATAAGCCAGAAGCAGCATTAGTGGTCCTTCTGCCATACCAATCTTTTATTTAAGAAATATTTAAATCACTTTCCCCGAGTGTTCAAGTCCCCTAAAGGACCTTGCTCAGACAGCTTTGAAATCCCAATGACATTGTTCACAAAGGACAAATACCAAGCTCTTCAAAAAGGCTTCCTGTGTCACTTATATCAAGATTCCATCAAATGTTCCATTTGCAACAATTAACTCACAAAGAGCCAGTTTCTCTCTCAACATTTTAACCAGAGGTGCTAATCCAGTGAAAGAAGTCAAAAGCAGAGGGAAATTTGACAGGAATACATTGTGATTAGCGCAGTAGTGTCAAGAAGAAGAATATTTACCCTGCAGTAGTGGTTAGCACTGCTGCCTCTCAGTGCCAGGGACCCAGGTTCAATTCTTGGCTTGGGCGACTGTCTGTGTAGAGTTTGCACATTCTCCCCGTGCCTGCGTGGGTTTCCTCCAGGTGCTCCTGTTTCCTCCCACACTCTAAAGATGTGCAGGTTAGATGGATTGACCATGCTAAATTGCTCCTTAGTATCAGGGGTACTAGCTTAAGGTAAATGCATGGGGGTAGGGCCTGGGAAGGATTGTGGTCAGTGCAGACTTGATGGGCCAAATGGCCTCCTTCCGCACTGTAGGATTTTATGATTCTATGATGATTCATAGAAAATAACTTGGTTCTCACGAATCAACATCTCGACTCTTTGGGCTTCTTGGTTTCTCTTTGTACTCCCTCAAAGCAAGCATTTATTTTAAAAATGTTTTTCGACTGTTCTCATCACGTGTCCCAAAACAGCACTCACTCTTTCAAACAAAGCTAGCATTAAGGATTGTTCGTGCCTAAGGAAGTGCAACTCTTAAACTGAGTGGGAACAGAGAGTCACTGAACTTGGTTTCAATCCCCTATCTTTCATCTTCATGCCTTTTAACATAGGCTATTCGACACATATTAAATGTCGCCATCCATCATCATATTCAGATATTGCAGAATCAAAATTCTGGAACGTGAATGGAAGTGCTTGAGTAAGACTCCAACCTTGTGATAAAGTTTATCTTAGATCATCGGAAAAATTAACTCCATGGCTATTCCTGGAGACAACAAACTCTTCTTTGAGTCAGCAGGATGAAGGTTTCATTTGAAGATTTGAATTTACAATCAGGGCTGTTACTAATGATAAAGGCAAAATATTGTGGATGCTGAAGAACAGGAAATGCTGGAAAACCTCAGCAGGCCTGACAGCATCTGTAAAGAGAGAATAGAGCTAGCATTCCGAGTCTGGATGATCCTTTATCCTGGTCCTCAGTTCCACTTCATTCTTCGTCTCATCTGGCACATTAAAGCGAGAAAGTTTTTCTCCTCCTTTCAGGAGGTTAAGGAACACAAGCTCCAACAGCTCATCGATACCGACACCCCATCCAGGACCCTCCTTCCCCTCTCATCTCTTGGATCCTATCTCTCCTAACCCCAGACCTCGCCACACATTCACCAGCTCTGAAAACGGGTCATCCAGACTCGAAACGTTGGGTCTATTCTTCCGTTACTTACAAACTGTGTTGATGTCTATGAGAAAATTAAGCAGTTGTGTCAAAGTTGTAATTCTGATATTGAATTCCTTGACCCACTTAGAGTACAGGAGATCAAATGGGTCTTCGATCCCAGATGTTATGAACCAATGGTGAGTTGGTTACTGTCATGCAGATGAGTTGAATGAGGATTGAAGCCATATAAAGGAAGGAAAAACATGATTTATTCAGAGAATTTCTTCTAAGTCTATTAGATGGCTATTTAAATTCATGACTCCACGGCATTTATCAACATGTACATTCACGGATCTCAAAGCATTGCCTTTCATCTGGAGCCTTCAAAGGCTGTTTATTTGTAACTTGCAAAGAATTTCAGTCAGAGCAGGCAACAGATGAGAAGAGAGAAGAATCACAATTTCAATAGATTGGAAAACTGTACTAAGCTCATTGCGGTGAAACAGTTCATTATTTTCCATTACATGAGGAACTGTCAAATTTTAACGTCTGCAAAAATGTTAGTTGCTACCTATTCGCTTGCTCACTGTCTGGCAATTCAAGCCTAAAAGTTGGTACAGCAGAGAGTCTGGGCGGCACCACGACAAGCATTGTCTCACAGTGCCAGGGACCCGGACTCAATTCCAGCCTTGGTAACCATCTCTGGAGTTTGCAAATACACCCCGTTTCGGCGTGGGTTTCCTCCGGATGCTCTGATTTCGTCCCACAGTCCAAAAGATGTGCAGGTTAGGTGGATTGGCCGTGCTAAAGAACAAAGAACAATACAGCACAGGAAACAGGCCCTTCGGCCCTCCAAGCCTGCGCCGCTCATTGGTCCAACTAGACCATTTGTTCGTATCCCTCCATTCCCAGTCTGCTCATGTGACTATCCAGATAAGTCTTAAACGATCCCTCCTCCACCACCCTGCTTGGTAGTGCATTCCAGGCCCCCACCACCCTCTGTGTAAAATACGTCCCTCTGATACCTGAGTTAAACCTCGCCTCCTTCACCTTGAACCTGTGACCCCTCATGATTGTCACCTCCGACCTGGGAAAAAAGCTTCCTACTGTTCACCCTGTCTATGCTCTTCATAATTTTATACACCTCTATTAGGGCTCCCCTCATTCCCCATCTTTCCAGGGAGAACAACCCCAGTTTACCCAAACTCTCCTCATAGCTAAGACCCTCCATACCAGGCAACATCCTGGTAAACCTTTTCTGTGCTCTCTCCAAAGCCTCCACGTCCTTCTGGTAGTATGGTGACCAGAACTGGATGCAGTACTCCAAATGTGGCCTAACCAACGTTCTATACAGCTGTAACATCAGATGCCAATTTTTATACTCTATGCCACATCCTATAAAGGCAAGCATGCCATATGCCTTCTTCACCACCTTCTCCACCTGTGATGCCACCTTCAAGGATCTGTGAACTTGCACACCCAGGTCCCTCTGTGTGTCTATACTCTTGATGGTTCTGCAATTTATTGTACAACTCCCCTCTACATTAGTTCTATCAAAATGCATCACTAAATTGCCCCTTAGTGTCCCAAGATGTGCAGGTTACAGGGATTGGCAGTGGTGAAGGCACAGAGTTATGGGGATAGGGATGGGGGTTGCAGGGGGATGGCTGAGCCTTTCCTGGGTAATATGCTACGTCAGGGAGTCAGTACTGAAAACAGAATCATAGAGTCCGTTCATAGAATCCCTACGGTGCAGGAGGCCATTCAGCTCATCGAGACGGCATCAACAACAATCCCACCCAGGCCCTATCCTCGTAACCCCATGTATTTTCCCTGCTAATCCCCCAGACATTAAGGGGCAATCTAGGATGGCCAATCCACCTAACCTGCACATCATTGGATGGAAACCAGAATACCCAGAGGAAACCCGTGTAGACATGGAGAGAATGTGCAGACTCTGCACAGTCAATGACCTCTAGCTGGGAATCGAACCCAGATTCCTGGCACTGTGAGGCAGCAGGGCTAACCACTGTGCTGCAAGTCTAAATATTCTTGAGAACTCCTTCAACATTGCAATTTGAGACATTAAAATTATGGGCGATATTCTCCCTTTCTCCCTCAAAAACATCACCAAAACAGATTGATGTGGGATAAAACTGGACCCCGAGTGTAAAGTGAATGTAATGAGGGCTACGTTTGAGAACAAATATCCTGAACTCCAATGATATCAGGAAGAAGTCCAATCTTAAACTGAGTTAGGCAATCTTTCAGATGAAGCTTTTAGACAAATGTTATTGAGCTCTCCAATGTTTCTTCAGAAGGAACTCTTCAAAATGCAGCTAATGAACCAACAACAAAACTTACTCCAACTTGGAAATCAAAGAAAGTGTTTCATAAAGAAACATCATTACTCCAAACTTGGGGTCTCACCCTGGGCCACTCCAAGCTTCCCATAATCCTACCTAGTTCCTTATTTATAGTGAATCTGTTGGTCAGCTGACTATTATATCACTCTGTGATTGGTTCCATGTTTTACTGGGTCAGCTGACCCTTACAGCTTGTTCCTATTGGTCACATTGCATCCAATACAAATTTGTCACTGGTTACATTCTAACATCCAGCACTCATTTTAGGATGATGCTGCCTAATTGGACAGTGGAGTATCAAGTTTACTCCACCAAGGATTCATCAACAATCACTATGGCCTTGTTAACAACCACCAGGGAAAGGTCAGCTTTTTCTTAATATGGTGGAATTTATACCTGTCTGGCTAAGAGGAGCAGGAGGGCACATCTCTCTCCACACTATCTCCATTAGTCACCCTCCATTGATATTCCACCCATTCCTTCAAGAATTTGCATGGCCTTTGGTCCAAATGTCTTCCATTTAAAGTGAGGGCTGAAAGAACTCCTCAGAGACCAGATTCCCTTTATTTACAAACTCTATTCCAAGCCTAAGAGTGCCTCAGGTGCAAAGTCAGAATCTAGAGGGTCAGTAGACCTGATAGTCTTCAATTTATACACAAGTGGGACTTCCTGATTGGGCAGGTAATCGTTACCTCAATCAGGGAGCTCCTACTCCAAGAGGCCCACCTCATGGGTCTCACTGAGATCATTACCGAGATTATCTGAGGGGGCTTTAGAGCTGCTGGGAACATGGCCAAATACCCTTTAAAGAGGCACACAACCCAGCTTATTAAATAGCGGAGCAAGCTCGAGGGGCTAGATGGCCTATTCCTGCTCCTATTTCTTATGAGGGTGTATATATAGCAAGCTTGCTTTGTGGAACTGTAGGTTTGCAAAACCCATTTGAAACCGTACACCTGGTTCTGGCAGTCAGTGTATGAGTTGTGGCAGCTGACAGTTTAAGTTTAAAACCTCAAGCCTATTTCCAAAGGATTGTGCGATTAATATTTGCAAATATCTTGCATCGTACGGCAAATATGATAACCCATACATCACAAGTTTAACGAGTACCGAAATCCTATTGAAAAGCATCGCTAGGGCTGAAAGAGTGCAGAGTGCTGGCGGGGTAGTAATAAAAATGCCACGCTGAAATTATACTCCATCTGCACATCAGCGAATGTGCACCGTAAGAAGCTCCCCCATCCCCAACAAAATTGATTTGCAGCGTGTTTTACGCAGCTAGAGGGATGGTGTAGAGGACAACTCTGTTTTAACAGGATGGTTACGTTTATGGACAGTCACGTGGATTCTAGGCAAGTACAGGAGTGCCTCCTGGGAAGAGTTGCAGAAAACAACATCAGTAACAACACTCGCAATTGAATAATCTTTTTACATTCACCTGGAAAATTTTACAAGTTGAGAATTTCTACCTGCGAGTCGCTGATTGTTGCAGTGTTAAGAAATAAGTGATCCAGTAAGTTGCACTGAGTAGCATAAATAATATCTTGAGATCCCAAATTAAGATGGCATCAAATGATGCTTCCATTAGTGGCTGGGGACTTGCAAGTGGATGTTGGTAACAGTGAACCACTGGGCAAGTCCCCAGTAAGAAGTCTCACAACACCAGGTTAAAGTCCAACAGGTTTATCTGGTCTTTCGGGCCTCTGACCCTTCGTCAGGTGAGTGGAGAGTTAGACCCTCTCCACTTGGAGCCGGCAGTTTGCGGTGTCGATGGTAGCCATGATGTGCTGGTGCCGGCCTTGGACTGGGGTAAATACAGTAAGAAGTCGAACAACACCAGGTTAAAGTCCAACGGGTTTATCTGGTCTTTCGGGCCTCTGACCCTTCAGAGTTAGAGCCTCTCCACTCACTTGACAAAGGGTCAGAGGCCCAAAGGACCAGATAAGCCTATTGGACTTTAACCTGGTATTGAGAGACTTTTTACTGTGTTTATCCTAGTCCAACACCAGCATCTCCACATCAGAAATCCCCAGTGGCAGGAGAGGCTTCTGATACAAGGAATCACAGAATTCTATAGTGCAGAAGGAGGCCATTTGGCCCATTGATTCTGCACCATCCACAAAGAGATGTGGGATTAATACAGCCAGACATACTTCCCATCAAAATGTAATTTCCAAAATGACTTTGGATATTGCTGCCTAATTGTTACAGTTTTCAGACCCTAAGTGATGTCAACAGTATACCTGCAGTAGCCCCTTCACTGATACCAGAGGGGGATAATTGTTCGGGACTTACAGTACAAATCTTCTATTAATTCATCACACTGTTCAGCTGTCACATGCTTCTGATAAATCTCAGAAAATGTGTCTGGCCAATCACTAAAATATATAGAAATTATCAAGTGTGAGGAAGTCACACAGCCCAGCAGGCTGGGGCTGGGTTTTGCACCACCCCGCCCACCCACACACACAGTTGTGGCTATATTTACCCAACATGTTCCTACATCTCTGGCCTGCATCTAGGGGGTCAGTTTAGTTCAGTTGGCTGGACGGCTAGTTAGTGATGCAGAGCGACGCCAACAGTGCAGGTTCAATTCCCGGACCGGCTGAGGTTATTTGTGAAGTCTTCCCTATCTTACCCCTCACCCGAGATATGATGACCCTCAGATTAAATCACCAGCAGTTGGCTCTCCCCCTCAAAGGCGAAAGCTGTTATGATGGAGAGAACTTCCCAGTCACGTTCTTCTCCCAGACTGGAAAATCCTGCCCAAGCACAACAAGGTCCCACCCACTATAATCCCCATGGCAGGTGGATGGGAAACTTCTGCCGAATGCAACCAATGGTAACAGCTGGTCAGCTGACCCAGCAGACAATGTAACCAAATAGCAAAATGATGTGGTGGTCAGCTGACCAACTGACCTATAAATGTCTGCGTGGGTTTCCTCCCACAATCCAAAGATGTGCAGCTTAGGTGGATTGGCCGTGCTAAGTTACCTCTTAGTGTCAGGGGGATTAGCTATGGCAAATGCATGGGGTTATGGGGATGGGGCCTGGGTGGGATTGTGGTCAGTGAAGACTCGATGGGCCAAATGAGCTCCTTCTGCATTGCAGGAATTCTGTGATTCTATGAAATAGAAACAGGCAGGAATTCTGTGGCCCAAGTGGTGGAATAATGAAATTTCTTTGTTAAACCGTTGTTTTGATTTACTTTGTGAAGTTAGTTCTTTTATGGCTTGCTACTGGAGTATCCTTACCGCCAAATGAACAAGAACAGCCTATGGCCATCTGGGACCATGGTAAATTTGCTTACTTGCTTTCATCTGTTTATCTAATCCGGTCTTGACTATTGACCTAACAGGGAGATTTAATTCTCCCAAAATTGTGAACCCTGGATAGACAATTAAAAGAGATTACTTACATGCCAATATCTTTAACCTATCCTTTCATCTTCTGCTCTAACCTGCTGTTTCTAAGCAAAAACACCCATCTTAAAGCAGGCAGTTCCTTCCTTAAGTTTGCATGTCAGCATCTGATAGCGTCATTGGACTAAAAGTGCAGTTTAACTGGTGGCTTGTACAGAGAATAGTTTTCTCACTGTTACGACAGTCATGAAGACTACATGGAATCACCAACAGATCTCCCCATGGGCTTTGTGGAGTATAAGCTGCCTTATTAGCCAGATAGGAAGCAGCCAGCAAGGTTTTTATGAGTGGCATGGTGGCACAATGGTTAGCACTGCTGCCTCACAGCGCCAGAGACCCGGGTTCGATCCCTGGCCTGGGTCACTCTCTGTGCAGAGTCTGCACTTTCTCCCCGTGTCTGCCTGGGTTTCCTTTGAGTTCACCGGTTCCCCCTCGCTTTCTGAAAGGTATGCTGGTTAGGTAACCCAAACAAGCGCCTGACTGTGGCTCCACAGTAACTTCATTGCAGTGTTAACGTAAGCCTACTTGTAAATAAATAAGCTAACTAACAAATAAGCTTTAAAAACTTAAAGCTTGTGGTTTTACCCAGACCAGGGTTTAAAGTTTAAATTTATTAATTGATTAGTGTCACAAGTAGGCATATGTTAACACTGCAATGAAGCTGTGAAAATCCCCTAGTCGCCACACTCTGGTGCCTGTTTGGGTACACTGAGGGAGAATTTAGCACGGCCAATGCACCTAACCGGCACGTCTTTCAGACCGTGGGAGCAAACGAACACCAGAGGAAACCCATGCAGGCATGGGGAGAATGTGCAGACTCCGCACAGACAGTGACCCAAGCCAGGAATCGAACCCGGGTCCCTGGCGCTGAGAGACAGCAATGCTGTCCACTGCGCCACCATGCCACCCCAAGAGTTCTAGGTCCTGAGGTGAAGTCCACCTGACTGTAAGCTGCAGGAGTAGCCCTTTCCCCTGGTGCACAATAACCGGCATTGGTGACGGGAACCCGTGTTTGGCTGAACGGCTCCACTCTCCATGTGATGAGAGCAGGGGGAGGATCCGGGGCCAGAAGAGGCCCAATCAGGCAGGAATTATTACTTATTTTCACTGTCCGGGGGGAACAAGAATAATCCTGTTGGCTGCAACTGGAGGATTCAGCTGCCTACTCAGTAACACAAGTTAAAAAGGAGGACCAGAGGATTGTTTTTGAATATTGGTAGGTAAGCACTCTGTTTCGACAGCCCACCCAATGTCCACTAAATAGGCAGATGTAATATTCTTCTCAGTGTCAAGCTTTGAGTTTAGACTGGATAAATTGGATGAAGGAAATGCAGATCAAGGAACAGGTCAGGCAAACATGATGATAACAGCACAGAGGGCAAAATTCAAGGCGCACTTTATTGAGGGTGGCATGGTGGGTAGCACTGCTGCCTCACAGTGCCAGGGACCCAGGTTCAATTCCAGCCTTGGGTGAGTGTCTGTGTGAAGGTTGAAATACATGAATAGGATGGGAATGGAAGGATGTGGATTCTGTAAGTGTGTATTCCATCCTTTGCTCCTTCAGGTCTAACCTTGACATTGTCATCAAACCTGCTGACAAAGGGGGTGCTGTTGTCAACTGGAGGACAGACCTCTACCTCGCAGACACTGAGTGCCAACTCAGCGTCTGCGTACTTCCTCCTACCTCCCCCTGGACCATGACCACATCACCATGTCCATATCCAACACCGTCACTGACCTCATTTTCTCCGGACGTCTTCCCCTCCACAGTTTCCAACTCAGTTTCCCAATTCTGGACAACCCGCTTCTACGTCCTTCCCAAAATCCACAAAAAGGACTGTCCTGGTAGGCCCATTGTGTCAACATGCTCCTGCCCCAGGACAGCCTAAGAGCTCTTCACTTCTTTCTTGAAAAGAAGCCTGAACAATTCCCATCCACCACCACTCTCCTCTACCTGACTGAACCTGTTCTGTCTCTCAACAACTTCTTTAACTCATCTCACTTTCTACAAATCAGAGTGGCAATGGGTAACTGCATGGATCTTAGCTATGCTGGTCTTTTTATGGGGTGTGTGGAACATTCCTTGTTCCAGGCCTACCCAGGTCCCCTGCCACAATTCCTTTAACGGTACATCAATGGTTATTTTGGTGCCGTTTCATGCTCTCATCCAGACCTCAACAAATTCATCAACCTTGCTTCCAGTTTCCACCCCTCTATTGCCTTCACCTGGTCCATCTCAGATACTTCCCTTCCCTTCTTTGACCTTTCTGTCTCCATTTCTGGCAATAGACTATCTACCAATATCAATATCCATTACACTGGCTCTGGAATACAGCTCTCCACATCCTACTTCCTGTAAAAACTCCATCCCTTTCTCTCAGCTCCTTCACCTCCATCGCATTTGTTCCGATGATGCCACTTTCCAAAGTGATGTTTCTAATATGTACTCCTTTTCCCTCAACCATGGATTTCCATCTACAATTGTTGACAGCACGTAGTCCATCTCCTGCTCCACAACCCTCCCCTCCCTCCCAGAACACGGATAGAGTTCCCTTTGTTCTCACATTTCACCCCACCAGCCTCCGCATGTAAAGCATAATTCTCAACCATTTTTGCCAACTCCAGCGTGATGCCACCACCAAACACATCTTCCCTTCACTCCCTCTGTTAGCATTCCACAGAGACCATTCCCTCCAGGATAACTAAGTCCACTCCTCCACGATACCCAACACCTCCCCCATCACTCATAGCACCTTCCCATACAATCACAGGCGATGTAACACCTGCCCCTTTACCTCACCATCCAAAGTCCAAAACATTCACTCCAGGTTAAGCAGCGTTCCACTTGCACTGGTCTATTGCATTCGCTGCTTCCAACGTGATCTCCTCTAAATCGGAGAGACCAAACGTAGACTGGGTGATCGCTTTGCTGAGCACCTTCAGTCAGGACCCTGACCTTCCCATTGCTTGCCATTTTAACACACGATCCTGCTCCCACGCCCACATGTCTGTCCTTGGCCTGCTGCAATGTTCCAGTGAAGCTCAACGCAAACTGGAGGAACAGCATCTCATCTTCCGGCTCGGCACACTACAGCCTTTCGGTCTCAACAGTGAACTCAACAACTTCAGATGATTTGCTCTACCCCACCTCCACCCCTTTCTTTTCATTCTATTTTATTTTTTTTTACTGTTCTCCACCTTTTATTTCTTTATTGTCTTTTTTCATTTTTCTTCCCCCCCCCTCACTCTTTCCCCCTACTTTATCCCTCTTCCCTTACCTTCTCCTTTTCTAAATCTTACCTCTTTCCCATCCATTCCTCCCACCCCCCACCCCCCATCACTCCCCAACCTCCCCCTATATCTTCACTTTAGCTTCTCTGCCGTTTGGCTGTTCACACCCTTTATTCTCTCTGTGGACAGCCATTAGCTGCCTATTCCCCCTGGCTTCTGTGGCTGTGACTCATCTTTCATTCCCTCCCCCTGCAGTATAAGTATCTCCCACTTTCTATGCCTTTTAGCTTTGACAAAGGGTCACCTGGACTCGAAACGTCAGCTCTTTTGTCTTGTCACAGATGTTGACAGATCTGCTGAGATTTTCCAGCATTTTCTCTTTTGGTTTCAGATTCCAGCATCAGAAGTAAATTAATCCACTTATAAAAGCAAATTACTGACGAGGTATTGGACTTAAATGAGAGTTTACACAAGTGTGGAACAAGTAGTGGCTGTTCAATCCTTCCTCTTATCTCTAAAGTCTATTGCCGGAGTGACTGCGCGCCTGTGTCATTTTGAACATTGATGCCTTTGAAGGCATTTTTTTTTGGGATTGCATTTTCACAGCGATGGCTCCAAGGGATTGTACCATACTTTGCAAAGAATGCCAGCCTCAAACTAACAGTAATTAATGTGTTCTTCCTCGGGCAGATAAGTAATGACAGTTCCTCGAGTGACTTTGAACTACAAACTTCTAACGGAGCTAAATTCTTTGCTTGAGGCATTCCAGGGGAAGTGATACAATGTACAATGTTCAGGTATCCCTCCCTTGCCACCAATTCCATCTATTTGTTTATCAGCTTTTGGGCCATCTCTTTGATACCCTTTATTCATAGCAGGGTGGTGCCCGGGGAGTATCAGCGCGTATACACTTTATTCTCATTTCTGTGGGATGGTTCCAGCTGATCTGTTTCCCTGAGCTGGTTTAGAATTGCGCTTCTAGAGATGAGTATGAAGGGATGGTAAATAAAATACAGGAGTGTGGTGGGTCTTTATTTATGGGTGGCACAGTGGTTAGCACTGCTGCCTCACAGCGCCAGGCACCCAGGTTTGATTTCCGGCTTGGGTCATTGTCTATGCAGAGTCTGCATGTTCTCCCCGTGTCTGCGTGGGTTTCCTCCGTGTGCTCCGGTTTCCTCCCACAGTCCAAAAGACGTGCTGGTTAGGTGTATTGGCCGTGCTAAATTCTCCCTCAGTGTGCCCGAACAGGGGCTGGGGTGTGACGACAAGGGGATTTTCACAGTAACTTCATTGCAATGTAAGCCGACTTGTGACACTAATAAAATAAGCTTTAAATGAGGTGGCAGTAGCCAAGGGCCACCATCCCAATCAGGGTTAGATGCCACCTCCGCGAACTGTTGGTCCAGTCAGAGGGCTGGTCGATCTTCAGTCTCAGCACGTGTTTGTGGCCAGGTGTCTTTGGGAAGGGAACGCATGGCGTTCACCACTGGGCACCATAGGGACTAGGGTAAATTATCAACCCCTTTGTTTTAAGTTTTGTTACCAGAACAGGCACCGGAGTGTGGCAACTAGGGGCTTCTCACCGTAACTTCATTGCAGCGCTAATGTAAGCCTACGTGTGCCATTAATAAATTAACTTCAATTCCGGCCTTGGGTGACTGTCTGTGTGGAATCTGCATGTTCTCCCCGTGTATTCCTCTCTTCCGGTATGGCACCAGAATTCTCATGGAAATGTTCGCACTTTGGTACAAGGGATATCTAATGGGAAAATTAATAGAGTTTAATATCTGGGTTACGATCACGCTTTTTCACAAACTAATTATTTTCTCATTCAGTCACTGTATTTAAATGTTATGCCTCCCATTAATATTGTGCTGTCCACTTTAATGCAATTTTTGAGAAAATTGAATGGAAGTTATTGAGGTTTAATCTGTTAAAAAGGTTAAAAGGCCATCATTAACAACTGAATCATTGCAGACTTATCAAAGTCCACAACGAGATTCACAACCAGGTTCACTAATATCTTTTAGGGAAGAAAATCTGCCGTCCTTACTCGGTCTGGCCCACATGTAACTCTGGAGCCACAGTAATCATAGAATCCCTACAGTACAGAAGGAGGCCAGTCGGCCCATCAAGTCTGCACCGACCACAATCCCACCCGGGCCCTACCCCCATATCCCTACATATTTTACCCACTACTCCCTCTAACCTACACATCTCAGGACACTAAGGAGCAATTTTAGCACGGCCAATCAACCTAACCTGCACATCGTTAGACTGTGGGAGGAAACTGGAGTACCCGGAGGAAACCCACACAGACACGAGGAGAATGTGCAAGCTCCACATAGACAGTGACCCAAGCCAGGAACTGAACCCAGGTCCCTGGAGCTGTGAAACAGCAGTGCTAACCCATTGTGCTACCGTGCCGCCCTGTGATGTGGTTGACTCTTAACTGTCCGCCACTGGGGATGGTCAATTAATGCTGGCCAGCCAGCAACACCCACGTCCCACAAATGAATAAAACATTTCCAATGAATTAGCTATTTATCCCTTAAAATACATTTTAAATATAAAATTGATTTGTCTGCTATTCCGTTTACACATGGAAACTGCTTCAAAAACAACAAGGACTCTTGTCCAATCAGTATTTTGACATCAAGATTGACAGAGTTGTGACCAAGCTAATATTCAATATATAAAAATTCCATAACGTTTGGAACGCCCACTATAAATTGACTAAACGGATCCACAGCACATTAACTCCACGCTTGTGCAGCAAGGCTTGATCCCTAATGAAAGTCATCTTTAACAGAAGCAATAAAACTCTTCTGCCAACTATCTCTCAGTTAGAAACATGCCACAAAACTTGTTAAGAATTCTTTTTTATTATTTTGACTCAAATGGTCCTGTTACAAACCTGCTGAACTGATAGGTTTTATGCTCCATTTTAATCGCAAGGTGGCAATGAATTTGATCAGTTCCTTACAATTTGTTCTGATGGTTTATGACTCTCCAAAGCGACTTGACAGAATTATAACACCGCGCTGTAGTTCACTGCCAGCTGTCCATTACCTTGCAGCTTATCAACTCGGACTGGCATTCGTTTTGTCTGCACCATAATGTGCACCATTTAAAACCTCTAGCACTGGCAACTAACCAGCAATAGCACCAAGGGACATTGTACTCTGAACCTCCAGAGTGGCAACGCACGGGAGATTTTAATCAAACATAGAGAATAGGAGCAGGAGGAAGCCACTCAGACCTCCTCCGCTATCCAACATGATTATAGCTAATCATTAATCTTAATGTCACACTCCTGTGCTCTCCCCATAACTTTTGACACCTTGGAGAGTCTATAAACCATAACACCTTAAGATATAGGAACAGAATTAGGCCATTTAGCCCATCAGGTCTGCTCTACCATTTAATTATGGTTGATATGATTTTCATCCCATTCTCCTCCCTTCTCCCCGTAACCCTTGATCCCCTTATTGATCAAGAACCTTTGTCTTAAAGACAAAGTGGGCAAGGGGTGGACCAAGAAAGGTCCGTTGATCTCAGATGGGATTTTACAGTTTCGGGACGAGTGAGGCTTAAAATCCCCACCCACAAAATCTATTTCCTTAAATGTATTCAGTGATTTTGCCTCCACAGACTTTTGTGATAGAGAATTTTACAGGTTTATCACCCTTTGAGTGATGAAATGTCTCCTCAGACTGTGATCCCTTGCTGTAGACTCCTCCAGCCACAGAAAACAATATTCATGCATCCAGTCTGTCCAGATTCCCTCTCATTCTTCTAAATTCCAGTGAGTACAAGCCCAGTCAACCCAATCCATACTTTCACCACAATCTTGCCTTTTTAGGAATCAGTCTGGTGAACATTTGTTGCACTGTCTCTCTCTATGGCAAGTATTTCCATTCTTAGATAAGGAGACCAAAATTGCATAAATACTCCGGGTATGGTCTCACCAAGGCCCTGTACAGCTGCACTAAGACATCCTTGCTCCTGTACTCAAGTCCTCTTGCAATGAAGGCCAAAATACCATTAGTCATCCTAACAGTTTTCTACCTACATGCTTGCTTTGAATCACTCTAGCATTCTATAAGAAGTGACTGATGTGTTCGAGATTGCTTCATCTTTGGGTATGACTCAAATCCAGCCAGGCTAATGGATTAGATGTTGAATGCAAATGTCTGCTTGTGACAAAAGTCCAATCTAAACTGCATTTGGGGTGACCTCGATCCACACTGAATGCAATGGACCTCACAGCAGTCACGTTTGGTGTGGACAATGCAGAAATTATACATCGGTGCATTGGGGTACACTGCTTGGAATAGATGCAAGTGGCATAGTGGGATTCCCACTCGATTAAGTAATCCAAAGACTAGGGTAATGTTCTGGAGACATGGGTTCGAATCCCACCATGGCAAATGTTGAAATTTGGATTCAATAAAAATCTGGAATTAAAACCCTGATAATGAAAGTATTGTCAAATGTAAAAACCCATCTGGTTCACTAATGTCTTTTAGGGAAGGAAATCTGTCATCCTACTGGCCTGGCCTACATGTGACTCCCAAGCCACAGCAGTGGATCTTCAATGGCTGAGCAGACCACTCAGGGGATTTTCACAGTAACTTCATTGCAGTTAATGTAATCCTACTTGTGACACTAATAAATAAACTTTAAAACTTCACACTCAGTTCAAGGGCAATAAGGCACGGTGGCACAGTAATCCCTCACAGCGCCAGGAACCCAGGTTCAATTCCGGCCTGGGGTGACTGTCTGTGGGGAACCTGCACATTCTCCCCATGTCTGCGTGGGTTTCCTCCGGGTGCTCCAGTTTCCTCCCACAGTCCAAAGATGTGCAGGTTAGATGGATTGGCCATGCTAAATTGTCCCTTCATGTCAGGGAATTAGCAGGGTAAGTGTGTGGGGTTACAGGAATAGGGCTTGGGTAGGACTGTGGTCGGTGCGGACTTATGGGCCGAATAGCCTCCTTCTGCACGATAGGGATTCTAATGACTTCTATAACGCCAGCGATGCCCACATCCCATAAAATATTAATCAAAGTTAGTACAGAGCTGACAGGGGTTTACATGTTACCTAATTGGAATATGTGATTGCCAAGTGTTTGAAGAGAACACAGTTTGACTGAAGTGAAAGGTGTTTCATTCCTCAGCACATTGAAGACTGGTTAAATTCAGAAGAAAAAAAAATCATCACATTATCAAAGCTTTTATTTATCACAGCTTCAGTCAGGCTTGCCTTTACAGTCAAAGGAATGAATAGGACACATGTCGTCCAGGAAATGTAACACTCTTCAACGAAATTTACCTCAAACTGAAGAGCACAAAAGGTGACCAGAGTTCAGAAATGTAATACGTCGAATGATGTTTGTGGTGTGAGAATTCTAATGAATCCACCTTGATTGTACTTGTGACTATTTCATAAACACACTAAAAAGTAATTTAAAGCTACTCATGTAGAAACATAGAAATTAGAAACAGGAGGTGGCCATTCAGCCCTTCGAGCCTTCTCCACCTTTCATTTTGATCATAGCTGATCAATATCCTGATTCCCCCCTTCTGTGAAGTTGTACAAATGAAGTAATGGCATAATGGGAAAATTGGTCAAGTATTTGGTACAAAATAAGGAAAGCTGACCAAGCTATTCCAAAATGCCAGACCCTTGTAAGACTTAAGTTTTATGCGGAGCCAGTCTTATTAAGACATGAATAAGACCAGAGAAGGTCAAGCTGTGCCGAGCTTCTGTAAGACCTGATAAGGCTGACTCTACACAATCTAGGGCTGTATGAGTGAGACAAGGTCAGAGATGACATAGTCACCGATCTTCTTCTGTTCTATCGAAGGACAAGGTAAAGGTATGAACGATGAGACAAAGAGTTCTAGGAGGTCAGCAGGTTGTACCATGATTTATGACATTGCTTATGACGCTACTACTGATTGAATTCCTGAGTAAGCTCTGGCCACACAAACTGATAAGGATTATACATAAATACTGAACTGATTCTTTATGTAAGCACGGACTTGAGGAAGAATTAGCAAGTCGCAACGACGGCTCTCCGAACTCAAGTTACTGCCAATACTGCATGCAGTCTTTCGGAAATAAAGACAGGTTATTTTGTTGGAACGAACTTTGTTGAGCCTACCACAGTCAAATTTCCACTTCAACACCCCACCCCCCCAATCTCCCTTGATTCCTTTAGCCCCAAGAGCTATATCTAATTCCTTCTTGAAATCATACGTTTTGACCTCAACTACATTCTGTGGTAGTGAATTCCACACATTCACCACCCTTTGGGTGAAGAAATTTCTCCTTACCTCAGCCTCAAAAAGTTTAACCCTTATCCTCAAACTATGACCCCAGTTCTACACTCCCCCACCATTGGGAACCATTTGTTCTGAATTCACCCTGTTTAATTATGTTATGAGTTTCTATGAGATCCCCTCTCCCTCTTCTAAACTCCAGTGAATATAATCCTAACCGACTTAGTTTCTCCTCCTATAACAGACCTGCCATCCCAGGAATCAGCCTGGTAAACCTTCGCTGTACTCCCTCTATAGCAAGGGCATCCTTCCCCAGCTAAGGGCACCAAGACTGCATAAAATATTCCAGGCGTGGCCTCAATGCCCTGTACAATTGCAGTAATTGTCTTTTATTTGTTGTGAAATTTATATAAAACTTGGAGTGGCTTCCCTCATACAATAACTTCCTCAGAGTGGCAATTGGTGTCAGATCGCCACTCCATGCCCAAATGTCTCCTGTGCCAGCCTCGCCCACCCTGCAGACTCAGGCCTGGTGAGATTCAAGCTCTGCCGCAGTCTCCAAAACCCAGCTTCATAGTCTAAGAGAATTAGTGAAGGAGAGCATAGATCTCTTTTGCAGCAGTACATGCCATGCTGGGCACGTGTGGGGCTCAAGATAGATGGGTCGCACCAGGCCAGAAGTCAATGGGGGTGGTGGGGGAAGGTGTCTAGTTGGGTTGGAGGATTGGGGGCTTGATGGGAGAATGGGGTATCCAGTGTGAGATGTAGCAAACCCATAATTCGGATGAACTCCATAGGATAAGAATATTATGTTAAACCTGATACAACATGGCCAATTTTAAATGGATGAACGGACATTTTAAAAAGACAGTATTATTTTAAAGGTTACATTCAAGCAAAATTGTTGCAAATCAGACATTGGATGGTCAGGTGGTGTTGTATATTCCAAAGAGTGAACAAAGGGGGCCAGGAATCATGGCAAAGCTAGCTGACAAGATTATGCAGAGGGGTGTCGATAGCCCTGACCAACTACAGGAGAGACAATGGAAACGGTCACAAGCTTTACCCCAATTACATAGAATAATGCCTCCACTAATGGGAAAACACTTAGTATTCCCAAAAAAAACATCTTGGGACACTTTGCAGCCCATCAGATACTTCCTAAAACAGTTTGGGCTCTTTGTTATAGAAAATTAATCAATATCAGTTTCATCTTTTTCACCCATTGTTCTGAAGCTGACTGATGGGAGGTGTCAGCAAATTTGAATAATATTTAAAAATATCAAACTCTAGCCAAGAGTGGTTGACTTTTCAGCGGTTAATTCAGAAGCTGTGAAGAGTTCAGTTGGGGGCAGGAGAGGTGCGGAAGTCGGAAATCAGTAATCAGTGAATTCAGGTGTCCAGCCAGACGACTTCATGGGCAGAGGAAGGAACAAGGAAGATCCAGCAGTAAAACTGAGGGACAGTAATGAACAAGACATATCAACTATTTTCTCAGCAGAAGGACCTTTGTTTGTAGAGTGACCCAAGGAGTGGTATGTTCTCTCTGCCTTCAGATATCCCCAATTAGATAAAGGTTGAGGAGGAGTCGCGGATTTTTTTTCTTGTGTAAATTTCGTAATGCTAAGAATTTAAGTTGTGCCATTAGAGTTTTTTTTTCCCCACAGCATAGTATTGTGGTGTCTGTGTTATATTGACTGAGTTTGATTGAAGTTATTCTGGAATAATTTATTTTTAAATTAACCTTGACTAGTCTCTCTCATCATCTGTCTGATAAGTCACTAAAAAAAAAAGCAGAACATAATTTCAGGGTACAGAACTGTAAAGGGTCTGAGCACTCTTTAAAAACGCTCACTAAACGGGGTTTACTGGTCACGAATAAACAGTGGTCCCTCCCTCTCTGTCGTGAAGCCGTCCCAACGTGACACTTCTGGGTTGTGGTTTGAACACCTGCAGGTGAGAGACGCCCACAGTAGCATTCAAGACCAGTCTGTGTGAAGTTAAAGAATCTTTACACCAGATTGGTTGGGGATAATACTCAGGTCAATGGTTTGAGGGAAAAGCGAGAGTCCCACGAGGGTTTGGTGCACAAGGGAGGGAACTCATGGGGGAATTGAGGGCAGAAAATACTGTGGGTGTGGGTCTTTCCAGAGTAGGAGAGTACGTGGGTTAGCGATGTGGGGATAATCCAATGGCTGGGGGAGATTGGGGGGGTTCAGTCTAGGCGGTACCCAGAAGTTAGAAGAATTAAAACCTCTTCTAACTATTTGGAAATAACTATGAGTGTAGGCCTAGCAGAACCATCCAAAGTGAATGATTTAAATCACATTCCTGGATGGTTCCCAGTGCACTGTGATTATCCCAGGGAGGTTTGCAGTTCTGGGCAAATGCTTACCCGGGAATCTGCACAAGGGAATGTGGCACAGCACGGTGGCATAGTGGTTAGCACTGCTGCCTCACAGCACCAGGGATCCAGGTTCAATTCTGACAGGGTGACACACTGTGTAGAGTTTGCACATTCTTCCCATGTCTGCGTGGGTTTCCTTCAAGTGTTCCAGTTTCCTCCCACACTCCCAAGATATGAAGGTTAGGTAGATTGACCACGCTAAATTGACTCTTAGTATCCAGCGGCCTAACAGTAAATATGTCGAGTTATGAGGATAGGGCCTGGGTGGGATTGTTGTAGGTGCAGACTCAATGGGCTGAATGGCCTCCTTCTGCACTATAGGGATTCTAAGAGGGATTCCCTAGGGCACATTTGGGCACCCCATAATTCTGAGGCTGGGGAGCCAAAGAGATTACAACAAGGAAAATTCACAAATGGTGCTTTTTGCTCAGTGTCTATCTCCAGTTCCAGCACTGCATCCCTCTGAAGATTGTCAAGAGTTCCCTTAATGTCTATAATGCAACCAGCAGATGAAGCAGTAATGACAAAAACATTGCTGGAACTCAGGATTCAGTATGGTTGAACTTTTAATGACTGAGTAACCTCTACCTCTCCCTGACTTTTCAGCTCGTAGGAGACCACTTGGCCCATCCCCAAATCTGCACCGAGTATCTTACCCAGGCCCTTTTCTCCACCCTATCCCCATAACCCCACACATTTACCATGGCTAATCTATCTAACCTGCACACCTTTGGAGTGTGGGAGGAAATCTAATCACCCAAAGGAAACCCACACATTGACCCACTGCCAGAATTGAACCCAGGCACTGCAAGGCAGCAGTGCCAACCACTGTGCCATCGTGGGTATTTCCTATTGTTATGCAGCTATTATTCTTAGAACAGAGGCTTGGATTAAATTCTATAGTAAATCATGAGTAGTCATTTACTCCCTCAATTTACTGCCCCATTAGCCTTGCTGGAAAGTGCATACATGAAGACAACACTGATCGTGTAAGCAACAGATATCTGCTATCCTTCACTGTGTAAGCTTACACTCGGAGAATACCCACCTTGATTATCAACAAATATCCTTGCCCCAAAACAATGCAAGGGGAAATGGTGGTGACAGTGATCTTGGACTAGTAACTGAGTGACTCAGGGCAATGCTCTTTGGATCGGGGTTCAAATCCCACCACTGCAGATGATGAAATTTGAATTCAATAAAGATATGGCATTAAAGGTCAAATAAAACCATTGTCAAATGGATCTGGTTCATTAATGTCCTTCAAGGAAGGAACTCTGCCACCCTTATCTGGTTTGATTTATTATTGTCTTATGAAAAACATTGTTTCTTTTGCACTATACAGACAAAACATACCATTCATACAGAAGGAAAAGCGAGCATGCAGAATGTAGTGTTACAGTTATAACGAGGGTGTAGAGCGAGATCAACTTAATATTAGGTAGGTCTGTTTAAAAGTCTGATGTAAGAGGGAAGAATTGTTCTTGAGTCAGTTGGTACACGGCCTCAGACTTTTGTATCTTTTCCAAAAGAAGAAAGTGGAGGAGAGTATGTCCAAGGTACGTTGGGTCCTTAATTATGCTGGTTGCTTTTCTGGGGCAGCAGGAGGTGTAGTCAATGGATGGGAGATTGGTTTGTGTAATGGACTGGACTACGTTAACAACCCTTCGTAGTTTCTTGCGATCTTGGTCAGAGCAGGAGCCATACCAAGCTGTGATTCTTCCAGAAAGGATGCTTTCTATTGTGCATCTGCAGAAATTGGTGAGAGGAGGACATGCAAAATGGTCTGTGATTCCAGATCCACTGCACTCTCAAGGACAATTAGGGATGGGCAATAAATGATGGCTTAGCCAGTTAGTGACACCCAAGTCCTGTAAACAAATTCATATAAAATATCCCAAACGTAGAAGAACAAAGTAGAAACATCCAAAAGGCAAACAAATTGTTTATAACAATTGAGGCAGAGGTGTTTAACCACATGGGATGGTTGTTATATCCAAATGCAACAGAAACTTGCAGAATTCTCTGTGGAATGTGTCTTCACACATTTAAAGATGTGAGGAAGGCTTCCTACCTATGTGTTGGTAGTGTTGTCACCAAAAGCAGTACAGCTGATTTGTAAGAACACACTTACAATGTTGCTTGGAGTTGCAAACGTGGGAAACCTTGCTAGAGGTTCACTGCGAGACTGGCAAGGAGCAACCTGAGTATACATTCCCATTATACTGGCAGGGTAGCAAACACAGAATAAAGTAGAAGAAACAAAATACTGCAGATGCCAGAAATCTGAAACAAGAACTGAAGATAGTGAATAGACTCAGCGAGTCTGGCAGCCTTTGTGGAGAGAGAAACAGAGGGAGAACTGGGCACTCAGCCAAATTTCCGTTCGCTGCAGCAGGACCACAGAATCCCAACTGCAGGTGGAGTCGGAGAATCAGCTCAACGTTTCAGATCTTAATAATCCTTCTACAGAACCTCCCTTAATCTGGCACACATATAATTCTCTAAATTTGCACACCTTTATTGTGGAGTCCAAGAGGCGTAGACAAAAGTCATAGGTAGGAGGAGGATTGGAATGAGGCACTCACTAAATGTTAAAATGGCGGCGCGGGCTTATTGGGCCGAAGGGCCTGTTTCCTGTGCTGTGTTGTTCTTTGTTTTTAACTGAAGCAAGGTAGAAATGTACAAAATTATACCGTTGGAAAGGGAGTGGAGGAGATGGGTCAGAATAGAAGAACAAGGGTAGATCAAGGCAAAGGCGATATGGACACATGTCTCCTGATCATGAGAAAAGGGGAGTGTTAATGGTACCACTCAGGAGGAAGAGTGCTAATAGCAGCAAAAGGTGAGATAGCAGAATGTGATAATGCTAGCAAAATGAACAGCCAGGGACAGGTATCCAAGCAGGGGAGGGGTGTGGTTGTGTTGAGGCAGGCAAACAATCAAAGCACAGAAGGAGGTTTACGATAGAGGGAGGAGTTTTTTGGCTGAAGTTGTCAAACTCAATGAGGAATGAAGAAGATTTTGCTGAAGGAACGATATTGAGGTGGCACCATGACACAGCAGTTAGCACTGCTGCCTCACAGCACCAGGGACCTGGGTTCGGGTCACTGTCTGTATGGAGTCTGCACATTCTCCCCATGTCTGCGTGGGTTTCCTCTGAGTGTTCTGGTTTCCTCCCATAGTCTGAAAGTTGTGCTGGGTAGGTGTATTAGCCATGCTAAATTTTCCCTTAAATTTACCCAAACTGGTGCTGGAATGTGGTGACTCAGGGATTTTCACAGTAACTTCATTGTAGTGTTAAATGTAAACCTACTTGTGACTAATAAATAAACTTTACTTTAAAATCACTATTTCTTTCAGATGCCAAATTTTAACAAAACCTGTATGCAAGCAATCAGGACAAGGTAACTAGTGGGCAAGAATTACCAAGTTTGTCATTACAGATCAACCATCAAAAACACCCCTCCCCCTTTCCCCCAGTTTTCGCAACCATTGGAAATCAGCTGGTTTCTATAAAAGGCAACTGTTCACTATGTCATTTCCACACTCAGTGACAATTTAAAAACATTTGCCCTATATTTTACCCTGCCTCCCACGTGGGCTCATGCATATAGGCCAACATCTGCTCTATCCACAAGGCATTTCCACTGTAAGAGGTCCAGGTGGGTGTTCTGCGGTGCTCAGCACCCTCAGTTCTGGCCCATAGCTTGATGCAACCAGCTCAGGAACAGCACGATTAATGCTAGCAGCAAACAGAAGTCATTCAAAAGGAGTAGGCAGCAGGAAGCTGGCGTGTATGGTGGCACATTGGTTAGCATCGCTGCCTCCCAACACCAGGGATCTGAGCTCAGTTCCAGCCTCAGGTGTGGATTGTCCCCATGTCTGCATGGGTTTGCTCCGGTTTCCTTTCACAGCCCAAGATGTACGGGTTAAATTGATTGACCATGATAAATTAACCCTTAGTATCAGGGGGATTAGAAGGGTACATATGTGGAGTCACTGACATAGGGCCTGGGTGGGATTGTTGCTGGTGCAGGCGCGATGGGCCAAATGGCCTCCTTCTGCACTGTTAGGATTCTATGCTTCTGAAAAAGGGCAGATTGCCATCCCACTGGTTGTTCTCCTGTGTGCTCCAGTTTCCCAAACTGCAGCCGGGAGCCAGTCTCCATTAAATCCCTACCGTGCAGAGGGAGGCCATGTGATCCATCAAGTCTGCATCAAATTTCTGATAGGGCTTGGATAAGATGCTCTACACCCCATAACCGATTAGTTGGGTAAATATGTTGAGTTATAAGGGTAGGGCTTGGGTGGGATTGTGGTCAGTGCAGACTCAGTGGGCTGAATGGCCTCCTTCACTGTAGGGAGGCTATGATGATTCACATTTACAAGCTAATCCCTTTAAACCAACACATCTTGGGACACTTAAGGGGCAACTTAGCATGGCCAATCCACCTAGCCTGCACATCTTTGGATTGTGGGAGGAAACAGGAGCATTTGGAGGAAACGCATGTGCAAACTCCATGCAGAGTGACCCAAACCGGGAATCGAACCGGGTCCCTGGCGTTGTGAGGCAGCAGTGCTAACCACTGTGCCACATGCAAGCGGCTAAATTCAACTTTGCCACCTCCAAAAATAATGAAGACTTACTGGAAAATCCCTCCAATGTCTCCAATTCTTTTTGTAACTAATGGATGGAAGTATTGACAGAAAATAAAAAGAAAAACAGATTTTTAGTCATTCGTCTTCTGGGTTGCTCACAGGCATGGGTCTTGGAGATTCATTTTCAATTCTTGAGCACTCCAGGGTACTTAAGACAGGTGACAACCTCACAGGGAGCACTAAACCAAAAATGGCACAGTGGTTAACACTGCTGCCTCACGGCACCAGGGACCTGGGTTCAATTCCCGACTTGGATCATTTTGTGCAAACTCTGCACATTCTTTCAGCATCTGCCTGGGTTTCCTCCATGTTTTCCAGTTTCCTCCCACAGTCTGAAAGACGTGCTGGTTAGGTGCATTGGTTGTGCTAAATTCGCGCGGTGAACCCAAACAGCCACTGGAGTGTGGTGACTAGGGGGATTGTCACACTAACTTCATTGCAGTGTTAATGTAAGCCTACTTGTAACAAAAATAAATAATCTTAATACTGGAATTGGTTTAACTGTCCGAGATAATTTAAAATCACACCTTATGCGTATTTATAATGCAATTTATTTTCAATGATTATATCAAGTCGTAACTGTTATTCATTTAGAATAGCCCCTCAGGCATAAAAAAGTGCTCATTCAAACCAAACCCCTTATAATGTGAAATCTTAATGATAACCATTATGAATTTCAACAAATCAATTGCCAACATTGGATACCTGATCTTCTCAATGACTGAGCTTAGTCTAAGTGTGCATGATTTACAGAGATGTAAAGGCAAGAGTGAGCAAAGAATTATTACTACATCGAATCACATATTAAATAGTAGTGTAAAATTAGTCATGAACGAGTTACTGTCCGCACACCGTCGATTGTGATTGACTTGATCGAACTGTGCATCCTTAAATCATTTGGGAAGCTTTTTGGCTATTGTCGTCATCTCTTGGAGCTCAAATGGCTGATTCATCAAAAGGGGATTTCATTTATTTTCCTTTCTAGACAATGCCAGGGAACTGAAGTTGTGAAATATTGAAGGATGAGAATTAACTTTGACAATAGACCACTCGTTTGTGTCAGAATGATTAAACAAGGCAGAGTGCAAAATATAATTTTACCCCCACCCCCCCTTGCATAACACGTTACAGGAAATGTCCAAATGCCTAAAAACTGGGAAGACAAAATCGTTTTGGTACGTCCATGCCAATTTCCAAACCCTAAAATTGGACTGAGAATGAAGGGTTTTGAATAAGGTTTACGAAATTTAAAAAAAAACACCCAACTATAAAGTGTCAGTGTTGTCTCCAACCCTCTCACAACATGGTGCTTTTATATTCCAATAAATTTTCCATCCCGAAGGAGAGAAAGTATCAGGATAATAATTGAAGCTGACGTGTTACATACCTGGCATCGGGAGTTTTGAAGATCATGCATTTCCAACCAATATTCCAGTGACAACTCTGTCTGACCCAGAATGATGCTCAAACCAACGCGAGGGATGACACGGCAGTGGTGCCTTCCCTATAGCTCCTCTGCGTTCAACGTCAAACATTGCTTTCTCACCAACATTGTCTGTTTGGGAGTTTTATTTCATCCTTACAGCTTGAGCAGTGAAAACCTTTCACTATCCTTGTCTCGCTCTTTCCTGAGAGCGAGACATCCACAGAGTTGGATGTCTGCGCTTTCTCCAACACAATCAAAGCTTTGAGCTGAAAGCTTAATCTTGCCCAATATTTTTGAATGGACAACATTCATCTCCAAAGACCTAATTCATCTTGAACACTTGATAACTGTCTGCAGAACAATGTCCTGTTAGAAAAGGCAAATGACTTCCAGGATTACTTCCAAGTTCTGTTCCCTGAACTGATGGCTCAGTGTACTGTAATATAAATACGACTTCTTACTCTGAACTTAAGCACTTTGATTAAGTTTCATTCATTGCTTTTTAATTCAAGTGTATCGAGTCGATAACGAACAAAATTCACTCCAAATTGCAATGGTAACCCTTCGCTATAAACAGCATACTGCAATGGAATATTTAACTAAACAAGAGGTGGCTTTTTCCAGCTGCTTCTGCTGTTGTAATCTTCCTTGATTTGATTTATTATTGTCACATGTATTGGTACACTGAAAAGTATTGTTTTTTGCGTGCTATACAAACAAGGCATACCATTCATAGAGTACATAGAGGACAATGAAAGGAGAGGCTGCAGAAGGGAGAATGCTACAGTCATACCTAGGGTGTGGAGAACAATCAGCTTAATACAAGGTAGATCCACTCAAAAGTCCAACGGCAGCAAGGAAGAAGCCGCTTGAGTTGGTTGGTATGTGTTTTCAGACTTATATCTTTTTCCTGATGGAAGGTGGTGGAAGAGAGAATGTCCAGGGTGTCCTTGATTATGCTGGCTGCTTTGGCAAGGCAGCAGGAAGTGTAGACAGAGTCAATGGATGGGTTTGCGTGATTCACTGGGCTACATTCACGACTGTTTGTAGTTTCTTGCGGTCTTGGGCAGAGCAGGAGCCGTACCAAGCCGTGATGTAACTGGAAAGGACACTTTCTTTGGTGCATCTGTAGAAGTTGGAGAGAGGGTCATGGCGGACATGTCAAATTTCCCTAGCCTCCTGAGAAAGTAGAGGCATTGGTGGGCTTTCCTAATTATAATGTCAGCATGGAGGGACAGGGATGGGTTATTGGTGATCTGCACACCTGGTCCAGGTGATGATTCCACCCCCTCTCAAGATGGGTTAATTGGCAATGGAAAATGCAAACAAGTCCCATTGACAGCAGCAGGACTGCAAGTTCCTGTGCTGCCAAACAGCAGGGTTGGGAAATTCCCTCCCAACTTGATTTTTTGTCAGGGACCCTGTGGTGACACATTTTGAGAGGTTTCAGTAGATCAAAAAAAATGGGATTTGTTAACAAATGATCTGCAGGAGCTGCACCCTTGCAGTTAATTCTAACACACCTCTGCACCAGCAGAACTCCCAATTGGTCACCCAGAGCAGGTGACCCTTACTCTGCTGTGTTGTCCTTAAAGGGACAATTACCATGGGCTTAAACATCAAAGAGTGTGTCCATTAAGGATCACAATAACTGCGTCACTATAAATGACAATAGCCTCAGCTCACAATAGCCCATACTGAGCTCTCAATTTGAAATGCAAAATTTTGCTTGTGGTAGGTCAGGCATTCAAACAGTAGTAGAAAGAAGAAATAACATTCATAATCCTTGACCCTTTCTTGCTTTAAGAGAGACATTTCATGTGCTCAATTTAACATAGGAAACATCAAAAGTATGTCAGAGGAAAAATGAACATTAAAAGCATGACCAAGGATTGGTCAATGACCAGAAACACCATTCTGCTCAACAGTAACAGTCCCAGTAGGCAGAAATGATGGCTTCATTCTGTGCCAGCTCACATTGTCTGCAGCCTAGGAGATAGAGAAGGAAGAATGGGTGATGCGAGTTACAGTTCTTATATCATCAGGAGTAACTTCTGCTCCTCTAGTCTCCACTGAGAAACCCCCATCCTCTAGCAGCACTGGAGCACCCAATGCAGCAAGACTGAGCATCTTTTAGTAGCTCACAATAATAGTGTGATAGAAGGGCAATAGTAGAGCGTGGCACTTCATATGCAAGAGTTCCAAACACTGGTCTGTTGCCTGGCTGATACATTCCACGTGTCATGTGTTCAAGGGTGAAGAGCACACTTGCCAAGACCATCATGCTCATTGAGAAACCTCATTCACAGCCTAGTGAGGAGTTGAATCTGGGTAACTGCATTGGCACATTCCATAAATTCCCAGCATGCAGCTTAACATGTGACTTTGACAAAAGGAAACAATCATCCCCAAATAGGAGCATGATCCTTGAATAATTTCCTGCAGTAGAAATGCCAGCATTGACTCTAACCTGGTGTTGAGAGACTTCTTACTGTACTTTCCTGCAGGGCATGGGAGGTGGTGGCGTAAGGATATTATCACTGGATTAGTAATCCAGAGACCACTGGGCAAGATCTGAAGACTAGGGTTTGAATCCTGCCACAGCAGATGGTGAAATTTGAATTCAATAAAAAAATCTGGAATTAAAAGTCTAATGATGGCCATGAATCGGTTGTTGTTAAAAATGGTTCACTCATGTCTTTTAGGGAAGGATATCTACCATCCTTATCTGATCTGGCCTACATGTGACTCCAGACCAGAACAGAGGACAGTTAGGGAAGGACAATAAATGCTGGCCCAGCCAGCGATGCACACATGCTATAAATGAATTTTAAAAAACCCTTCAGAAGAACAGGGATCATTGCCAGCCTGAAGTCTGCCCTATCTTGGCCATACACAAAGGATGCAAATTTCTGCCAGCATTCCAGTTTGACTTTTATTTGAGAGTGGCAGATCTAAGAGCTACTACACCCTGGAGTTTACACTCCTGCTAAGTAAGCTACTTCACTTGAAAACATGCTTCCCATCAGCAGCACACACTTCACAGCGATCAATCTTCTACAACCACAAGTGCATTTTTTGGGAGACAATAGGCAACTGGACTATCTCAAATGAAGCTAGACTTCTTCGATCGCAGAACGCGAATCAATTGTTCTAGGTTGCGTGGCTTAGAATGAAACTTTAACCACCAGGCCATTAAGGGAATTTTACGATCTAACATTCTAATGAGGCCTGGTCTAGCGAGACACAAACATCTGTCACAGGCAATGTGAACTCCTACAGATGAAGTCCTAACCAGTTATAAAGAGCAGCCACGTGGAACAGAAACTCCCGTGAATGCAATGAGTTTTTTCTCCTTGTCAAATGCTTTTCGGTCTGGTGAGCAACTCCAAAGACCCATTGAGAATTACAGCAAATGCAATTTTCCCTTCTCTCTGCTAGACTTTAATTAAGAGAACCAAGTTACCCAGACATGTTTCAGTTGTAACTCTTATTCTTAATGACCAGCAATTTAATCTTTCTTATTCAAGCTTTAGAAGATGGCATTAAGTCATAATAAGAGACAGCAACACATTAGGTGATTATGCCCTTGTTGCTACGATACTCTATTAGTTTGGTGAAATTTATCACTGATTAGTCAATATGCAACGCATAAGCACACATTTAACTTAACAAGTCAGTCTTTTGAAATGTGGGCACTTGCATAAAAAAGTGAACAAGGTTGCCTTTAGCTATTGAGTTTAATGATAAAATATTGTCCACAGTGCAAAAAGGAGTTGCTCAAACTCTCCTCAAAACTCCCCTCATCTAAAAATTAGAAATTGATTAAGCCCTTCAGGACTGACTTGGTATTTGCAGCAAATCAAAATTCAAAATCCAAAACAGAACCTTCAGTTTGGCCAGAGTTAATGTATATGCAAAGTGAGGGTAACAGATTGATGGATGAAGTCAACCTCCAGGTTTTGCCCTTCAGTTTGATACTACATCTCAAATTACAAGCTGTTGTGTTCTGTCCATCCGCCATTTCTTCGTTATACATTGGGACATGATAACAATACTCAGTTGTCCTCAATTGGCTAGACTTGGCATTGCTTTAGAAAAGACACATCATTTGTAACATTAATGGAACTGTTATGTTCATTCATCTAAGAGTTGGCATTGTAATTCGGAATTGGCCATCACAACGCAGAGGAATTCTTTTCTCAAAGAAAGAGCTTTAAGAAGACAATGGTTTCACTGATAATGTGAAGAGTGGAGATGCTTGACAAAATTATCTTCTTGATTAAATTTATTAAATTAAATTTAGGTTAAATTTATGCTGCCACTTTGGAAATTCTATTTCCTAAATCCAAATAAGGGCTGCGATTCTCCATTGGATATGTTGCTCAAGTAACCGGAATTCATCAGCCTTTAGCGGGACTCGCAAACAGCATCCAGCTAATCCCGAGTCTCCGAGGCTCCTTTTCCTGGTGTAGTCAGCCCCACACTGGAAATCAGCGCAGAGCTGATTACCATCTGATTGTTCTGGCTGGGTCTGCCAGTGGTCTCGGTGCCCGCTCGCATCTCCTCTTCACCCCACCTCCTCCTCCCCCAACTGCAGTTTAAACTAATGTGAACAGGTGTCCTCATCCCACTAGTGGGGGAAAGAGAGCCCCCCAGCTGGTTGGGGGGTAAAGGGGGATGCCCCTTGGGCAGTGCCAGCCTGACAACCCAGCACTGCCCACTAGGCACTGTGCAGTGACAAGGGGGCAGGGCCAGAAGGAACAAGGCATACTGGGGGGTGGGGCCTATTGAAGCGTGATCAGAGGTCCGGGGTCCCACTCTGCAAATGGGAACAGTGAGGGAGGAAGTAAGGGGGTGATCAGGGCTGGCCATCGGAAGGGGGGGTTAGAGATCGGGGCTGGCCTAGGTGGGTTGTGGGTGTCTGGTATGCCAATGATCGGGGGAGGGTGTTTGGTCTGGAAGGCTGGCGATTGGAAGGGGGTGTCAGGAGGCAAGAAATTGGAAGGAGGCGGCCAGCGATCAAGAGGTGGAGGCTTGCGATCGGTGAGGTATTCAGGGGTTAACAGAAAGCCAACGACTGGCAAGCTGGTGACGGGGGTGATTGGGGGGTGCAGCGCGCAAGCGCCAATCACCGCATTAACAGATTGGCACAAGCAGTGGCCCACTCGGCCCTGTGCTGCTGGCATTTCCAGCAGGATGAGGCCTCACCCACACACTTTCCAACATGAATCGCTCTAAGGCACTCTGCCTGGCACAGAGTGTCAGAGATTTGTTCCGGTAAGCGCGCCCAAAAACTGGGCATGAAAATCTCCTGTTTTCCTGCCCGTTGGATACCCAGTTGTGTTTTGGAAGAATCCTGGCCAAGATATCCAAATTATAAAACTCAAACTGAGTGTCACCTGTGCTCATTAAAAGAAGCTGGGGAAGAAATAGCAGAGATATCTATATACACACATTTTTAAAAGTGGAGGAGAGAGCGATAGTGCCAGAGATCTGGCAGACAGCTCATGTGGTTCTTAGAGGAACAAAAGAGAGATTGAATGAGTCCATTGAACTATGGACCTTTCCACTTAATGCTAGGAAAGATAATGGAATTCTTAATCAAAGATGCAGTAGAACAACTTCCAGATATTGAAATACAATAAAGACAATAGCAAGGAACCTGAAAGGAAAGATCATGCTTGACCAACCTCAATGATTTATTTGGAGATGTGACAGAAAGCGTATAATTCAGTGGGACATAATGTATTTGGATTTGCAAAAAGCCTTTGGCAAGGTACGGAATAGTGGGAGATGGTGTAATGGTACTGACACTGGACTCGTTGTCAAGAGGGGAGTGCTGTGGGGACCAGGGTTCAAATCCCACTGTAGCCAGCGAGCATGATTCTGCCGTTCATAACACACTTCCGCGGCAGCAAGACCAGAAAATCTGGCATCTCGCCAAATCTCCATTTGCTACAGTGGGGAGGGAAAATCCCATCGATGTGAACAGATTCTGGCCATTGTCTCAAAAATGCAATACAAAAATGGCCAAGGAAAGAAAGAAAGAACACGACAATGGCCTGATGGGAACTGTGGCTAACTTCAGGACAAGAAATTGTAAACTACAGGCTGAGAGAAGAAATGATCTTTGTTTACATGACAAGTGGGATTGGTTTTACGATGGGTTATAAAGTCAGCAGGGTTCTCGACAATGGTTGTTTTCAAGGTGGAAGTTGGAATTCATTGATATTGAATTCATTCTAATTGATTAAGTGGAGCCAGCAAGCTGACTTTAAGTGCTAAAATAAATTAAGACACTACCCTAAGGTCAGGCAGCCTGCAAATAAACCAATTTGGGTGTTACGCCCATAGTAAAAGCTACGTACAAAACGGCACGTGTTCCACTCAGTCTCAAAGAATAAATGGAGTTTTGAAGAACAGCATCGGAAGAGAAGAATCAGAACAGGAGGAATGTCAAACTGTAATCTTAATGAAATCTGATCTTGGTCTATCCCTATCCAGCACGAGTGGATAGAGACACCCCTACAGGCCCATAAATAGTTAACATATGTTTATAAACTTAGAGTAGATTTATAGGGGAATAGAAACATTTGTGATTCAGTGTAAGAGAATCAGTCTTGTAGCAGTGATAAGTAGTTAACATTTGCCTACATTTTTTTATTTAAAGATATAGCTTTTGTATCTATCAATTAACTGGAGCAAGAATCTCAGTTAACACTACTATGACATGTGGCAAAATTTGAATTTAATATAAATATCGAATTAAAAGTCAAATGACGACCATAAAACCACTGTCGGTAATCAGATTCACTGATGTCCCTTGGGGAGGGAAATCTGCAATCCATATCTGGCCTGTCCTACACGTAACTCCAGAACTACAGCAATGTTGTTCACTCTGAACTGCCCTCTGAAATGGCTCAGCAAGCCACTCAATTCAAAGATAATTAGAGATAAGCAATAAAAGCCAGCCCAACCAGAGACACTCACATCCCATGAATGATTTAAAAAAAAAGTTAACTCATGACTAAGATCAGATTATATGTTGTCAGAGGAAAAATGGACAGCAAGCTGGTTAATAAAACAGAGAGCAAGGATGAAAGGTAATTTCTCCAATTGGCTGATCTACAAGGATCTTCACTGGGACCACTATGATTTCCTATGTAGAATTGCATAGCACAGAAGGGAACCGTTTTTGCCCAATTAATCCATGCCGCATTCATGCTCCACTTAAGTCTCCCCACATGCTTCCTCATCAAACTGTCACAAAAGCTTCCATTTCTTTTGCCCTTTTGAGCTTTCCTTGAAATGCAGTTTTAATTTTACCACAACAGCCCCACATGATAGAGTTCCACATTTGCCCACTATCTGTGAGGAGTTTTTCCTCTGAATTCTGTGATCATCTTATATTAATTATCTCTAGTGTTGCACTCTAGCTATTCCCAATTCTGATGAATTGCCATTTACCTGAAACTTGAACCCTGTTTCTCTCTCCACATACACCGCTGCAGTTGCAGAGCGGGGTGTCATAGTGATTAGCACTACTGGCCTCAGTGCCAGGGACCCGGGTTTGAGTCCCGGCTTGGGTCACTGTCTGTGCGGAGTTTGCACGTTCTCCCTGTGTCTGCATGGGTTTCCTCTGGGTACTCCAATTTCCTCCCATAGTCCGAAAGTAGTACATTGGCCATGCTAGCTTCTCCCTCAGTGTACCCAAATAGGCAATTTTCACAGTAACTTCATTGCAGTGTTAATATAAGCCTACTTGTCACACTAACAAACTTAAAAGAAAAATGGCTGACAGTAAAAGCGGGAGAGACTCCTGGTCAGCTATGCTTGTTGTGGAGTGGCACCCTTTGAGCTGTAAGCCTCTGGAGACAGACTAGCCACTTGTTCCATGCTATGGAAACAGGCAAAAATCTACCTTAGTGTACCACTGCATGCAGGAAGAGAATTGGAATTAATGACTGGAATTTTACTGCCCTGCCCACTACGGGAATTGGAACAGGTAAGGGGCAGACAACGGGACAGTATGTTGTTGACTTCAGACGCAAGTTTTTGGTTTTGGGATGAGCTAGGCCATAAAATCCCACTGAGTGTCTCTATAGCCTGAATCCCAAAACAGGTAAATACTCACCTCTGGAGAGGTGACTTGTGTCTGTCCCTCTCTCATCGATTGCAGATACAGACGAGTGTGAATTAACATCACTCCTTCTGGGAAACGTGGCCAAAACCTTTCACCGCTCACACACTGTTTCCGATTTCCAGCCAAGACTGCTCAAACCTCGGTGGGTTTATAGTTTAGTCAGCTTACTGCAAAATTGTCCAGGAGACGTATATGATTTGTGGGAATTTCATCTGTCAGCCTCTCAATTAGATTTTTACCCAGAGGCTGCACTGAACACAGCTATGAGGCCGATGATATCAACCAAAAAGCTAATCTGGCCTTTTCAATAAAGCCTGCCAACTGTCACTCAATGAGCATGTTAGACTGCACAACATTCATTTTAACACTCCTGCCTCGAGTTGGTTTCTTGTTCCCCTTCCCATCTCCGGCTTATTTTCCTCCTGGGACTTGAGACAAATAGTGTACTATTGGTTCTATTTACTGTGTATTTTGGTTGGCGGGGTGGGGGTTGGGTTGGGGTGGTGTTGTGTTGGAAGGGGGGCGGGGGGGGGGGGAGGTTAACACATCCCTACTGACTTTGACAAGTCCCCTGCCACTTCGTGCTTGAATGAGTGCCAATTGGCAGCAGGCGGACCTTGAATCCTCACCTGGATAGAATTCCTGTCATTTGGCCAACATTTCTGCATCACTAACCGGCCATCCAGCCAACTGAGCTAAAACCAACTCCTTTATTTTGCGTAATTGATGTGTTTTAAATCGTAAACTTGGAAGGAGTTCAGTGTCAAGGTTTCAATGCCCCACACCAGCCATGCACATAGCCTCATTTACCACAAACAGAAAGAGTAATAATGTAATATGGGCTCATACCATTAGGGCACAGGTTAAGACTTTCCACAAATATTTTATATTTGACTCCCTCTGTTCCCAGATTGGAGAGGCTTTATCTCTATTAGTCGGAGTTGTGCTTCTGACACAAAAGATCATTGTGTTAACCCAATGCTAGATCTCAGAGGCATTTAGTGCTCAAATCCAACAGATTAATAATGTCCGATGAATGTGTGAAATATCTTAAGACAGGATAGGTAGATGGATCAAACTATCTTCTAAAACGCAGCAGAGGGTTTTTTTTTTGAGAAGGGAGGTATCGCTATATTTCTGCTCACTAATGACATTGTCTAAAGGAAACTAGGAGTTTAGGGCATTGTGAAAAAGGTGCCTGAATGCAACTAACACAGCACATTTCTCAACTCAGCTCACGTCCTTTTCTGTATGGCTCACTTGGCCTTTCCACTAAAGCTACTTGTGAACCAACTGAGCAGATTATCTTGGCAGTAAAGCTTCTTTAACAATACAAAATGCAATGGACAGCCATGCAAGGAAAGGTCAAATCACTTCAAAAAATTGAGTTGAACAGTTCAAAATAATTAAAATAAATAAAGGAATTTGTCAGAAAATTATAAAAGCAAAGTGTATTTAGTGTCACAAGTAGGCTTATATTAACACTGCAATGAAGTGCAGTGTTGTGCGGGTTAGGTGGATTGGCCATGCTAAAATTGCCCCTTAGTGTCCTGAGATGCGTAGGTTAGAGGGATTAGTGGGTAAAATATGTAGGGATATGGGGGGTAAGGCCTGGGTGGGATTGTGGTCAGTGCAGACTCGATGGGCCTCTCACTGCATTGTAAGGTTCTATGATCTAAGTTATCGTGAAAATCTCCTGATCGCCACACTCGGGTACACTGAGGGAGAATTTAGCACGGCCAATGCACCTAACTAGCATTTCTTTAGGGCTGTGGGAGGAAACAGGAGCACCTGGAGGAAACCCACTCAGACATGGGGAGAACGTGCATACACCACACAGACTGTGACCCAAGCTGCGAATCAAACCCAGGTCCCTGGCGCTGTTGCTAACCACTGTGCCACCTGACATTTCTATTATCTAAAATTATAGAAATATAGAAAACAGGTGCAGGAATAGGCCATTTGGCCCTTTGAGTCTGTACCAAGGCCGGAATTCAACCTGGGTTCAATTCCGGCTTCAGGTGACTATCTGTGTGAAGTTTGTACGTAGTCCCTGTGTGTGTGTTCCCTCCGGATGCTCTAGTTTCCTCTCCCACGATGTGGGGATATCAGATCACCTGATGAAGGAACAGCCAGTTCCCGAAGCTAGTGGCGTTTGCTACAAATAAACCTGTTGGACTTTAACCTGGTGTCACGAGACTTCTTATTGTGTTCCTCCCACACTCCAAAGGTGTAGGTTAGGTGGATTGAACATCCTAAATCGTCCCTTAGTGTCAGGGGGATTAGCAGGGTAAATGTGTTACGGGGATAGGATCTGGGTGGGTTTGTTGTCAGTGCAGGCGCAATGGGTCAAATAGCCTCCTTCTGCACTGGAGAGATACTAAAGATTCACACACCATAATTGACGTGTGTTTTAGTAAAAGTGGCATCTCAGTGTTTTGAAAGATATTCTCCAGGGTGGCTATTCATTCGATTAGAATTGGTAAAACCTGCACTGCACCTCCATAAAGCATTGCGGTGCCAAAAAGTTATGTCTCACAGTGCTGCTGCACTGAGCCAAGAATTCTTGGAAAGATAAGCTGTGAATAATGCTGGGAAAAATACAAATAAATAAAAACAGAACACGCGTGCCAAGTCTGTCAACATCCGAAATAGAAAAAGGTAACTTTTCTATTGGGATTTTTCAAGGTCCCCATTAAGATTCTATTCCGTTCTGGTGTCTGACATGCACATAAACTTTAAACTCTGCCTGAAGGAACTTCAACCAAAGCTGTGAGAAGCCTTTTGATGCTTGTTTAAAATATATTGTACACACACACAATATTATATCTGTAATATTTTTATTCATTCATGGAACGCAGCCATTGCTGGCTGACTAGCATTTATTGCCCATCCCTAGTTATCCTTGACCTGTATGGCTTGCTGGGCCATTTCAGAGGGCAGTTGAGAGTCAACCACATTGTGGCGGCTCTAGAGTCATGTATAGGCCAGATCGGGTAAGGATGGCAGATTTCCTTCCCTAAAGAACATAAGCAAACCAGATGGGTTTTCCCAACAATCAATGGTTTCACGGTCATCAATAGATTCTTAATTCCAGGTATTTTTTATTGAGTTCAAATTCCACCAGCTGCCGTGGTGGGATTCAAACCAAGGTCCTCAGAATATGAGCTGAGTTTCTGGATGAATAACCTAACAATGATACCACTAGGCCATTGCCTCTCCATAGATTACTCAGCCAGCCAGAAAGGAAATTGGAAACTGAAGAGTGCAAACAATTGAATCCATGGGACCTACCAGTACAGAGGGACAGAGAGTACTGTTAAGCCTGGTTCTTCTTCTGTTGCTGGGCACCTTATCTGTTCCCCCATTAAGAATCTGTGGCATTCACCCACTCACAAAACCATAAAATCTCACCTGAGGCCAACAGACTTTCCCATTGTCCAACCCTCACCCACCCCAATTAGTGGTGGGCAGCAGTGCTAACCACTGCCACCTTGCTGCCCTTTGGCATGTTTGGAAAGATTTACAGTTTGACACCCAACCTATTTGGTTGCATTATGAATGCACCTTCCTTGACCATCAAGACCTGGAGATGGGATTCAAATCTGGAGCATTTGATTCAAAGGCAGAAATGCTACCCGTACAAGAACCCCATGCCTAACTAACTCTTTCCCCCAAACATCAGAGAGAGGATCTCACTCATCAATTCAACACTCACTCAGCAATCCTTACCCAATCCCACAACAGTGGTTAGCACTGCTCACAGTGCTTAGAGGATTTTCACAGCAACACTTTCATTACAGTGTTAATGCAAGCCTACTTCTGACAAAAATTTTAAACTCACACACAAGAAATAGAAGCAGGAGTAGGCTACTAGGCCCTTGAAGCCTGCCCCGCCATTCAATACGACGACGGCCGATCTACGCTGGTCTCGGCTCCTTTTCTGTGCCATTTCCCCAGAGCCCTCAACTCTCACTCACTCAACAATATCTCCTTCCACCGCCACCTTCCCAATTCCCTTACTTTTTGCCAATTGACCTGATACAGGAAGCAGTTTATTGATTAATGTCACAAGTCAGCTTACATTAGCACTGCAATGAAGTTATTGTGAAAATTCCCTTGTTGCCACACTCCAGCGCCTGTTTGGGTACACTGAGGGAGAATTTAGCATGGGCAATGCACCTAACTAGCATGTCTTTCAGACTGTGGGAGAAAACCGGAGCATCCAGAGGAAATCCACGCAGATACAAGAATATGCAGACTCTGCACAGACAGTGACCCAACCTGGTAACCAAGTCCCTGGCGCTGTGAAGCACAGTAAAAAGTCTGACAACACCAGGTTTAAGTCCAACCGATTTATTTGATAGTAAACTTGAGGCAGCAGTGCCAAGCACAGTGCTGTCCCCACAAGTTAGGCCAATCCAGGCCTAGAGGGGTTAGTCATTGCTGCTTGGCTATGGAGACCGAAAAATCTACCCAGACGCATTAGTTAATTGGCAGGTTTATTTTGGTCACCTTCCCAGTCAATAAACAATTCCGACCATTTCATCAGATTTAAAAGCAAGCTATCAGAAGCATAAATCCAGAGCATACTTCAGCTCAAACCAAAGCAGGAATATAAATGGAGCAAGTTCAAAAGGGCAAAGGGGCACTTAGAACAAGTTTTCATTCTTTCTTCATAGAAGGAAACTTAACATGTCCACTAGGACTATCACCAACTTCTACAGATATGCCATAAAAAACATTCTTTCTTGTTGTATCACAGCTTAGGATGGCTCCTGCTCTGCCCAGGATCGCAAGAAATAACAAAGGGTCGTGAACATTGCCCAATCCATCATGCAAACCAGCCTCCCAGCCATTGACTCTGTCCACACTTCCCACTGCCTTGCAAAGGCAGCCAGCATAATCAAGGACTCCACACGCTCTGGGCACACACTCTTCCAATTTCTTCGGTTGGGAAGACAATACAAAAGCGTGAGGTCACATACCAATCGACTCAAGAACAACTTCTTCCCTGCGGCCAGACTCTTAAATGGACCTACTTCATACTAAGTTGATCTTTTTCTATGCCCTAGCCATGGCTGTAGTGCTACATTCTGCACTCTCTCCTTTCCTTCTCTATGAACAGAGTGCTTTACTTGTATAGCATGCAAGAACCACCTTTCCTTCTCCATGAAAGGTATGCCTAGTCTGTATAGCATGCAAGAACCACCTTTCCTTCTCTATGAATGGTATGCTTTGTCTGTACAGTGTGCAAGGATCACCTTTCCTTGTCTATGAACGATATGCCGAGTCTGTACAGTGTGTAAAAATCTCCTTTCCTTCTCTATGAACAGTATGCTTTGTCTATATAGCGCACAAGAAACAATACTTTTCACTGTATACTAATACATGTGACAATAATAAATCAAATCAAACCATAAGAACCTGGATTTTTTGCCATACTAGGACAGTTGACTCCTTTCTGGATAGACCAGCTGCCTTCCCATTGACGTCCAACTTGTGATCTGAGGAACTTGCGATGGTACCCTCGGCAAGTGTACAGTCTCTACTTAAAGAGAGCAATATCATTTCAACCGCAAGGTTGAAGCGGTTTCTCCAGTATGTACTGAAATAATCTGCTGTCAATTTGAGAGTTGTTATAACGCCACTCTTGATGACAATGCCTCAGCCTTGTTCATATTTCTTTTACACGTGTCATAAACTTCTTGACAAGCAATTAATTCAATTAGAATAAATTGTTTTGAATCACAATAATGCATTAGTCATTAATTTCTTTCCCCAAAAACCAGCACCAGCTGTGATATATGCGTGTCCCGGGTATATCAATCAAATGGGGCGGCACGGTAACACAGTGGTTAGCACTGCTGCTCACAGCTCCAGGATCCAGGTTCGATTGCTGGTTTGGGTCACTGCCTGAGAGGAGTTTGCACGTTCTCCCCGTGTCTGCGTGGGTTTCCTCTCTCAGTCTGAAAGATGTGCGGGTTAGGTTGATTGACCACGCTCAAAAAAAATTGCCTCTTAGAGTCCTGCGATGTGTAGGTTAGAGGGATTAGTGGGTAAAATATGTAGGGATTTGGGGGTAGGGCCTGGGTGGGATTGTGGTCAGTGCAGAATCGATGGGCCAAATGGCCTCCTCCTGCGTTGTAGGGTTTCTATGAAAAAAATCTAATTATTGGCCAAGAACATACTTAGAAAATATCAGCAAGTTTAACCTGCTCACTGTTATTAGAATGTAATCTACCTGCAATATCTGGTAAGGAGGAGGTACTTTGTGAATTGCAAATTGGACAATTTGGGTCATTTTGCCTTTGATTCCATGAAGGCAGCAGCTCACCTCCCATCTCCCTGTAAACGTCAAGATGCTGTTACATTGCACTATTAAAACAAGCTAAACTCTGTTAGAGCTGGAAAGAATGTTCCCGATGGTGGGAGAGTTCAGAACCAGGGGGTCATAGATTGAAGATAAGGAGTGAACCTTTTAGGACTGAGGTGGGGAGAAATTTCTTTGCCTAGAGTGTGAATGTATGGAATTCACTGCCACAGAAAGTAGCTGAGGTCAAAACATTGAGATTTCAAGAATAAATTAGATATAGCTCTTGGGGCTAAAGGGATCAAGGGATATGGGTGGAAGGGGGGGTGGATCAGGATATTGAATGGATGATCAGCAATGGTCAGAAGGAATGGTGGAGCAGGCTTGAAGGGTGGAACTCCTGCTTCTAGTTTCTATATATATAGAATTTTTTTTAAAAAAAGGAGCATCTTGGAGCTCAATGGTGAGGAATAGATTCTAAAAATTGAATGTGTACAGGATACAAAAGGTAAAAGCAGAGTCTTAAAAATATTTTGGTATGAAAGGGTCTCTGTGAACTCGGTGTGAAAATCTTTCACCTTTTTCTGTATATCTGTGTGATCCTGCAGCCCAGATTTGCAGGATTAGTGAATCAGATTGGCTGAAGACTGGCATCTGAGATTCGGGGAAGCTCAGAGGGAGGCTGACATGAATCATGAAGGTGTGCTCATATTGTGACCGAACAAGTTCAATATTATCACCCAAATCCTTCCAATGTGTGCACAGTGGGCAGGAGAGCTTCCTGCTTTGCCATGCTGGATGAGGAGTGTTATCCCTCAAAGGGTGACCCAGTGTCACAGTGGTTAGCACTGCTGCCTCACTGCACCAAGGACCAAGGTTCGATTCCTAGCTGGGGTTACTCACTGCCTGTGGGGAGTTTGCACATTCTCCCTGTGTCTGCGTGGGTTACCTCCCTGTGCTCCGGTTTCCTCCCACAGTTTGAAAGACATGCTGGTTAGGGTGCATTCTCCCGAACAGGCGCCGGAGTGTGGCGACTAAGGGTCAATTTCACAGTAACTTCATTGCAGTGTTAATGTAAGCCTCGTGACAAATAAACAAACTTTAAAGCTATAATCCGCTGTAGCAGGCTAATGGCCTGTTCCCAGAAAAACTAGCAACACACACCAAATGCAAACATGGGCTTTATCTACCTCATGCACCGTTAGGTGTGGGAAGAGAAAAGAATATTACTAATATGAGCAAAGAATAGTAGAGCATAGAAACAGGCCCTTCAGCCCACCAAGCCTGTGCTGACACATGACACCTTCCTAAACCAAAGACCTCTTGCCTTTACCTTGAGTTCTCTCATGTTTCATTTGCCCGTCAATAAGGCAATGGGGGGAATTTTCCAGTCCTGCCCGCTATGGGAATTGGAAAATACAGAAAATTTGACGGATAATTCAAAGGTCCGTTGACCTCGGGCAGGGATTTTGGGTGTTGCCGAGTGCGCGCAGCCTGAAAATCTTTCCCTACGTGCCAGGAACAGACGCTTCCAGGTGAAGTTAAACTAGAAATTTTAAAGGATAAAAACTAAGAACAGAATGTCTGAAATAAATGGGTAAAAATGCTGAAATGGCAGGGCTCAGTGCTCATTGCCAGCTTAACCCAATGTTACATTTAAGAACTCTCCATTGAAGGCCAAACTGGATATACTTCCTCCTACCGTCTGTAAGACGTGCTGGTTAGGTGCATTGGCCATGCTAAACTTATCTAACCATGTTCTACACTTCCCACTGCCTCAGCAAAGCAACCAGCATAATTAAGGACCCCCCGCACCCCAGAAATTCTCTCTTCCACCTCCTTCTTTCAGGAAAGAGATACAAAAGTCTGAGGTCACGTACCAACTGATTTCGAGAACAGCTTCTTCCCTGCTGCCAGACTTTTGAATGGACCTACCTTACATTAAGTTGATCTTTCTCTACATCCTAGCTATAACTGTAACACTACATTCTGCACTCTTCCCTTCTCTTTGAATGGTATGTTTTGTTTGTATATCACTCAAGAAACAATACTTTTCACTGTACGTTAATACATGTGACAATAATAAATCAAATCAAATTCTCCCTCAGTGTACCCAGGCACTGGAGCATGGTCACTAGGGGATTTTCACAGTAACTTCATTGCAGCATTAATGTAAGCCTATTTGTGACACAAATAAAATAAATTTTAAGAAAACGTGTTTGCCATATGGATAAACAGGAACAAGGGAATGGAAATGTCACAAGCCTACTTCTCTAAATGAGAGCAATCCAGCAATGGTACCTTTCAAAGTTTACAGGGGACTTACTGTATGTTGGGTCTTTGACTGAGATTGCTTAAGTTGCTTGAAGACACACTGCAACAGAGCAAAAAGAAAAAAAAACAGGAAGCAAATTTTAATAAAACGTGAAGCTACACAATCACACTTGCGAATCAATACTTTTCATGGAATCCCTACAGTGCAGAAGATCATCCAAAGACATGAGGGTTCGGTTGATTGGCTAAGGTAAATTGCCCCTTAGTGTTAGGGGGACTCGGAGGGTCACAGGGAGAACATGCAGACTTCACACACAGTGACTCAAGTTGGGAATTGAACCCAGGTCCTTGGCACTGTGAGGCAGCAGAGCTAACCACTGTGCCACCCAGTTAACAATATAAATGTATTGATTGATTCAACTCCAACTTCTGTATATGATCTGGTTCAGTAACTTTTCCTAGACAGTGTAGCTATCAGTTCAACAAAACTTGTTTATTTTTTTTAAAATTTATTTCAAGTTAAAATATTTCACTGGAACCATTGTACATAGTGCCCTTCAGAAGGAGGAGTGGTTACATTTGGTTTGTTAACATGGTTAAACATGTACGAGAACAACATCTGCTCAGCGACAGAGTTGGAGGACAAATTGACAAAGCTGTGAAAAAATAGAATCAAATGTGAAACTAGATTTTACGAGTAGAAAGATGGGTCCCAAAGCAACACTGTGGTGCTAAACTTAAGTCATTGTTGCAATTGTTTGAGATACTAACACCACATGGCAAACAGCACTTCTAATCAGCATCCTGAAACCACACAGCGGTCTCCAACCAAAATCACCATAATCAAGTCCTGATGGACAAGCAAACTGCCAACGTTTCAGCAGCCTATAAATGTATTTCTTTGTATAAGGATATATTCAGAAGCAATGCATTTTCTTCTGCACTCATTCAAATAGCCTGATTATTTAAGGATAAAGTTCTAATTTAGGATAAAAAGGGGGATGTTGTGATATGATGCACATGTGCCTTTAATGCAGTACATCTTAAACTGCTGCCATTCACTACCATGTGGCGCAAGAGACAATACAGCGGCTGTGATGATGCTGTGCCTTGGAGATATAAATATCATTTTTCTTGTCAGAGGCAGTATTTTGTTTCAAGGGGCTGATTTAAGAGTCATAGAATCTTACAGTGCAGAAGGAGGCCATTCAGCCCATCAAGTCTGCACCAACCACAATCCCACTTAGGTGCTATTTCCATAAACTTACGCATTTACCCTGATAGTCCCCCTGACACTAAAGGGCAATTTAGCACGGCCAATCCACCTAACCTGCACATCTTTGGATTCTGGAGGTAACCAAAGCAGATGTGGGGAGAACGTGCAATTTCCAAATAGAGAGTGAACCAAGCTGGGAATCGAACCCAGGTATCTGACACCGTGAGGCAGCAGCGCTAACCACTGTGATTTGTCTGAAAAAACATACAGCTCCATGCTGAGACTGCAGGATAATTCATTTTAGCTAATGATGTGTTTGCCTAAGCAGAGTTAATGCATTTGTGTTTACTTGTGTCTTTTCCCCACCCAAGTAGTGATTCGATTAGGTTGATTGACAGAGACAGAATCATGTGCTTAATGGGAGGAGCTAAGCTTGCAGGACAGAAATAGTTTCTCTATTTAGGCAACCTAAAAACAAGTAAATCCACATTTTGTAAACTGATTTGGAAGAGGGGTTTATATCTGTTAGAGGGGCATTGCTTGAATTAGAATTCATGAGGTTAAATGAGCAGTAATGGATTGTATCTTCCATGGTTTTCTTCAGATTGCACATAGAATGCTTACATCCCCTCCATCACAACACACAATGACCACTTGACCTCCTGTGTGTTGGCCCATGGTGGGTTCAGCAGTGGGGGCATTTAGTCAACGTGGGGAGCGGGGAGCGGGGAGCCCCACCCTCAACTTTCTACTTCCAAACCCAATTATGTCTGGACAGAAAGGCCCACCTTTTTCAGCCTGCAGAGCTGAGTAAACCCACATAGCATTGCTTGTGACGTTCCAGAGGGGGAGTAGAGAGAGAGAGAAGGGCCTCATTCAAAATGACACTTTGCCCCTGAGCAAGGAATCCTGGCTCAGGAAGAAGGAGTCATTCCTCTCCCCTTGCTGCCATCCCCAATTGCCTCCTGTAACTCACCGGCTCATGATCTCTCTCCACCCCCCCCACCCCTGACCATCACTCACCTAAGGGCCTAGGGTCCAGTGGCAAGCCTCAGGGTGAATGTTATTAACCCAAAAGGAACTCTTCAAACATGGACAATAAAAATATAACACAACTTACTCCAACTGATAAATCAAAGAAAAGATTTAGTAAAGGAAGTTCATGACTCCAAGCTTAAGACCTCACCCTAAACCATTCAAGTTCCCCACGATTCCCAGCATGTTCTAATTTATATTGAGTCAGCTGATCATCACATCATCCTGTCATTGGTTACATGGTTTACTGGGCCAGGTGACCCTTAAAGCTTGTTACCATTGGTCAAACTATAACAGATCCAATGTTATCACTGGTTACATTCTAACAAATGTTGTACTGGCATTGCCATTCCAGAGAGCTGCCAGTCTCTGATTGGCCAGTAGCTCCTGGTAGGTGCGGCTACCAGCCATGGGGGGGCTTTGATCCTGGATCAGGACCATGGCTGTCTAGTTAATTGTCTGACCAGTGCTTGTTGATGGGCCTTCCTAAAAAGAGGCAACAAGGGGATCTCGGAGCTCTTCTGCCAGTGCTTGGGACCCTCAATACCATTGAATAGCACCCTCTGGATTTAAATAAGTCGTGGAAGTTAAACCACCCTGGGCCTCATTTCTGATTCACACATTTGCTCATCCACCCAATGCAGATCCAGTTACAATCAGACATACACAGGAATATGTAAGCCACATCTAAGCAATGTACTTCTTAAAAAGTACAACCGCATTTCCCCCTAGATATTTTAGCGCCTTGAGATGTGTCGACATTAATAATTAAAGTTTTCAAAGAATTTTCATCAGGAAACAAAGAAACAAAACATAATTGTTATCATATTCCTTTCCCGTATTCTGTCTGCTGTTCAGTTTTGAACTAGACAAAAGATACAAACCTGTTCTATATGTATAAATCAGTCATGGGTGGCATGTTGGCACAGTGGTTAGCACTGCTGCCTCACAGAGCCAGGGATCTGGGTTCAGTTCCAGGCTTGGGTCAATTTCTCCCTGTGTCTGCGTGTGTTTCCTCCGGCTGCTGTGGTTTCCTCCCATAGTAGGAAAGACGTGCTGGTTAGGTGCATTGACCATGCTAAATTCTCCCTCGGTGTACCCGAACGGGCGCCTGACTGTGGCAACTCGGGGATTTTCACAGTAACTTCATTGCAGTTTTAATGTAAGCCTACTTGTGCCAGTAATACATCTTTAAAAATCAGTAAATATGAATGAGCCACATTGCCAATATCCAGAGTTTTGTTTGGCCATGATCCATGGAAGTTTATGTGTGGAAAAGCTATTGAGAATTAACAGTGCATTCAATTGTTCCATAAAATCATGAGTTTCAGAGATGCTCAAAGGTTGTACCAAATATTCGAATTGGATCTCATTTCCCTGTACAATTTGTTCACTTATACAGCTGGTCTCCGCTATAGTTTAGACTTGATGCGTGTATACTTTGAAGCTTGTACAGATAATGGAGCTCTCTTTATGCGTTGCTAATGGGGGCTGAGAGGCAGACCATTATAAAGTTTCAGTGTTAATGCCATTTCTCTGTTGCTAAACTGAAGGATGAATCTGCTATGAAGAAATATGTTAGCCCACCACTGGAAGGCACTCAGAGCAGCAAAGTGGAATTGAAACCACCTCCAGAAATATTAAATGTTACTCTGACAAGCAACCACTTCTAAATCAAATGTTCGTTTTATTCCAAATCTCTGGAAAGTGAAAGCGAGGGCAGGAGAGTAAAGATGTTGGGCAGGGTTTTCCGGTTCTGGAGTGGGTATGCCTGGAAAATTCCACCTGATGTCAACGGACATTTGCGTGGTTCGCCACCTCCCCTCCACGCCCCCCCTTCCCCCCGCTATGATTCCCATGGCGGGCGGGACAAGAAAAGTCCCCCCATTAATTAGGCAATAATTACATAAGAACATAAGAAATAGGAGCAGGAGTAGGCCACCTAGCCCTTCAAGCCTGCCCCGCCATTCAATAAGATCATGGCTGATCTGAAAGTGGTTCATTTCCACATACTCACCTGCTCCCCATAACCCTTAATTCCCTTATTGATCAGAAATCTATCTACCTTGGACTTAAACATATTCAACGAGGTGGCTTCCACCACTTCAATGGGCAGAGAATTCCAGTGATTCATTTCCCTCTGAGAGAAGAAGTTCCTCCTTAACTCTGTTCTAAACTGACCCCCCCCTTATTTTGGGGCTGTGCCCTCTAGTTCTTGCTTCCTTTCTAAGTGGAAAGAATCTCTCTGCCTCTATCCTATCTAGCCCCTTCATTATCTTATATGTCTCTATAAGATCATCCCTCAGCCTTCTAAACTCCAACGAGTACAGACCCGATCTACTTAATCTCTCCTCATAAGCTAACCCCCTCATCTCCGGTATCAGCCTGGTGAACCTTCTCTGTACGCCCTCCAAGGCCAATATATCCTTTCACAAATAAGGGGACCAGAGTTGCACACAGTACTCTAGTTGAGGCCTCACCAACTTGCACATTACCCACTTAAGGCCCTCAAGAGGTGGTGGAGTGGGAAGGCCAACGTCAAGGCTTCCTGCCTGTGGGTCAATTGGAGCAGAAACGGGAAGATAATGGGGATCTCACCTACATCCCTGCCTCCAATCTCACCTCATGGGAAAGTATTAATTGGCACCCGTATATTACTCGTTAGAGTTTAGAAGAATGAGAGGAGATCTCATTGAGGCGTATAAGATGATGAATGGGATGGATAGGATAGAGGTGGAAAGACTCTTCCCGCTCAAAAAAGACAGTAGGACTAGGGGGCACAGCCTCAAGATAAAAGGGGGGCAGTTTAGAACGGAGTTGAGGAGGAACTTCTTCACTCAAAGGGTGGTGAATCTCTGGAATTCTCTGCCCGTTGAAGTGGTGGAGGCTACCTCGCTAAATATTTTTAAGAAGCGGGTTGATGGGTTTTTGATAGGAGAGGGGATTAAGGGTTATGGGGAGAGGGCGGGAAAATGGAACTGAGCCACGACAGATCAGCCATGATCTTATTGAATGGCGGGGCAGGCTCGAAGGGCTGGATGGCCTAGTCCTGCTCCTATTTCTTATGTTCTTATGTTCTTATATTCAAGTGGTTAGCTCAGCTCTACAGCAAGATAAAAGAATGAAAAGATTGCCACATGATGATTGCTTAACTAGTTTGTGCAGCTTTATGAGATTGGTGTTGCTTGTTTACAGGATGGAAGTGAGGGAAAATCTCCCAATACCTCTGATGATGCCATTACATAATCATGTGGCACACTAGACAGTGATGGATTGATTTACAATATATAACATCCTTCCCTCTTTACTCCATTAGTGCAACAATTAACATTCATTTTAACTCTTATTCATTATAAACAATAATTATTTTACCAAGTGTCATAAGTACAAGAGTCTTTTAGGTGGATGACAGTTTTGCTGAGGCAGAATTTGTTATTCAGGAATCTTTGTTTTTCTACCCTCAATAATCTGTTCACCAGTTAGCTAAGGCACATCATCTGACAAGGTTGGTTCTCCTCCAGTTTCCACAGATGCTGTTTGTCCAACTGATGTGGAGTCCGCATTCAACTCAATAGGTTCAGCACGCTGACAGAGTGGTTAGCATTGCCACCTCATCGAGACAGGGACCCAGGTTTGATTCCCGGCTTGGGTCGCTGTCTGAGCGGAGTTTGCACATTCTCCCCATGTCTGCGTGGGTTTCCTCTGGGTGCTCTGGTTTCCACCCACAGTCAGAAAGATATGCTGGTTAAGGTGCATTGGCCATGCTGAATTCTCCCTCAGTGTACCCGAACAGGTGCCAGAGTGTGGAGACTAGGGGATTTTTACAATAACTTCATTGCAGTGTTAATGTAAGTCTATTTGTGACACTAATAAATAAAGGTTCAGGCATTTTCAAATGTTAAGTGTCAGATTTTGGCCTTTCAGATACCAACTCTGCAAATTCTCTTTTTGAAGCGAGGATTTGATCTGTGTGACTCCTCCAAACTCACTCATCATCAGTTTTCACTGTATAAGAGATAGGCCCCACCACTGCCAGTGTTGCTGCAGGTACCCACCCCTCACTAGAAGAGTAATTTCCCACTAACACTGTTTCTCCTTGATCAAATTTCTTGGTTTTGATATCGGTTCATGGCGAGTAACTTGGTTTAGTTGTTGTTACTCTACTCTGGTAGAAGTGTTGGGTGTCCTTTCCAAATCACGTCCACGATCCTTTCCCCATCAATGGATCTGACCTTGTGGGTCCTGCAGTTAAGTGGCTATAATAGGGACACTATCAAACTAAGAAAAGTACAAGATGTTCACATCGCTCTCCTATGATTTGGCTTTGTCCCAAATTGGTCGACGAAATAAAACATCAGCACCTGCATGTTGCTCAGATCTTCATAGAAACCCTACAGTGCAGAAAGAGGCAATTTGGCCCATTGAGTCTGCACCAAACACAATCCCGCCCATTCCCTACTCCCATATCCCGGCTAATCCCTCTAACCTACACATCTCAGAAAACACCAAGGGGTCAGTAATAATTACCAGATTAAATCTTCTGTATTTAATCTGGTAATTATGCACAGATTAGATGAGGGACCAGCTCTGCAAACAATTCACAATTCAAAACCAAAAGAGAAACTGCTGGAAAATCTCAGTAGGTCTGCCGGCATCTGTGAGGAGAGAACAGAGCTGATATTTCCAGTCCAGATGACCCTTTGTCAAAGCTCCATCCAAAGATCTGCTGGATAGGTTGATTGGCCATGGTAAATCGCCCCTTAGTGTCTTGGGAAGGGTAGGTTAGAGGGATTAGCGGGGTAAATGTGTGGGGTTGTGAGGATATGGTCTGGGTGGGATTGTTGCCATTGCAGAATCAATGGGGCGAATGGCCTCCTTCTGCACTGTAGGGTTTCTGTGACTCTATGATTCACGTATTAACATACAGTGAAATGTATTGTTTTTTGTGCGCTATACAGACAAAGCATACCATTCATAGAGAAGAAACAGGAGAGTGCAAAATGTACTATTGCAGTCATAGGTAGAGTGTAGAGGAAGATGAACTTAATGCAACGTAAGTCCATTCAAAAGTCTGATTGCAGCAGGGAAGAAGCTGTTCTTGAGTCGGTTGGTACGTGACCTCAGACTTTTGTATCTTTTTCCGGAAGGAAGGAGGTGAAAGAGAGAATGTCCGGGATGCGTGGAGTCCTTGATTCTGCTGGCTGCTTTTACAGGGAAGCAAGAAGTGTAACATGGACATCTGTGGTAATCTTGAGGAATCTCACAACACCAGGTTAAAGTCCAACAGGTTTATTTGGTAGTAAACACCACTAGCTTTCGGAACGTTGTCCCTTCGTCAGGTGAGTGGAGAGTTCCACTCAACTGTATATTTTTCCTGATGGAAGGAGGTGGAAGAGAGAATGTCCGGGGTAGGTGGGGTCCTTAATTACGCTGGCTGCTTTCCCAAGATGGCGGGAAGTGTAGATGGAGTCAATGGATGGAAAGGTGGTTTGCATGATGGGCTGGACTTTGTTCACAACCCTTTTGTAGTCCCTTGCCGACTTGGGCAGAGCAGGAGCCATACCGAGCTGTGATACAACCAGAAAGAATGCTTTCTATGGTGCATCTGTAAAAGTTGGTGAGAGTCGCAGCGGACATGCTAAATTTCCTTAGACTCCGGAGAAAGTAGAGGTGGTGGTGAGCTTTCTTAATTATAATGTCCGAATAGGGTTTTGAGGGTTCATGTGAAGCTAGGGGAGAGCTTTTCCCCAATTCCCATTGACTTTAATTTTACGAGAATTCCTCGATGCCATTCTCAATCAAATGCTGCCTTGGTGCCCAGGGCAGTCACTCTCACATCAGCTCTGAAATTAGGTTCTTTTGTCCATGTTTGAACCAAGGCTGTGATGAGATCAGAAGCGGAGTGGTCCTGGTAAAACCCAAACTGATGATTGGTGAGCAGGATATTAATTACGTGCTGTTTGGTGTACTGAATGGAACGCTAACCGGCTAAATTGGAATTTGTCCTGCCTTTTTGGGGACAGGACATGCGTGAGTGCTTACTATCCAGTTCAGCCTCCCAGTCCCCTCCTAGTTGCTGCATTCTGCTTCCCAGATTGCTCAGATGAATGAAGTATGTTGGTATAGAAATATTGAATATTGGGCAGGGTGTACTACAGGCCACTGATTTGATCATTGCAAACTTCACGCTACAGCCAAGATAATTTCTGATCCAGAACACTGTTGGCACCCTCATTAAGTAGCTTCAATAAATATCGACATAGAATCCCTGCAGTGCAAAAGGAGGCCATTCGGCCCATTGAGTCTGCACCAAGCCTCCGAAAGAGAACTCCGTCTAGCCCACACCCCTGCCCTATCCCCGTACATTCGTAGAAATCCCACAGTACATAAGGAGGCCATTCAGTCCATCAGGTCTAACAATCCCACCTAGGCCCATATTTACCCTGCTAATCCTTCTAACCAATGCGTCCTGGGACACTAAAGGGCAAGTTAACATGGACAATCCACCTAACCTGCACGTCTTTGGGCAGTGGGAGGAAACCAGAGCACCCGGAGGAAACCCACACCGACACAGGGAGAACGTGCAAACTCCACACAGTCATGTCAGCCAAGGCTGGAATTGAACTTGGGTCCCTGGCGCTGTGAGGCAGCAGTGCTAACCGCTCCGCCACATGCCACATCTAAGAACTATGCTGAGTTAAGTTAACAATGAAGTCGAAACTGAATGGCACTAGCAGGATTCAATAGGGAGAATACTGCCATCTCCCAGCGATACTAAAAATGAATTATGCCAACTAAGAGAACAGCTTGAATTTTGATGTATGTGTTCTTTAACATTGGAAAAAAAATAGACCAACTGACAGATTGTGTTGACTGTTTCCATAATTTCCAAAAAATCTGGAATGCATTAGGCTGTGTTCATCAGTTTCAGAGGGCTACTTTGACAATTAAATGCCTGAATGAGGTTTAATTTATTGATTTTGTCAGGTTCTTTTTTTAAATTGAAAAAGGAAACAGGTTATATTAAACCACATAAAGCAAAACTTGTAAGAAAACTGCGTGCATAATCGCAGCATTAATACCACACTCCTGTCTCAACCAATTAAGTCAGAGGGAGAGAATGGACACTAACAGGAAGCGCAAATGGTCTGCAACATCTTAAAGAATCTGTACAGATACTGAGTGAGTGACAGAGGCCTCAGCTACAAGGTACAATATCTGACCAAGCAATGGGAGCATCATTAAATGACGGCACAGTGGTTAACACTGCTGCCACACAGCGCCAGGGACCCAGGGTTCAATTCCAGCCTCTGGACACTGTCTGTGTGGAGCTTGCACATTCTCCTCGTGTCTGCATGGGTTTCCTCCAGGTGCTCCAGTTTCCTCCCGCAGTCCAAAGATGTGCGGTTGATTTGTCATGCTAAATTGCCCCATGGTGTCAGGGGGATTAACAGGGTAAATACATGGGGTTACAGGGAGAGGGGCTGGGATTGTGGTCAGTGCAGGCTCAATAGATGGGATTGTGATCGGTGCAGACTCAATGGGCCACATATCCATCTGCAATGCCAGATTATATGATTCTATTGGGTGAGAAAAAGATGATGGTACCCTTCAGATGATGGAAAGATGATGGAAGGAAAAAAGGCCAGGTGAGTTCGTTTGAAAAACAAAAAAAACAAAAAAAAAAAAATTTTTTCAAAACTACTACAGTAAATAATGGAGGGGCATGTGATGTGTGGTTTCTGTATGATGTGGGAACTGGTGGACCCTAGGGTTCATCCCAGTGACCATGTCTGCAGTAAGTGCAGGTTGCTGGAGGAGCTCCAGCTCAGGGTAAATGAGCTGGCCTCTGAGCTACAGACACTGAGGCTCATCAGGGGGAGAGAGGGTGCCATTGTCAATGGGGTGCAAGTGACATCCACCCCCCCTAGACTGGCTAACTCTAAGGGTCAGAGACAAGAGGGGGCTACTGGGAAGAGGAAGGGGGGTGAGGAGCGGAGGCCTCAGCCTCTTAATCTGCATAACAGGTTTGAGGTTCTTGCTTCCAAGTTGGACGAGAACGAGGCAGGTGAGGTTGGTGAGCAAGCTGCACACGGTACAGTGCTGCAGCAGGACATAGGCAAAGAGAAAAGGAAAAGGAACGTAGTAGTTATTGGGGATAGTGGGGTGAAGGGTATTGACACTGTCCTTTGTCACAATGACAAAGTGCACAGAAGGGTGTGTTGTCTGCCTGGTGCTCGGGTCCGGGATGTCGCAGCTGGGCTGCAGAGGAGCCTGGAGTGGGAGGGTGAGAATCCGGTCGTTGTGGTACATGTGGGTGCCAACGACGTAGGCAAAATGCAAACTGAGGATCTGGGGAGGGAGTATGAAAAGCTGGGAATGGAATTAAAAAGTAGAACCGACAAGGTGGTTATCTCTGGGCTACTGCCTGAACCGTGTGCAGATGGGCGTAGGGTTGACAGGATTAAGGAAGTGAATGGGTGGCTCAGGGATTGGTGTGGGAGAAATGGGTTTGAATTTATGGGGCATTGGCACCAGTATTGGGGTAGGTGGGACCTGTTCAGGAGGGATGGGGTTGGTCTGAACCGTGCTGGGACCAGAGTGCTGGCGAATCGAGTAAAGAGGACTGTAGACAGGGCTTTAAACTAATTAGGGGGGGGGAGGGTGTGAGGGTAGGTGACCTTACGAGGTCTAAAGTTAAGGAGAGTGTACATGTAAGGGAAGAGGCCGAGGATGTCCCAATAATAGAGGGAGTAGGGGGCGTGAGTATAGTTGGTGGCGTTGCGGCAAATAGGGTCCAGGTGAAGGCTGGGATGAAAGCACTTTATCTGAATGCACGAAGCATTCGGAATAAAGTGGATGAGCTGATGGCGCAGATCGACACAAATGGATACGATCTGGTGGCCATTACAGAGACGTGGCTGCAGGGTGACAGGGACTGGGAGCTGAATGTACAGGGCTATCGAGTGTTTAGGAAGGATAGGCAGGAGGGAAAAGGGGGGGGCGTAGCTCTGCTGATTAAGGATAGCATCAGGGTGGTAGCAAGGGATGATATTGGAGCCAAGGAGCAGAAAGTGGAATCGTTGTGGGTGGAGATTAGGAACAGCAAAGGGAAGAAGACGCTGGTGGGTGTCGTCTATAGGCCCCCGAATAATGATCTGGAGATGGGGCGGGCTGTTAACGCGCAAATAAGTGCGGCGTGCAGGAATGGGACGGCCATAGTTATGGGGGATTTCAATCTGCATATTGATTGGTCGACCCATGTTGGACGTGGGGGGCTCGAGGAAGAGTTCTTGGAATGCTGCCGGGATAGTTTCCTCGAACAGTGTGTGTTGGAGCCGACGAGGGAGCGAGCTATCTTGGATCTGGTGCTATGTAATGAAGCGGGTAGAATTAGGGACCTTGTGGTGAAGGATCCTCTTGGGGAGAGTGATCATTGTATGGTGGAGTTTCTGGTGCAGATGGAGGAGGAGAAAGTGGGTTCCCGGACACGCGTCCTTTGTTTGAATAGAGGGAAATACGGTAGGATGAGAGAAGAATTGGCGAATGTGGACTGGGAGAGCGCGTTGGAGGGAGGGTCTGTTGAGGAGCAATGGAGGATCTTTAAGGAGATCTTTCTTGGTGCTCAACGGAAATTTATTCCGATGGTCAAAAAGGATAGTAGGAGGAGAGGTAATAAGCCGTGGATAACAAAGAAGGTGAAGGAAAGTGTTAAACTAAAAGCGGAGGAATTTAGAGTAGCTAAGAGTAGTGGGCGAGAAGAGGATTGGGAGAGGTTTAAATGTCAACAAAGATTGACAAAGAAGTTGATAAGGAAGGGTAGGAGAAACTATGAAGCTGGGCTAGCGCTTAATATAAAAAAGGATAGCAAGAGTTTTTATAAATATATAAAAAGGAAGAGGCTGGCTAGGGTGAATGTTGGTCCTTTAGAGGATGAGAAAGGGGACCTAGTGGTAGGGGATGGGGATATGGCTAAAGTATTGAATAACTTTTTTGTTTCTGTCTTCACGGAGGAGGACGTGAATAATTTGCCGGGTGTTAGCGATAGAAAGGTGGTAGGACTGGAGGGTCTTAATGACATTACTGTTACTAGAAAGGCGGTGCTCGACAGACTGGAGGGGCTGATTGTGGACAAGTCCCCAGGACCGGATGGAATGCATCCGAGGGTTCTGAAAGAAATGGTGGAGGTGATAGTGGATGCCTTGGTGGTTATTTTCCAAACGTCGCTGGATTCCGGGGAAGTGCCGGATGATTGGAAAACGGCTAATGTTACGCCGTTGTTTAAGAAGGGTGCCAGGCAAAAGGCGGGGAATTATAGGCCGGTTAGTTTAACATCTGTGGTAGGTAAAATGTTAGAAACTGTCATTAAGGAGGAAATTGCGAGGCATCTTGAAGGAAATTGCTTGATAGAGCAGACGCAGCACGGTTTCATTAAAGGGAAGTCGTGTCTGACAAATTTACTGGAGTTCTATGAGGATGTGTCTAGGGCGGTGGATAGAGGAGAGCCGGTGGATGTGGTCTTTCTAGATTTTCAGAAGGCGTTTGACAAAGTGCCTCACAAGAGGTTATTGCAGAAGGTCGAGGGACATGGAGTTGGGGGTAGGGTGTTAGCGTGGATAGAGGATTGGTTGTCAAATAGGAGGCAGAGAGTGGGGGTCAACGGGTGCTATTCGGATTGGCGGATGGTGACTAGTGGAGTGCCCCAGGGGTCGGTGCTGGGGCCTTAGCTTTTTACCATTTATATAGATGATCTGGAGGAGGGAACCGAGTGTAGAGTGTCGAAATTTGCTGATGACACCAAGATTGGGGGAACGACAAATTGTGCGGAGGGTGTGGAGAGTCTGCAGAAGGATCTAGATAGGCTGGGCGAATGGGCCAGGAAATGGCAAATGGAATTTAATGTTGGCAAGTGTGAGGTGGTCCACTTTGGTAGGAAAAATGGTAGGAAGGACTATTACTTACGAGGCGAAAAACTGCAGCAGGCGACGGTGCAGAGGGACCTCGGGGTCCTTGTGCATGAGTCGCAAAAATCCAGCTTGCAGGTGCAGCAGGTGGTCAGGAAGGCGAATGGGATGCTGGCCTTCATAGCGAAGGGGATTGAATATAAAAGTAGGGAGGTCTTGCTGCAGCTGTATAGGGCATTGGTGAGGCCGCAACTGGAGTACTGTGTGCATTTTTGGGCGCCGCACCTGCGCAAAGATATTTTGGCCTTGGAGGGAGTGCAGAGGAGGTTTACTAGGCTGATACCGAAGGTGAGGGGGTTGAGCTATGAGGAGAGGCTGAATAAACTGGGCTTGTACTCGTTAGAGTTTAGAAGAATGAGAGGAGATCTCATTGAGACGTATAAGATGATGAATGGGATGGATAGGATAGAGGTGGAAAGACTCTTCCCGCTCAAAAAAGACAATAGGACTAGGGGGCACAGCCTCAAGATAAAAGGGGGGCGGTTTAGAACAGAGTTGAGGAGGAACTTCTTCACTCAAAGGGTGGTGAATCTCTGGAATTCTCTGCCCGTTGAAGTGGTGGAGGCTGCCTCGCTAAATATTTTTAAGACGCGGGTTGATGGGTTTTTGATAAGAGAGGGGATTAAGGGTTATGGAGAGAGGGCGGGAAAGTGGAACTGAGCAGCGACAGATCAGCCATGATCTTATTGAATGGCGGGGCAGGCTCGAGGGGCTGGATGGCCTACTCCTGCTCCTATTTCTTATGTTCTTATGTTCTTATGTTCAGACAATCACCATTTAGTCTTCCACTTGAATGAAACTCTGGAGGAGAGTCAGCACAATAAGAAGTCTCACAACACCAGGTTACAGTCATACAGGTTTATTTGGTAGCACGAGCTTTCGGAGCGCTGCTCCTTCATCAGGTAAGTGGGAGTTCTGTTCACAAACAGGGCATATACAGACACAAACTCAATTTACAAGAGAATGGTTGGAATGCGAGGTAAGAGAGTCAGCAGCCCCAGGAATAGAATTGGGGAAAAACATTTGGATGGGAAAATATGATAATTATTAGGATTGGTGACCATGAGTTAGAATAATGAACTGGAATGGTTTATGTACAAGCAGATAAATATACAGAGGGCTTTTGCGATGTTAACCCTTTCAGTTCTAGGATCTACTTTGCTGCAGAAGCTCCACAATAAGATCCCTACACGCTCCTTCCTGATTGAGTGATCGGATCACATGATCCTCCCAATGTCCGCTCCTTAAAGGGGCCAGCTACAACAGAAAACAAAAACATCCAATAAAAACTCCAGACAATTCACTGGGAGAAACATTAGGATTTTTTTTCTCTTTTTATGAATGTGTTAGAATCATACAATTCTATAATTCTGAAGAAGGCCGTTCGGCCCATCAAGTCTGCACCGACCACAACCCCACCCAGGCTTTATCCCCATAACTCCATGCATTTATCCTAGCTAGTCCTCCTCTCCCTAAGGGGCAATTTAGCATGGACAATCCACCTAACCTGCACATCTTTGGAGTGAGGGAGAAAACCAGAGTACCCGGAGGAAACCCAGGCAGACACAGGGAGAATGTGCAAACTCCACACAGACTGTCACCCAAGGCCAGAATTCAGCCTGTAACCCTGGTGCTGTGAAGCAGCAACGCTAACTACTGTGACACCGTGACACTATAAGACCAGGGAAAAATAATTGACTGTGGCAGCACAATGCTGGGAATCTCCATTGGCACTTCCAAAATGAAATCTAGATTGTCCAAAGATATCTTTCATAAGAAAACAATGGAGGCCTCCATGTCTATCACCATGGAAACTTCCTCCCCAAGCTGACACAATCTGTAAATGACTCAACCTCCTTCAGAATGTCGGGAGCTGTTGTGGCTTTGGTCGGACTGACGGATGGATCCAGAATTTTCCATTGATTTCAAAATTCCAAACATTTTTAACCAGAGCAGTCAAAGGAAAAATAAAATTGGAATGTAACTGCAGACGGTATGGGAGAAAACAGGAATGCACTGATTTAATATTTTCTCCCCAGGATCTCGAATTTATTCATTAGTGTTTCAATAAGGTTTACGTTAACACTGCAATGAAGTTACTGTGAAAATCCCCTAGTTGCCACACTCTTGTACCTGTTTGAATACACTGAGGGTGAATTTAGCATGGCCAATGCACCCTAACCAGCACGTCTTTTGGACAGTGGGAGGAAAGCGGAGCACCCAGAGGAAACCCATGCAGACACGGGGAGAATATGCAGACTCCGCATGGACGGTGACCTAGGAATCGAACCTGTGTCCCTCACAGTACGGAGCAGCAGTGTGAACCACCGTGCTAGCGTGCCTCCCTGAATAAGTGTGGTGAGCATACTACTCAAGTATTAAAAGTTTTCAATATGTCTAGAATTGTGATCCTGAAGATCCGCAACTTGATTAGCACCACACTGATTTACAGATGCACAACAATCTTAGAGAATAACTGCAAAAAGTAAAAGTGAAGCAGCCTGTTACGCAGGGTGCCCAGTCTAGTCAGAAGCACGGATAATAAATTATTATTATAAGAAACAATTATCTGCTAACTGACTTCAGGACGTACTAATTAAGAACAATTACACTTATGGCCTTTAAGAGTTTGGTCAGTGAACACAAACAGTTGCGCCCTAACAGAATGATGCAGTGCGCGCTATTTGGTCCACTGCTCCTGTCTTTATAAAATAAAACATCCCTCGACTTACCATAAGCAATGCTGCAGGAGATCTGCTAATGATTAATTAGAAGAAACAAAACCATATTGCGGGACACTTCACTAGTCAGGCTTCAATTAGAGGCTGCCAAAGCCACAGCAGGTAATATAATTAATTGCTTATCATGTACTTGCAGCAATTTTTTTTTTGCAGTCTCTCCATCAACAATTAATGAGGTTGATTGGAAGAACATTCTGGCTGCGATGTTCCGGCCGCATTACGTCCAGCGCAGATTGAGCTACTGTGGGAAAATCGCGCGCGGACACAAAGATCCGGGGCCAAATTTTCCCATCCCGCCCGTTACCATTCCTGTGACAATTCCGTGCATCGTGCAAAGGAAGGCATGGCGGCACAGTGGTTAGTGCTGCTGCCTCACAGCGCCAGGGACACGGGTTCAATTCCAGCCCTGGGTCACTGTCAGTGTGGAGTCTGCACATTCTCCATGTGTCTGCACAGGTTTCCTCCGGGTGCTCTGGTTTTCTCCCACATTCCAAGGATGTACAGGTTAGTTGGATTGGCCATGCTAAATTGCCTTAGGTTGTCCACTCACCATTAAGACTTGATTACTTGTAAAGTCTCGCATTCCAATCATTATTTTGTAAATTGAGTTTGTGTCTTTATATGCCCTGTTTGTGAACAGAATGCCCACTTATCTGACGAAGGGGCAGTGCTCCAAAAGTGAATGGATTTTGCTATCAAATAAACCTGTTGGACTTTAACCTGGCATCGTGACACTTCATACGGAAATTGCCCTAGTGTCAGGGGGACTAACTAGGTAAATACATGGGGATATGGGGTTGTGGGGGTCGGGCCTGGGTGGGATTGTGGTCGGTGCAGACTCAATGGGCCAAACGGCCTCCTTCTGTACTGTAAGGATTCCAGATCTGTTGACCTTGGGCAGGAATTTCCAGTCTTGGGGTGAGCATGACAGAGAATCCCAGCCAGGACTTGCGCCTGGCACCGAACAGTTTGCAGTCTTCCAGGTTCCTTTTCGTTGGCGCAAAAAGGATCTCACCCAGAAAGGGTACGAGGCTGATTAGCATGAGATTGACTGGGATTCAATCCCATTAGAGAGTTTGGCACATGGTAATCCCCCTTCCGGAATGTTCCCAACTCGACACCCCACTGCTTCCCCACCCCCACCGCAGGTCTGGACCCACCGCTGGGTTGGGGCTCGTGAGGCGAGTATTCTCACTGGTTGCTGAGATTCCATTGAGGGACTGCTGTGATGCCAATTGCAAAGCCATTAATGTGCCCTTCGCAACCTGGCGGCATAGCGGGCGACATTCTGGAGGAAGAGGACAGTGCGTCTTTCTCTGTGGAGGAGGCAAACCAGGAGACAGTGGAGGAAGAGCCCAAGGAGGACCCTGCAGAAGGAGGACAAGCAGTGGCAAAGGTCCGGGAGGAGCAGGGATGTCCCGATTGTCTCCGGCTGCTCCAGTTGGTGATGTGTCCAGACAGGAGAGTGGCAACAGCCCGATCTGAGGCACTGGTGCTGTCTCAGTCTGTCTCCTGCCTGATTGTACACAGACACCTGGGCCATGTCCAAACACTGTTTGTGGGCCTAATGTCCCCAGGGGAGAGGGGAGGGGGTGGTGGTGGCCCAGGCCTTGGGTTCAGTGTATAGCGATGAAGCCGTCATTGCAGGATTTCTGTCACCGTGAGTCTCCATGGCCCTCACTGTTGGGATTACTTATGGGGGGAGGCGGGGGTTGTTTGTGGGGGGAGGGGGGGGGGTGAGGTGGTGGGGGTAGGAGATTCTGAGTATAGATAGAGAGATAAAATCCCTGTGGAAAACGGGACAATGACAGAGAAGTTGCAGCTTTGAGATGCAATATCCTTTAATGCTGATTATTTACAGTGCCAAACTACAGCGCCTATCTTCACCCATGCCCTCTCAGTACATCTAAATCCTCGCAAACATGTGTCAATGTCTCAAAAACACTAGTTCCATTAACACAACTGCACGGTCCCTACCTTTAACTTTCACTTTCTCACAAGTTATAGCCAGGAGAAAGTATCCCAATTTCTTGCATTTCCCCTTTGGTTTAATATCACCAATATTTTCCCGACATCTCAAAGTCACAATGTGTTCATTCCTCACTGCGGGAGCATTTCAATGGGCTCATTCAGAACTGTAATCAACATTAGTGGCATTTAACTCCGATATCTCCTGCAGTGCATGCCACAACTGGAGTCCAACTTAATCATTTAAAGTTAAAGTTTACTTATTAGTGTCACAAGTAGGCTTACATTAACGCTGCAATGAAGTTACCGTGATCGCCACACTCCGACGCCTGTTCAGGTACGCTGAGGGAGAATTTAGCATGGCCAATGCACCCTAACCAGCACGTCTTTGGACTGTGGGGGGAAACTGGAGCACCCGGAGGAAACCCACGCAGGAGAATGTGCAAACTCCACACAGACGGTGACCCAAGCCGGGAATCGAACCCAGGTCCCTGGTGTTGGGAGGCAGCAGCGCTAACCACTGTGACACCGGGCCGCTCCACATTGTTACACAATGGGTGAGATTTTCCACTCCATGCACCGTGTGTTTCACGGTTGCAGAGACGGCCTGCCTTTGGCTAGTGACAGGATCTGCTGCTCCCGCCGCTGTCAACGGGGTTTCCTGTTTCATGCAAACCCCACCCCACCCTGCCCCGCCGCCGGCAGGCAGGGGTTCTCTGTCAGCGGGACCGGAAGATCCCACTGACGAGAATGGGCAGAAAATTCCAGCCAGTGAACGTGGAACAGCAGACTTCCATCCTGCTTTTAACCAACTCTCAAGAGATCGAAAAGAAAGCTGAAGCCGCTCTTGTCTTTGCTTTCTGAATGTTTAATTTCAAAATGTCCAGAAAGTAGCAGTCTTCATGGGGAACACTCCATATAAAGGTGTGGGTTACACCCCTCATCATATCATATGGTGCTCTGCATTACATCTTGTTTTTCTGATGATACAGCTAGGCTTCTGTCCTGGAGATTTTTAAAAGCAGTTTAAATACACTTCTGGCAGCTGTTCCTGAAAAGCATTTATTTCATTTGTGCATTTGAGCATGTATGAACATTCATGCACAGGAACCACTGCTCAAACTGAAGTGATTTCACATCAACTGTAACCAAGTTACCTTCTATATAAAACTTATTTCTGATACCAGAACACGGATTCGAAACCTGTTCCAGAATGAGAAGTATTGAAGAAAAACTATAGTTGAATTATTCTGACTACAGTTCATGGAATCAAGGAATCACAGAATCCCTACAGTGCAGAAGGAGGCAATTCGGCCCATCGAGTGTGCACCAGCCACAATCCCACCCAGGTCCTATTCCCTTCGGTACAATAAAGGTCATCAATGGTTGATGTCTTCAGTCCAGTTCACCCAGCTCCTGCCCTGTTTTAAGCGGGTCTTGTTGGGTGCCATTCTCTGTTTAAAAAGGATTCACTGAGAGACAGTCAATATTCTGATCTGCAGCTTCGGAATGGCTGGCTGTTCAACTGCAGTAGTCTAGGTTGCACCGTCCTCATCCACATCACTAAATAATGGCTACAAAACATTGGTATCTGAGCTGTTGCTGGATACAGGTGGTGACACTTTATTCTGAGACTAATCTGCTTCTGCATTTGTGTCCTGGACCTTCCAGGATGAAGTGGTCGATCTGATTGCCACCATCCACCACCTAAAACATCAACTTTCTCCACCATTCACACACGCTGTGGCTGCAATGTGTACCAGCTGTAGAGTGCACTGCTTCTTGGGAAGTATCTCCCAAACCTGCAACCTGATGCCATCCACGATTGCGACCACCTGGAAAGGTAAGGGCATGAAACACATGGGGAACATCGCCAGTTGGAAGTTTCCTTCCAAGCCACCCACCATCCTGACGTGGAAATATATTGGCTGTTCCTTCACTCACTGAGTCAAAAGGGGATGGCGATGGCCTAGTGGTATTATCGCTGGACAATTAATCCAGGCATTTAGCTAATGTTCTGGGGACCTGAGTTTGAATCTCACCATGGCAGATAATGGAAATTGAATTCAATTTAAAACATCTGGAATTAAGGATCTACTGATGACCATTGTTAATTGACACATCTGGTTCATCAATGTCCTTTAGGGAAGGAAATCTGCCAGCCTTACCCGGTCTATGTGATTCCAGAGCCCACAGCAATGTGGTTCACTAGCAACTTCCCTCGGGCAACTAGGGACGGGCAATAAATGTTTCCAGGCCAGTGATGTCCATTACCCTGAGCAATGGAAGTATTGGAGAATAATGATTCAAGTCGCTTCTTTTTACTCGTTGCTGGCTAGGCTTCACTCGGTCAGCATCTATTGTCCTTGCTTAGACCAGCTCAGGCCTCTGATCCTACACCTGAGGCCTCCAAGCCTCCTCCTCCCCAGCCTGCATGAAGTTTGAATCCACCTCGAACACCCTGCAAAATGCCTCCTCCCGCCAGGTCTCTGACCACCCTTTCACGAGGCCCGGATGTGTTCCTGCCAACCTGGTACCCCAGCACCCCCACCAGGATTGGAAAGCCCACCAGAGCATAGACCTATCAGGTCCCATAACCTCCTCTGGGCATTGCTCCCATTTGGTCTGGAAATAAGGCTGGCATTCCGGGCAAACTCTGTCTCTGATATCACACAAACTCTGTGGAGTTAACATGCATCAGAACCCCAGCACCTGGATTCCCTGCACTGAACTGAGCCCCATGTAAGTTAAAATCCAGCCTATAGTTTTACCTGCTAACTAGACACCACTGGGTGCGAGTTACAATGTGTTTGTCACTTGGTATCAGCGATGAATCACCAAATCTGACCTAAACATCTGAAGATTAATGTGCACCACTAATAGAATCCTTATAGTGCAGAAGGAGACCATTTAGCCCTGCACCAACTTTCTAAAAGAACATCTTATTCAGGCCCTATCCCTATAACCTTGCATATTTACCATGGCTAATCCCCCTAATTTATGCATCAAAGGAGCAATTTAGCATGACCAATCCCCCTAACCTGCACAGCTTTGGACACTAAGGAGCAATTTAGTATGGCCAGTCCTCCTAATCTGCTCATCTTTGGAATGTGGGAGGAAACCAGAGCACCCGGAGGAAGCTCATGCAGACATGGGGAGAACATGCAGACTTTGTACAGAGATCCATTTGAGGCTGGAATTGAACCTGGGACCCTGGTATTGTGAGGCAGCAGTGCTAACCACTGTGCCATTGTGCTGTCCCAATGTTTTCCAATTCTCCTTTTATTCTCACATCAGTGTTACTTAGCAGAGTACCAAGCCAGAAGATGAGTGATGCCACCCGTGGTACTATATCAGCCACCATGCCTGTGTGACTCAGAACTCTCTTCCTGCTTTTCAAATCTTCTTGTTTTATTTAGTTACTTCATTCACTAATTTTATGTATTTCCTCCCAATCAATCTGCTTGTTTTTGCTCCCTGTGCGCAATGAAATGATCCGATGTCCTGACATTCAATATAAATATCTTGCCCACGCATTATATCGATCCGCAAAGTTGCTCAGTCGAGCACCATCGTCCTCTCCTGACAGGGGTTTGAAACCAACATGAGCTGAACAAAGAAAGCAAAGGTGTTATGATTTCTCACAATGCACAATGGATACCTTTCTTCTTGATTAATATCACCACTTGAGATTTTTAGCTAATGTTGATCAAGAATAAAGTTGAAGGTTACATTCTACGTGTGGTCAATTATATCACTGAAAGCAGGCTTGAACAGAGGATGGACTTTGCTTTGCATTCTGAGGTTACAGAGTTACAAATTATTACTCACACAAGCTAAACTTGACTGCCCCACATCTGCCATTATCCAGCCCTCATCCCCTCAGTGCGGTGGGCACATATTCCTCCTCAGTGTTATTAAGAGGCTAGAATTACCTTTGTCCAACTTAATCGCACTTTTCGTCAACATTTGAGGTTGAGACTTGCAAAACTGCTCAGTGCAGGAGGGATGAGGAGTGAATATTCCCTATATACTTACCACTGTGCGGCCAAATTCCACTCCAACTCCATTTTCAGGTTTGCTGATGACATCACTGTAGTGCGTCAGATCTCAAACAAAGCTCGGGAAAGTGATAGAGACAGCCTCCCATCCCTTGACTCTATCTACATTTCCCGCTGCCTCGGAAAAGCAACCAGCATAATAAAGGACCCCACGCACATACTCACTTCCACTTTCTTCCATCAAGAAAAAGATACAAAAGTCACGTACCAACTGACTCAAGAACAGCTCCTTCCCTGCTGCCGTCAGACCTTTGAATGGACCCACCTTATATTAAGTTGATCTTTCTCCACCCCCTAGCTGTAACTGCAGCATTAGTCTTTTCTTTCCTTCTCCCTAATGTATTCTATGAACGGTATGTATAACACGCACAAAACAATACTTTTCACTGTATCCCAACAATAATTACTCGAATCAAATCAAAGCATTGATAATTGAAATTAAGTGAAGAATGTTGCCTGTTGTCTATATGCAGCCATGATGTGGAGATGCCGGCGTTGGACTGGGGTAAACACAGTAAGAAGTCTCACAACGCCAGGTTAAAGTCCAACAGGTCTATTTGATAGTAAACGCCACCAGCTTTCAGGGTGAGTGAAGGTGAGTGGAGAGTTCTGTTTGTAATCAGAACTCTCCACTCACCTGACGAAGGGGCAGAGCCCAGAACGTTTGTGGCGTTTGCTACCAAATAAACCCGTTGGACTTTAACCTGGTGTTGTGAGACTTCTTACTGTCTATATGTAGCAGCAGCGGCCAGGGTTCCTGACAGACAGAGTCACCAGCTGAAGTGCTTTCAAGAACGTTTAGTAAAGGGTAGAAAATGAATCAAAATGGACAATGGAAAACCCGTATTAAAAGTGCTGTTTTCCTTTGATGTTACTGTAAGATCCTTCAGCAGCACAAAAAGCTGCAGGTATCAGTCTGTAGCATGGATCAAAGCGCCCAGTCTGTTTTTAGTTATCTACACTGAGATGTGGCCTCACCTGACTTTGTGATTCAGGCAGCAGTGTCCCCAGGCCTCCTGTCAAGGGCAGGAGGGTCAGAGGTGAAAGGAAGACATCGTCTTTGTATAACAGCACTGGTGGTCAGGTTGTGGGCTTCAGGTGGTCAGTGGGGTGGGGAGAGTCAGGTGGTAATGGGGGGCGTTTGTCGGGGGGTGTTTGTCTGTGGGGCAGTGTGGGAGAGTTTGGCCGATGGAAAGTGGGTGGTCAGTGTGGGCGGTTAATCAGTGGAGCAGTGGGGAGGGGGTGGATAGACAGTGGGGGGGGGGTTTGATCTGTGGGGGAGTTGGTCAGTGGACTGAAGTTTAATGATGGGACTGTTAGTCAGTGGGGGGATTAGATCCGTCAGTGGGTGGATGGTCAGCGGGGGTTTGGGTGGTCAGTGGGGGGCGTGGTATATAATAACTCAAGGTTTGTTGAACTTGGTGATGGATTGATACAGTAACGCGCCAACTAGTAATCATCTTTGCATGCCAATCTTTTCCTGCACTCCAAGTGATCCGAGTGATCCTTGACCTGAGCTGGTTTGAATCGAACCATCTGACCAAAAGTTTGTCAATGTCCCAAAATCATGCAGGGACTCTATCCTGAGGTTTCTGAGTTTGGAAGAAGGCACCTGGATTGGAATGGGGCTGTTGTATTGTTCAGATCTAGCAAAGACATTGTTGTTGAATTTGAGCTTTGAGTACAATCTCATCAGTTCTCACAATCCTCGTGTTCTGCAGGGTAAGCTGCCTGAAGGTTACGACTTACAGTCCACAAAAATGGGGGGGGGTGGAGGGGGTGATGTATCTGTGCCCAGAGTCTCTTGAACTCAGGGCATTAAACAAACACCTGGTATTAAAGATGAAATAAGCTAAAGTACAATTATTTCACATCTGCCTAACAATCCTTGCACCTGAACACCTCACAGTTCAGTCATGTGTAAGGTTAATCAGTGATTCATGGCAAATTAAACCCTGAGTTTCAGATACGACAGGAAATGAAGTTCTTTTTTTAATTGTGACTCATTCAGCAACTTTTTAAAACGTATTCTCAGGGAGGTTTGCAAATTATGTTCTCTTTCTTTGAAGGTATTTTTATACCTTCGATAAAGTCACGTTCAAAACCGACAAGCTTCCACATTTGGATCTCCTTCAACATATTGGCCGGAATTCTCCAGCTGTTCATGCCAGCAGGATCTTCTGGTCCTGCCCCTGCTCCTACCACCTGCACCCCCCCCCCCCCCCTCCGGCCACCTCCCCCCTCCACCCCCCCGCCCTCCCCATCCCCACCGGCGTGGAGTAACATCAATGGGAATTCCCAATATGCAGTCGGGAGGCCTGGAGAATCCCGCCCGTTGTGTTAGGGTGCACCAATGATGGTTAGATGGCCGAATGGTCTCACTTTGATATTAGAGCAGCAGTATGATGTGAGTTCCACGCTCTTCTTGGAGCCCCCGGTTGCTTACACTGACATTCATTTGTTTGTGCTGAATATTTAGCTTCTTGTGTTTAAAGTTTATTAGTGTCACAAGTAAGCTTACATCAACGCTGCAATGAAGTTAGTGTGCCTATAACCATAAGGCATAACTATAAGGTTCATGGTGGGGGATATTGGAGGGATGTCCGAGGTAGATTCTTTACTCAGAGAGTGGTTGGGATGTGGAATGCACTGCCTGCTGTGATAGTGGAGTCGGACACTTTAGGAACTTTCAAGCGGTTATTGAATAGAACACCGGAATGATAGGGAGTGGGATAGCTTGATCTTTGGGTTTGAATATAGCAAGGCACAACATCGAGGGTTGAAGGGCCTGTACCGTGCTGTACTGTTCTATGTTCTATGAAAATCCCCTAGTCGCCACAGTCTGGCACCTATTTGGGTGCACTGAGAATTTAGCACGGCCAATGCACCTAACCAGCACGTTTTTCAGTGTATTCCAACCTGATTGGCAGAAAATCCAGGGAAAAACTGAAGTGGACCGAATGGATTCCTTCATGAGCAGGGCCATTTTGTGAGTAGCTTTCGATTGTATCCTGTAGGAAGTTCCATACGTCACAATATAGATTCAATTTCCCAGGAGAGAGTTTAAAGTTTAAGTTTATTTATTATCAGTCACAAGTAAGGCTTACATTAACGCTGCAACAAAGTTACCGTGAATTTTCCCGAGTCGCCATACACTCCGGCGTCCGTTTGGATCAATGCACCTAACCAGCATGTGGGAGGAAACCAGAGCACCCGGAGGAAACATACACAGACACTGGGAGAATATGCAAACTCCACACAGACAGTGACCCAAGCAGGAATCGAACCCAGGTCCCTGACACTGTGAGGCAGCAGTGCTAACTACTGCGCCATCATGCCAACCAGGTTATTTCCTCTGAGATGGGCCACTGTATAAATCGGTCATCTGAGCTGTGGCAGCCAGGTATTTGGCACTCCTATTCCATGTCACAGTTTAGAGTCATAGAGGTTTACAGCATGGAAACAGGCCCTTCGGCCCAACTTGTCCATGCCGCCCTTTTTTTAAAATCCCAATTGCCCACATTTGGCCATACCCCTCTATACCCATCATACCCATGTAAGTATACAAATGCTTTTTAAAAGATAAAATAGTAACCACCTCTACTACTACCTCTGGCAGCTTGTTCCAGACACTCACCACCCTCTGAGTGAAGAAATTGCCCCTCTGGACACTATTGCATCTCTCCACTCTCACCTTAAACCAATACCCTCTAGTTTTAGACTCCCCTACCTTTGGGAAAACAGGGGCAATTTTTTCACACAGAGGGTGGTGAGTGTCTGGAACAAGCTTCCAGAGGTAGCAATAGAGGTGGGTACAATTTTATCTTTTAAAAAAGCATTTATATAGTTACATGGGTACGATGGGTGTAGAGGGATGTGAGCCAAATGTGGGCAATTGGGATTAGCTTTTAAAACCTTGTCTGTGCCCCTCGTTTATATTGCATGACGCTGCGGTTCCACATGACATTCCCCCACTAAATCTAAGTTGCCATTACCATAATATATGGGTTGTATCTTTAAGGTTTAGGAGGCAGTCATTACCCGGAATAGAACTCTCTCCACCTTCACTCGAGTACAGAAGCCTCATCTTGTGTAATCTACTGAGGCTTGGAGCTGTCAATTTTGAATCTGAAAACTCATAATAAAAGCAGAGTTTTGTACCATTAGAGTAGCCTGCAGCAAACAGCAGAGCACATAACAACAGATGCTGTTTCCCAGAGGAAATAATCTACAATCCCAAAACAGCAATATTCAGACGCACAGCAATCATTGTCACAGACAGTGAACCCGTATAAACAGTGGTGCTTCCAACTTTACTGGGGTACAAATAAAGAGATTATGAAGTGTTTATGAAATAGCCTCACACACATTGTCCCGTGTTGCTAAAAACCAGTGTGAAGTGATGTAACTTCTACTAAAACCTGCTCACTCTCTAACGCAGTTTGGAAAATTCACTCAGTGATAAGTAAAAGAAATGTATTTTTTTTTAGCTGAAAGCCCATTTCGGAAACAAGTGACTGACTTGGAATTGCCAAGTTCTGAGTGCTGTTCTTCCAATCATGAAGAAAGTAGCACTTTTTTGTTGATTTGATTTGATTTCTTATTCTCACATGTACTGGGATACAGTGAACAGTGCTGTTTCCTGTGTGTTATTCAGACAAAGCGTATCGTTCATAGTGTGCATTGGGAAGACAGAAAGGAGAGGGTGCAGAATATACTACCATTACAGGTAGTTTGAAAGGAAAGATCAGCTTAATATATGGTAGGTCCATTCAAAAGTCAGATGGCAGCAGTGAAGAAGCTGTGCTTGAGTCGGTTGGTAAATTTCTTTACTGATAATAAATTTGCAAGTTCTAGACCTGAGCTATCCAACTTATGCCATCCAACTCCACTCCAAAGCAAACGTCCATTATTCTACAAACTGGGAACGCAATGTGGTTGACTCTGAAGTGTACTTGGGCAAGTAGGGATGGGCAATAAATGCTGGCCGTCCAACCAGCGACACCAATGTCCCCTGAAATAATAAAAAAATTCTCCGCAGACATAACCACAAAACGTAGACTAACACTACATAAGAACATAACATAAGAACATAAGAAATAGGAGCAGGAATAGGCCATCTAGCCGTTCGAGCCTGACCCGCCATTCAATAAGATCATGGCTGATCTGAAGTGGATCAGTTCCACTTTCCCGCCCTCTCCCCATAACCCTTAATTCCCTTGCCTATCAGAAACCCATCTACCCGTGACTTAAATATATTCAGCGACGTAGCCTCCACCACTTCAATGGGCAGAGAATTCCAGAGATTCACCCCCCTTTGAGTGAAGAAGTTCCTCCTCAACTCCGATCTAAACTGCATCCGACCCCCCCCCCCTTATTTTGAGGCTGTGCCCTCTAGTCCTGCTGTCCTTTCTAAGCAGGAAGAATCTCTCTACCTCAAAGAGCAAAGTACTGAGAAGATACTGCACTCTTAGTGGTGTTGGCTTGTGAATGAGACTTTAAGCTCCTCTGTCCTCTTTTGTGAACGTAATCAATCCAATGGCCTTATTTTAAAACACAGCAGGGAGTTCTCCAGTCAATATCCTTCAAATAACATCACTTTAAAAAAAAGATTATCTGGTCATTTTTGGAGTTGCTCTTTGTGGGAGATTGTTATGGGCACTAATTGGCTGCTGTGAATCCTACGACAGCTACCACTCTTTTTAAAAAGTACTTAATCGGTTTTAAAGTTCTTTGGGGGTGTCCTGCGGTTCTGAAAGACGCTATATAAATGCATGTTCTCCTTCAGTTCGGACTTCATACTGCCTTGCTCCTCTCTGATAGAATACACTTCCAGCAGGCCACACAACGTACACTTGCAATGTTGGCCATACCCTCGAGCGATTGACATCAAACCATCGAAACACATGCTTAGGGTCTGACAGTGCTGGGAGATTTCTCCTCATGGGGTTGGAGGGGAGGGGGGTCCACTGGCTGCTTTTCTCACTGCAGTTTGTGGCCTCAGGTATAGTTTGGGACTCAAGGTGTACTCTTAATGGTGCAGGTGACCACAGGAGTTGTGGAAATGGGGCAACCTTCCACTGACAAGAGGTTATTGCAGAAGGTCAGGGGACATGGAGTTGGGGGTAGGGTGTTAGCGTGGATAGAGGATTGGTTGTCAAATAGGAGGCAGAGAGTGGGGGTCAATGGGTGCTATTCGGATTGGCGGTTGGTGACTAGTGGGGTGCCCCAGGGGTCGGTGCTGGGGCCTCAGCTATTTACCATTTATATAGATGATCTGGAGGAGGGAACCGAGTGCAGGGTGTCGAAATTTGCTGATGACACCAAGATTGGGGGAAAGGCAAATTGTGCGGAGGGTGTGGAGAGTCTGCAGAAGGATCTAGATAGGCTGGGCGAATGGGCCAGGAAATGGCAAATGGAATTTAATGTTGGCAAGTGTGAGGTGGTCCACTTTGGTAGGAAGAATGGTAGGAAGGACTATTACTTACGTGGCGAAAAACTGCAGCAGGCGACGGTGCAGAGGGACCTGGGGGTCCTTGTGCATGAGTCGCAAAAACCCAGCTTGCAGGTGCAGCAGGTGGTCAGGAAGGCAAATGGGATGCTGGCCTTCATAGCGAGGGGGATTGAATATAAAAGTAGGGAGGTCTTGCTGCAGCTGTATAGGGCATTGGTGAGGCCGCAGCTGGAGTACTGTGTGCAGTTTTGGGCGCCGCACCTGCGCAAGGATATTTTGGCCCTGGAGGGAGTGCAGAGGAGGTTTACTAGGCTGATACCGGAGTTGAGGGGATTGAGCTATGAGGAGAGGCTGAATAAACTGGGCTTGTACTCGTTAGAGTTTAGAAGAATGAGGGGAGATCTCATTGAGACGTATAAGATGATGAATGGGATGGATAGGATAGAGGTGGAGAGACTCTTCCCGCTCAAAAAAGACAGTAGGACTAGGGGGCACAGCCTCAAGATAAAGGGGAGGCGGTTTAGAACGGAGTTGAGGAGGAACTTCTTCACTCAAAGGGTGGTGAATCTCTGGAATTCTCTGTTCTTCACTCAAAGGGTGGTGAATCTCTGGAATTCTCTGCCCGTTGAAGTGGTGGAGGCTGCCTCGCTAAATATTTTTAAGAAGCGGGTTGATGGGTTCTTGATAAGAGAGGGGATTAAGGGTTATGGGGAGAGGGCGGGAAAGTGGAACTGAGCTACAACAGATCAGCCATGATCTTATTGAATGGCGGGGCAGGCTCGAAGGGCTAGATGGCCTACTCCTGCTCCTATTTCTTATGTTCTTATGTTCTTAAACTCCACTGGAGTCAGTGCCATGGTTCATCGGCACGTACACCCTCAGACTTAAGAGACTGTTATAGTTTATTCATTAGTGTCACAAGTAGGCTTACACTAACACTGCAATGACGTTACTGTGAAAATCCCCTGATCGCCACACTCTGGCGCCTGTTCTGGTACATTGAGGGAGAATTTAACATGGCCAATGCGCCTAACCAGCAACACCCAGCCATAGCACCTTATTCTTGAACAGTGCACCAGAACAGCTGGACAGCTGTGTTATTACAGTCAGGAGGAGAGTAGGTACTAGCTTGGATGAGAACATTTGTCAAGCTTCATCCATCTTGGAGCACATCGTTTGGACTGTGGGAGGAAACCGGAGGAAATCCATGCAGACATGGGGAGAATGTGCAAACTCTGCACAGACAATGGCCTGAGCTGGGAATCGAACCCGGGTCTCTGCCACTGTGAGGCAGCAGTGCTGACCGCTGTGCCCCCGTGCTGCCCCTTTGGATATTTGGTCCGCTGGTCACTCATTGGCACAAGGGATTAGCCACAAGTCAAACAGCAACACCCAGCAGTGGCACCTTGTTCTTGAATAGTGCACCAGAGTAACGATGCTGGGTTCGCTGTGTTATTAGTCAGGAGGAGAGTAGGCACTGGCTTTGATGGAAACATTTGTCAAGATTCATCCATCTTGGAGCAACATCTACCTGCCATTGTGTTGCTGTTTGAAAATGAGTCATCCACCGAGCTACTGAGGGTACTGGAGCCCATAGCAGCCACTGACCTTGCTGTCACTATGTGTGGAATCTTCCCTCTTTGAGATGAATCCGATGGTGGACGGGAAAGCCAGAGTGATTCCCACAGGGCAGTGGGATGGCTGAACATGTGCGATCTTCTGCTGTTCAGCTCATTAACATTGCACCTGCATGAAGCTCTGGGAATTTCATTGCAGAGGTGCCCAGGAAGTTGCCCACCCCACCCTTATCCCAGGGTGCCAAATGCCCTGGCGCTATATTTAACTGGCACCCAGACATCCATTCGCTCACTCTACACCAGGGGCTCCAGATCTCCAAATGTCACAGAGAAGGTGACCTCCGATCCCATGGCTCAGCAACTCCTGCCTCGAACCTCTCCTCTGCGCCGTCAAGGAAAGGCAGGGACTGCTGTTGCTGAGGGATGGGAGTACGACACCCCCTCACCTGACCGACCATGTCTGCTGAGGAGGTAGTCGCCAGGGTGCATAGTACCCATGAGGCACAAAAAAGGACTGGCATACAGTGCAAGAAGAAGATGGAAATGATCTGGTATGGGGCACCAGGGTTAGTGATTACTCACTCCAAACTCACTCTCTCTTCAGGGCAACCAGTAAGCCAAGTGTTCCGATGCACAGGGATCTCTCACACGACAGGTAGATACAACACAGCACTTCAAGCTCACCATCTCATATTAGTTCCTGGATAAATGGCACACCCCAAAGATGTGCTCTTAGGCTGATTGGTGTAACAAATTGTCCCTAAATTAGTCTCCCCTCAATCTGCTTTCCAATGTGGAGTGCCATAAGCATAGACAAAGGTCATGGGTGGAAGAGGGCATTCGCAATGTTAAAATGGTGGCGTGGGCTTGTTGGGCCAAAGGGCCTGTTTCCCGTGCTGTGTTGTTCTTTGTTCTTTAATCACTTACTGCAAAAGCCTCAGCGACCACAACAGGCAAGTGTGCTTCTGAACTGCTCATTTAAACAATTGCCTTACAATCAATCCTTCTGCAGAACAAGATAGTGCAAAAGAGTAACCAAATCCAGGAGGGTATACTCCGCAAATGTGTATCCTGAGGAACAGGATGTAGAACTGATAGGAGATGAGAGAGATCGTTCCTCCCCCACCCCAACAGTGATCCCATAATCCAGTGAGGATGCCCCCAGTCTCCATCTGTGACATGTGGGCATTGAATGTGAGTGATCTTTAATCTATCAGCCTCCTTCATCAATCACTCATCCTCCTTTTTCTCCATTCCATGTATCAGCAAGAAATGGGGGAGGACAGCATCCCTGAGATGCTCCCAGCCCACCTTCGAGGAGAGACTCTTCATATCCTTAAAGGAAATACCATCACAGTGATTGCCTGCACCAGAGTAGAGATACCTTCAAGGGTTCAGGTTCTAGAACGGGCTCGGGTTCACAATCTGGTTGTGACATTGCACTGACATGGGTCCACAGCTGGTGGAGGCAGTGACAGTGGACATATCTGGCCTCATTCCCCAGACAGTCTCCCATCTTTCCTCCCCCTGTACAGTCTCTTCAACATGGCCCTCCGGACAGTCTTTCATCTTTGCCCTTTGGGTCCATCCTCCAATGACCATCCCAGTCCTACATCCGTCTCACCCGTCCGTCCTGCCCATGTCTCCTGGGCCCAACCTTGGCACAGTGTGTGCCACTGACACCCGGTATGGAGCAGTGAAGGTTGAAAAGGAAGATGAAAACAGCACCTACAGACTGAAAGGTCATGGATGAAGATAAACTCACTGAGACACACCATTTGTACACTGTCATAAAGCAGAATGGTCCAATTACACACTAGTAGGGACTTAATTTTGAAAAGGGAGAGGGTACTTCCAGCAAGTTGACCTTTTAATGAGCCTTGGGACATGATAATTCATGCAGATAGGGTTCCTGACATTTCTCATTGGGTGTATTGAGCCAGCATTAAACTGCCTGCCAATTCTGGAGAACAAAATTCCAAGCTTTGTACCCCCTGTCGAGAAACTGATTTTTGGACTAACATCAAATGATTTGCACCACCCAACCCCACCACCCACCCCCCCCCCACCCCACCACTGCCTGCTATGATTGCCACCATCGACAGAAGTGGAGACTCTACCCTGTTACAAGTTAGCTGTGAGTGTGCTGTGGAGGGTCAGGCCTAGAGCAGCTGATCAGAGCCAGCTGAAGCAGCCATCTTCAATCAGGGCCAACTGGGACAGCACGGTGGCACAGTGGTTAACACTGCTGCCTCATAGCGCCAGGGTCCCTGGTTCAATTCTGGCCTCAGGTCACTGTCCACGTGGAGTTTGTACATTCTCCCCGTGTCTGCATGGGTATCCTCCGGGTGCTCCGGTTTCCTTCCACAGTCCAAAGATGTCCAGGTTAGGTTGATTAGCCATGATAAATTGCCCCCTAGTGTGAGAGAGACTGGTCAGGGTAAATGTCAAATTCACTTAAAGAACAAAGAACTCAACTGTTTTGAGAGATAGGTAGAGTGAGCACTCGAGTGGTATTATTGCTAGAGTATTAACTCAGAAACTCAGTGAATGTTCTGGGGACTTGGGTTCGAATCCCGCCACAGGAATTTGAATTAAATTTTAAAAAACCTGGAATTAAGAGTCTACTGATGGCCATGAAATCATTGTTGGAAAAACCCTTTAGTGAAAGAAATTTGCCGTGCTTATCCAGTCTGGCCTACATGTAACTCCAGAATCACAGCAATGTGAACATAGAACTTGGAACACGACAGCACAAACAGGCCCTTCGGCCCACAAGTTGTGCTGATCATATCCCTACCTACCAGGCCTATATATAACCCTCAATCCCATTAAATCCCATGTACTCATCCAGAAGACCCCAGCGAGTTCGCCTCCACCACCACCAACGGCAGCCGATTCCACTCACTCACCAGTCTCTGAGTGAAAAACTTACCCCTGACATCTCCTCTGTACCTACTCCCCAGCACCTTAAACCTGTGTCCTCTTATAGTGACCATTTCAGCCCTGGAAAATAGCCTCTGAGAATCCACCCTATCTATACCTCTCAACATCTTATAAACCTCTTATCAGGTCACCTCTCATCCTTCATCTCTCCAGGGAGAAAAGACCTAGCTCCCTCAACCTATCCTTATAAGGCATGCCTCCCAATCCAGGCAACATCCTTGTAAATCTCCTCTGCACCCTCTCAATAGCTTCCACATCCTTCCTATAGTGAGGCAACCAGAACTGCGCACAGTACTCCAAGTGGGGTCTGACAAGGGTCTTATAAATATGGTTGATTCTCAACTGCCCTCCAAGGGCAACTAGGGATGGGCAATAAATGCTGGCCCAGCCAGCGACACCCATGTCCCAAGAATGAATAAAAAAAATTGCATGGGGTTATAGGGATAGGACCTGGGTGGGACTGTGGTTGGTGCAGACTCGATGGGCCGAGTGGCTCCCTTCTGCACTGTCAGATTCTATTGACATGACAAGGCCTGTGGACAAACTGCGAAGATTATAGGACAGACTAGGAAACTGGAGAATCCGGAGGAAACTCATGCTGACACGGAAAGTCACACCAACTCAATGACCATCCGAGATTGGAATTGAATTGAACCCGGGTCCCTGGCACAGTGAGGCTAACCACCGTGCCACCGAGCTGTTCTGTAGTTGGGAGATCCAGCAAGTGCTGTTAAAAAAGCACTATCGCCCCACTCACTCTGTCTCAAAACAGTCGAGTTCTTTGTTCTTTCAGTGAATTAAAATACATTTCACTGGGTTTGTAGATCTCCTGGGGATGGATTCTTTTATCTCAGACTTTCTCAACCAGACATTTTGCAGTCCAAAGAATAAACATACTTATTAAAAGTAAGGAGTCAAAGAAACATGGCTAATAAAAAATTCAGATATAAAAAGTCTAAACAAAACCCAGAAGTGGGCCAAAGACCTCCTCCACACATGGCAAAACACAGGTTGGGAAAAATGTAAGATTTGCTTTACAATGAAACATCCTGCTCCTTTTTTCAATGAGCTGACATGACAAATTGCAACACAAACCGCCAGTGCAAAAGAAGCCTGAGGTTTTGTTTTATTCATTCATATAGTAAGGGCAGCACGGTGGCGCAGTGGTTAGCACTGCTACCTCACAGTGCCAGGCACCCAGGTTCAGTTCCCAGCTCGGGTCACTGTCTGTGTGGAGTTTGCACGTTCTCCCCGCGTCTGTGTGGCTTTACTCCGTCTGCTCCGGTTTCCTCCCACAGTCCAATGATGCGCGGGCTGGGTGGATTGGCCATGCTAAATTGTCCCTTAGTGTCCAAAGATATGAATCGCCGGGTCAAAATCCTGGAGTTCCCTCCCTAACCGGCATTCTGGGTCAACCCACAGCACGTGGACTGCAGCGATTAAAGAAGGCAGCTCACCACCACCTTCTCAAGGGCAACTAGGGATGGACAATAAATGCTGGCCTAGCCAGTGGTTCCCATGTCACATAAATGAATTTTTAAGAAAGTGTAGGATTAGGTAGATTAGCCATGGGTAAGTGAATGGTGTTACGAGAATAGGGTGGGGGAAAGGGCCTGATAAGGCACTCTGTCAAAGAGAGACTATAAGAAGTCTCACAACACCAGGTTAATGTCCAACAGGCTGGACTTTAACCTGGTGTTGTGAGGCTTCTTACTGTGTTTACCCCTGTCCAGCACCAGCATCTCCACATCAAAGAGAGTCGGCGCAGATTTGATGGGCCAAATGGTCTCCTTCTGCATTGTAGCGATTCTATTCCATTCTATGTGGGCCCATCCCCGAGGGCGTTTAAGAGGCAATCACATTGCTGTGGATCTGGTGTCATATGTGGGCCAGACCAGGTAAGGACGGCAGATTTCCTTCCCCAAAGGACATTAGTGAACCAGATGGGTTTTTACAACAATCAACAATGATTTCATGGTCAACATTAGATTTTAATTCGAGATTTCTTTTAATTGAATTCAAATTTCACCCTCTACCCTGGTGGGATATTGCCAAGGCCTCGTTGCATTTGGACATGGACTGCTTCAGTTTTTGAGGAGTTGTGAGGTGGATCATCTACTCGGCACATCTGGCTGAAGATTGTTGCTAATGCTTTGGTCTTATCTTTTTCACAGAGGTGCTGGGCTCCTCCATCATTGAGGATGGGGATATTTGTGGAGCTTCTCCTCTAGTGAGGTGTCTAATTGTCCACCACCATTCACAACTGAATATGGCAGGATTGCAAAGCTAAGATCTGGTTGTGCTTAGCGCTGTCCATCACTTGTTGCTTATGTTGTTTGGCATACAAGTAATCCTGTTTTGTCGCTTCACCAGGTTGACACCTCATTTTTAGTTATGGCTGTCACTGCTCCTGACATGCCCTCCTGCACTCTTCATTGAACCGGGGTTGATTCCCTGGATTGGTGATAGAACGGGGGATATTCCGGGCAACGAGATTACAGATTGTGGTTGTGTACAATCCTGGTGCTGCTGATGGCCCACAGCACCTCATGGAGGCTCAGTCTTGAGTTGCTTTTATCTCCAGAATCAACGTCCTCTGAACTGTCTCCAATGCCACCAAATTCTTCCTTAAGTAAGGAGACCAACACTAGACTCAAAACTCTAGATGTGGTCTCACCAACACCCAATACAACACTCTATACTTGCGCCTTCTGCACCTCCCCATTAATATTGGGGATTGAGGAAGGAAATTTCAATGGTGGATTTGGCTAAATCTAGATCAAGCAAGCAAGGATGAAAGAATAGTTCTGAAGAAAGAACAGAACGTTTTGTGGAGTTCTAATAATAAAATAGACATGGAATGTTGGCGTGATATTTTATTTTAAACGGCGCAGCCTTCATGGATAATGTGTGACTGGTAACTGATTCATATTTGCTGCTAATTATTTTCATGACGTCCGTAGAACACTTCTTGGGGTAGTTAACAATTTCACACGTTGTAAAAAAAGATCTTCATGTCAGCGCACAACGTACCGAGACAGGGCATTGTGAAAGTAATATTAATAACCTCGGTGAGGAGAAATAGCCACGAGAAGGGTAAAGGCTTCCAACTAAACAAGACATTGTATTAAAAGAGGTTGTCTAGCTCCTCTGTGACACGGTCGATAAAAATAACGAGTTTCTGAGTCATGGGTTCCCCAAAGACCTTACATGTGTTCCCAAATTAAGCAAGGTTTGTTCAACAGCAAATGGAATGCCAAAATAGGACCCCTAAAGATAACTTCAGCCAGAGTCCACTGTCCAGATTACAATGTTACGGAATCCTGATACAAAGCAAACAGGTAAGATCTTGTGAGACTCTATGCCGCAGGTGAGAGCTGGTACGCATTAGATAGCTTACTGGAAGATCGCGAGTACACTAACCAACATTCTCAGTCCACAGGGAGTCTCGGAATGACGGCTACAATTTTCCCGTAAGTTGGTTGGATCGCTGGTTCCTTAATGCAAGGTGATGCCAGTGGTGGGGGTTCAATTCCCGTACCGGCTGAGGTTATTCGTGAAGGCTCCGCCTTCTCAACCTTGCCCCTCCCCTGAGGTGTGCTGATCCTCAGGTGAAATCACCACCAGCCGGCTTTCCCACTCAAATGGCAGAGCGGCCTGTGGTGCTTTAGTGACATTACATTTAAAGTCCATACAGGTGGTTTGGGATTTGAGTGATGGTGGGATGGATTGTAATCTTTCGATTAGGCACTTTACAGCCTTCAGGAACCCCAATTCTTCAGCTCAACATTGAGTTCAACAATTTGAGATCATAACCACAGCCTCCATTTCGATACAATTGTTTCATAAGAACATAAGAAATAGGAGCAGGAGTAGGCCATCTAGCCCTTCGAGCCTGCCCCGCCATTCAATAAGATCATGGCTGATCTGAAGTGGATCAGTTCCACATTCCCGCTTTCTCCCCATAACCCTTAATTCCCCTGTCTATCAGAAATCTATCTACCCGTGACTTAAATATATTCAGCGAGGTAGCCTCCACCACTTCAACGGGCAGAGAATTCCAGAGATTCACCACCCTTTGAGTGAAGAAATTCCTCCTCAACTCTGATCTAAACGGCCCCCCGCACCCTTATTTTGAGGTTGTGCCCTCTAGTTCTGCTATCCTTTCTAAGTGGGAAGAATCTCTCTACCTCTGCCCTGTCTATCCCCTTCATTATCCTGTCAGTCTCTATAAGATCCCCCCTCAGCCTTCTAAACTCCAACGAGTACAGACCCAGTCTATTTAGTCTCTCTTCATAGGCTAACCCACTCACCTCCAGTATCAGCCTAGTGAACCTTCTCTGAACTCCTTCCAAGGCCAATATATCCTTCCACAAATGCAGCGACTAAAACTGCACACAGTATTCCAGCTGTGGCCTCACCAGTATCCTGTACAGTTGCAGCAAGACCTCCCTGCTTTTATATCCTATCCCCCTCGCTATAAAAGCCAGCATTCCATTCGCCTTCTTGATCACCTGCTGCTCCTGCAGACTGGGTTTTTGCGACTCATGCACAAGGACTCCCAGGTCCCTCTGTACGGTAGCATGCTGCAGCTTTTTGCCCTTTAAATAATAATCCCTCCTACTATTATTTCTACCAAAGTGGATAACCTCACATTTGCTAACGTTATACTGCAACTGCCAGGTCCTCGCCCATGCACTCAGCCTATCCAAATCTCTCTGCAGACTTTCCACACCCTCCGCACAATTTGCTTTTCCACTCATCTTCGTGTCATCAGCAAATTTCGTTACCCTGCACTCAGCCCCCTCCTCCAGATCATCTATATAAATGGTGAACAGCTGAGGCCCCAGCACCGATCCCTGTGGCACTCCACTAGTCACCAACCGCCAATCCGAATAGCACCCATTGATACCAACGCTCTGCTTCCCTTTAGACAGCCAATCCTCTATCCACGCTAACACCTTACCCCCAACTCCGTGCACCCTAACCTTTTGCAGCAACCTTTTGTGAGGCACCTTATCAAATGCCTTCTGGAAATCTAAAAACACCACATCCACCGTTCCCCTCTGTCTACCACACGAGTCACATCCTCAAAGAAATCCAATAAATTTGTTAAACATGACTTCCCCTTCACAAATCCGTGCTGCGTCTGCTTGATCAAGCCGTTCTTTTCTAGGTGCCTCGCTATTTCTTCTTTGATGACTGATTCTAGCATTTTTCCAACTACGGACGTTAAGCAAACCGGCTTATAATTCCCTGCCTTTTGTCTGCTACCTTTTTTAAACAGCGGCGTAACATTAGCCGTTTTCCAATCTTCCGGCACTTCCTCGGAGTCCGGCGAATTTTGGTAAATAGTTAAGAGATTTTCCTTTGATTGCACTTGAGCAGAAAAGAACACTTAGATTGCGAATGTAATGATTTTAATGAGGCCCGGTGTTGTGGATCTCTTAGAATATGAGCTCCCAGATTAAGACACTAGTGGCTTTTCCAATCAGGGAGCCTGCATGTATACATCATGTGGGGTGTCTAGGTTATTGGAATTCCGGGCTTATAGGGTGGGATTTTCCAGATGCGTTCGCCCCAAAACCGGAAAATTCCATCTGGGGTCAACTGACCTTTGCATGGTCCGCTACCCACCCCTCTTGCCAGTTACAATTCCCATGGTGGGCAGGATGAAAAGACTCTCCCATACTCCATATGAGGAAGTACCTGTCTGAGTGTTGCTTGCTACGCTGATATAAAAAGGCACATGACCCAGATCTAGGGTCAGTGGGGCGTTGGCCAGAGATGTGTTCAGTCTCAAACATGGAGACAGCCTGTACCCTTCACTCTACGTATGTAGATGGTTACAAGTAGTTAATAAAAGGACTTACTGTTAACATGCAGAGGATAATGAAAACTTCCTTAATAGTCACATTCTGTAACTAACACCATCACAACAGATTACACATAGAAAAAAACACATTTTAAGGATCATTTTTCTTCCTTCCTGCCGCAGTGTTCCAGAAGCTCAATGTAAACTGGAGGAACACCATCTCACCTTACAATTGGGCACATTCTGCAAACCCAACTCCTCAACTCAACACTGAGTTTAACTATTCTCGATCATAACTAACAGCTCCATTTTGATTTCTGTTTTTTTGTTCCTTCATTTTCTTGTTGGGCAGTCCATAGTTCCCCATTTCTTTTCACCGTGGTAACACCAGACCCTTATACTGCACTTGCCCCTGAGTCATTAGCTCATGGATATTTGTTTTACTTCAAGTCTTACATTGCTCCAAGTCTTACAGGAAGTTACCTTATTCCCATAAATATAATGCTATTCTAGATCATGCCTATTACCGTATTAGCATTAACATGGCCCGAAGATGTGCAGATTAGATGGATTCGCCGTGCTAAATTGCCCCTTAGTGTCAGGGGGACTAGCTAGAGTAAATGCATGAGGTTATGGGGATGGGGCCTGGTTAGGATTGTGCAGATTTGATGGGCCAAATGGCCTCCTTCTGCACTGTAGGATTTTATATCTGTGTCTAACAACATTCTCAATACCCCATCTCCCCATTTCCAGTCCTTAATACTTGCATTTCAGGTGGTCCAGAGGTCCTATAACCCTTCCGCATCTCTTTGGCCATTCTGTTGGGAGAGTGGGAGACTCTGTTCTGGTTGTTCTTGGCTCGGAGGTTGGACAGGTATTCGGATACCCCTCTCGTCTGTTTCTTCCATTGTTTCATGTGGAACCACACCTGGTCAGTGTGAACGTTACTCTGATCCATGGTTGCTGTTACTCCCCATTGTTTCTTGCAGAGTGAACGAACATGGCATTCATTACCCTGGTGTTACTTTATCTTCTTCTTCCTCCATGCAGCCGCCTTGAAATCCCCTGAGGCTGAGGAAGAATGTTCCGGTGGTGAGAAGAAGCTTTAGTGGTAAGCTCACCTCTGTGTTTTGTTGTTGATGGTGAGAGGCTGGTAGCGGGTTGCAGTGTTCCTTGTGGTTGTGTCTTGCTGGGCTGGAAGTTGCAGTGTGTGTGCAATGGTTGATGCGATAACAAGCTGTATCATCGTTATAGTTGGAGGTGGAAACTTCTCACATTGCTGATCCTTCCCTGGTACCACTTCCAATGGAGGTGGCCATGGTAACCAGCTGGGCAGTAGATTGGTCCGACCACTGAGGCTTTCCAGAACCTGGAATGGGAATGGACAAACCTGCTTCACAAAGAGAGACTGAAGGTGAAAACCTGAGTCTCTTTAATGTTTGAGAACTTTTTACAGATGCACCATAGAAAGCATCATTTCCAGATGTATCACAGCTTGGTATGGCTCCTGCTTTGATCAAGACCGCAAGAAGCTACAAATGGTTGTGAACGTAGCCCAGTTCATCATGCAAACCAGCCTCCCATCTGTTGACTCTGTCCATACTGCCACTGCCTCAGGAAAGCAAGAAACATAATCAAGAACTTCACACACCCTAGATTCTCTCTTCCATTGGGGGGAAAAAATACAAAAATCTGAAAACATGTACCAACTCAAGAACAGCTTCTCCTTTGCTGCATCAGGCTTTTGAATGGTCCTATCATATATTAAGTTGCACTTTCTCTTCCACATTTTGTTTTTGTTTTTATTCCAATTCAATCCAATCCAGTCCAACTCAGAGTCCCAACAAGTTGAGACATTCCTGATCCGAGCTGACAAGACAGGGCTCTCACCTCCTGTCCTGGGCTTGATCTACGTGATCCAAGCTGATTGGAGCAGGCATAGCTCCTCCTCCAAGGCTTGATCTCATTTGCATCTTAGCCAAAAGGCCAAGGTGCCGCTTTTTAAAATTGCTTCAAATGAAGCTAAAATGTAATCTATTGACTTCAACCAAGCACAGCATGTTGATACTACACTTGATCTTAGCCAACTGTAACACTATATTCTGCACCCTTTCCTTTTCTTCTCCCCTATGTACTTTATGAATGGTATGTTTTGCCTGTACAGCGTGCAAGAAACAATGGCCACAATTCTCTGACCGTTCATGCCGGGGGGATTCTCCGGTCCCGCCATCAGCACACCCCTGGGTTCTCCACCGGCATGGGGTGACATCAATAGGAATTCCCATTGACAGCAGTGGGACCAGAGAATCCCGCCACCAGCAAACACCACGCCACCTCTCGCCGGCTGGGAGGCCGGAGAATCCAGCCCAGTACTTTTCACTATATCCCAGTGGCAATAATAAGTCAAATCAAAACAAATCAACTGAGAACTGTGCTGTTCTGGCTGACTAGCGACCATGGTGCTCTTGACATCTTCTACCTTGTGGAGGGGATTCAGAGTTAGCCAGGCATCCCAGCCCAGAGAGAGGGTGAGGCCAGCTATGAACGATGTACATCAGCCCGGAGACCTGTCTGCTGTCCCATGTTGTATCCTCTCCACTCTCCAGCTTCTCTTTGGCAAAGCATAATTCCTCCAAGCTACTTTGCAATGTCACACTCTGTAATTGTGCTTCTGCCAATTGTTTAAGCAAAACCTCATCCTCTTTATTGAGAACTTCCATCTTTATTCACCATTCTGGATCTTCGTCTCTTTGCTTCCCTCCAAAAGAGAAATACTCCTCCACTCTTACCCCCCACTTATTCCCCCTATCTCACCTCTTCTCCCCCTCCACTTCCCCTTTTCTACATTCTACTTCTGTCCCATTCCTCCCCCAACATTTTTATCTGTCACAGCTTACAACTTCTCTGCCGTTTGGCCATTCACACTCTCTCTGTGGACGGCCATTAGCAGCCTTTTCCCCTGGTTTCTGTGGCTATGACTGATCTTTCATTCCCTCCTCCTGCAGTATAAATATCTCCCACTTTCTATGCCTTTTAGCTTTGACGAAGAGTCATGTGGACTCGAAACGTCAGCTCTTTTCTCACCTTACAGATGCTGCCGGACTTGCTGAGATTTTCCAGCATTTTCTTTTTTGGTTTCAGGTTCCGCAGTAACTTGCTTTGATCTTTGTATCCCTCTCTGGAGATGGTTTTCCCAGGGGCCAACCAAAGATGCAACTGTTCCTTTCAACTGTGCAGTTAGTGTCTTGGACCTCACAGCGTCCTCCCAGAATAGTGAATGTTCACGAGTCCTTCTCTGAGAACCAATTCTTGTCAAGTGACCTGAGATTCATTTTGTTACATTTCCTCATGTTCCTAAGGAACAATCTCACATCTGAGGAATATTTGGAGTGTGTGCAGCTTTTTCACTAGGTTTCTCTTTTTGTTGCAAAGCTCAAGCAGTTTGTCTGGAGTTTTGTTGTCATTTAGCATCATCACACTGTGATTCTTTCTGCTGTTTTGCTATTCTGCTACTCAAGATATTCTTTATTCTGTCATTGGGTTACATTCTGTTTACCAGCTTAATCCTAAGAACAATTAACTGTTCCTTCAACTGTTTATATTCTTGTTGGAGTGGCATGGTGGCACAGTACTTAGCATCACCGTACTAGGGGACCCTGGTTCAATTCCAGTGACTGTCCATGTGGATTCTGCAAGATAAAGTAGCATTGCTGCCTCACAGCACCAGGAACCCGGGTTCCACTCCCCGCTTGGGTCACTGTCTGTGTGGAATTTGCACATTCTCCCCAATTCTGCATGGGTTTCTTCCCGTTTCCTCCCACAGTCTCAAGATGTGCAGGTTAGGTGGATTGGCCATGCTAAATTAGTGTCAGAGGTGTTAGCAAGACAAATAAGTGGGCTTACAGGGATTGGGTGTGGGTCTGATTGTTGTTGGTGCAGGCTCGATGGGCCGAATGGTCTCCTTCTGCACTGTCAGGCTTCTAAGATTTTAAGAGATTAAAAAAACTAGCTGCAACTCTGTCCTCTGTGTTCTTGTTCCACTGTGCTAAGGTGTGTGCTATGAGGTTTACAGCAGAAGGACATCGATTGAATTACCTCTAATCTGGCAGGTTCAAGTCTTAATCTCTGGCTGCTGCAGGTAAGTCAAGACTGCAAAGTAACAGGAACCTCCAAAGCAATGAGGAGTCTCTCCCACTCTTACCACCAGCCATTGCGTGTTTGGAATGATTTATAGGGTTGACAGTTAACCTGTTTGTGCTACCGAGTGCACACAACTTAATGGCCACAACATTTCACCACGGAAAAGTCAAGAACTGACTTGTACATCTTTTCTAAACTTTTATTTTTGGACTTACTCCTCATTCCTAATCTGTGAGTAAGTATGTGCATGCATTTTTGTTATTTTTCTCACGTTTTAGCAGCAAATGGGCTCACTCTTTCTTTAACTCAAGAATTGGTCCCTTTTTGAACATTTGGACTGGGAAAAGGCATCCACGAGGGAAGAGATCATTTTAAAATCAACCTGATTGTGGCCAAACAAGGAGATTGAATGAAGATGGGGAGCCTGTTCGTCCCCCACCACGGGGAAACATATCCCCTGGGAGTATCCTATCCAGAACCCATTACAAACAGAGGCTGGTGCTGGAAAAGCTTCTAGTCTCGGGGCAGAATATAACCAACTGGGAGTCCTCACCCAGGGACCGGTTGTAACAGTAATGTGACTGTGTGTTAGAATAGATTCCTACAGTACAGAAGGAGGCCACCCGGCCAATCCAGTCCACACCAACCACAATCCCACCCAGGCCCTAACCTCAAAACCCATTCATTTACCCTAGCTAGTACCCCTGACACTAAGGGACAATTAGCATGGCCAATCCACCTAACCCGCACATCTTCAGACTGTGAAAGGAAACCAGAGCACCTGAAGGAAACCCACGCAGACATGGGGAGAATGTGCAAACTCCACACAGATAGTGACCCAAGCTGGGAATTGAACCCAGGTCCCTGTTGCTGTGAGGCAGTAGTGCTAATCATTGTGCCACCGGGCCTCCCCTCAACATTTAATTCCTCAATTCTGTTTTCAGTCCGTTGGTTCATCTTTCACGTTCACTGCCTATTACTGCGATTGTCACGCCACAATTAACCTATTGTTCTAAACAGGTTAACAACAACGTTAAACTAACACAGAAAATTCATACAATCCGTAGCAGGTTATAGGTGGTCTTGTGGCGCCGAGGGTTAGCGTATCTGCCTCTGAACCAGAAGCTCCGGGCTCGAGTCCCAACCCAGGACTTGGTGGCCAAGGAAGGTGCATTCATAACGCGGTCAGACAGGGTGAGCGTCAACCTGCAAATCCTCCCCAACACGCCAATAGCGGTAAGAGCGGAGGAGACTCCTGGTCAGCCATGCTTGATGTGGCGTGGCGCCCCTCAAGCTATAAGTCCCTGGTGACAGACTAGCCACCTGTTCTAGGAATTACTAGCTATGGAAACAGATGAAAGTCTGCCTTAGTGCACCAATAGGCATAGGAGGAGAATTGGGACATTCTGTTATGTAATAATAACAGGATGAGCATGAACACAACTCACTGGGCAGAATTGTCCCTAAAAATGACTAGTGTCACAACAGCGAGAAAACAGGAGTGATCTGCACCAGTCTCTCAGACCACAATCCTCCCACACCCAGTCGCTTTATTGGAGAGTTAAGAGTTCTGCTCCAGTACCCGGGGTGAGCTCAGTTTCAGAGCACTCAGGCACCGAAGGACGCCCTGATCTCACAGTGCACTGGGAGACACACACCTCCTTCCCCTGATCGACATTGGAACTCTTTTCCCAACATCAGCCATTGGCATCAGGACCTTGGGCCACCCCTCAGATGGTCCCCCCACCTGACCCCTGACATTGTAAACCCCGTCATGTACCTCCAACATCACTACCTTCATGATCCACCCATGCACAATCCCCGCCTCCACCATAAGAACCCTCCCCTACAAAGCATATCCCATCATAGAACACACTCAGGCCCCGACCTCCTCGGCACAGCCTTTGGCACACTGCGGTACCCAACTGCAAAGGGCTTTCCAATGCTGGAGTATCTGAATCCCTCTGGACGACGCTAACAAATCTATCAGTGTTTGCTTTCTAGGGTCCCCACATGGCAACTGATGTGTCTGCCTCTAGGTGAATGCCAGAACAGTGGGTTGAGACCCTGAAGTGGGCAATGATTGCCCTCTGAAGGATCTCAATTGGCACTGAGCTGGCATTGTGAGTCTTCCAGCCCTGGGGACAGTGGAACTCTCAATCCACACCCTAATCCAATGGAATGCTCACCCCTGCCTCCAAACTGAGGAGAGGGTCTACCCATTGTCATTACTAGTGAGGACACTGTATAACCAGCATTGAATGGAAGCATACATGGCAATAAATGGCTACAAGGGAACATATACAAAGGAGACGAGATAAAACCTATTTTCTCTGAAGTTCACTAATTCTAAAGCCACTCTTTGTACATCTGGTCTGTGTGTGCAAAATACCCTTCCACTTGAACTGCCAGGTGGTTGAGTCACCAAACCGCAGAGAGACTGAAGGCATCCAGCACTCCTTGTTGTATAGAAGGCCCTTTAATCCTCCTTCATTGACCATATGTAAATTCAGAAGATGGTGATGCTTCAGACGGAAATGCTTTTAATCCCCTGGGTACCTGGCACACCCTCTGTGAGCTTTAATAATTGCTTAATTGTAGCCAATTTATCTTGCGTAAGTGATTCACATTAGAATATTTCCCACTGCGATGCTTTCAGGTCCTCTTCAGCTCAGATGTTACACTTGAAATGCACGCAGCCCACTCGTTTAGCCGCCACGATCTGCTCTTTCAGCCCGTGGGACGCTGGCCTTATTTTCAGTAAACCTTCTCTTGATATTTGAATGTCATTAATATCATTATACCACAGGTGCACAGAAGAAAAGAGCAACTATGTGCAGAAGTAAAATATCGGTAATTGTTAATGACGCTGCATGCAAAATCCAATTTGCATGCAACATGAGAAACTTTACACACCGCAGTCCAGCGATGCTGAATAATCAACTTCACTTCTTTCCCTCCCCCAGTGACTTCCTTTCTTCTCCAGAAAGACCTGATCCCTCTGCTACCTTACTTAAATGTCAATTTTTTTCCACAGTGAGATGTCTCACAACAGCAGGTCCAACAGGTTTGATTTGGAGTCACAGACTTTCAAAGCACTGCTCCTTCCATCAATTTGAAGGTTCACAGACACGGCCTATATAGACAGAGACTCAATTGCAATACAAATTACAGACTGGAATGTGAGGGGTGCTTGAAATGTGAGTTTTTACAGGTAATCAAATATTTACAAACAGTGCGAGCGGAGAGAGGGATAATCAGATGTTAAAGAGGTGTGAATTGTCTCAAACTAGGGCAGTTAGTAGCAAACCCAGGCAGTATGATGGGGGTAACAAGTAGTGTGACATGAACCCAAGCTGAGGGATCCTGGTACTTTAACCTGGTGTGGTGAGACTTCTTACTGTGCCCACCCCAGTCCAATGCTGGCATCACCACATCACAATTATATCCACAAATACCCAGACAGTTAACGTCTGTAGACTGCTGCACAGGTAAAGCCCATGGGAGGGGGAGTGTCACTACCTACCAACTAGAACTAGAATTTCTGGCTAACGTTTCCCTTCCCTAACACCAAAATCTTTGAAACAAACTACTACCCTGGCTGAGGTCCAATAAATCAGTATTGACCAGGGATTAGTGTCACAAGTAGGCTTACATTAACACTGCAATGAAGTGAAAATCCCAAGTCGCCACACTCCAACGCCTGTTCGGGTACACTGAGGGAGAATTTAGCATGGTCAATGCACTTAACCAGCACGTCTTTTGGACTGTGGAAGGAAATTGGAGCACCTGGAGAAACCCACGCAGACAATGTGCAGATTCCGCACAGACACTGACCCAAGGCCGGGAATCGAACCCGGGTCCCTGGATCTGTGGGGGCTGCAGTGCTAACCACTGTGTCACCATGATTGTGTGTGACCAGATAGATACCTGAAGGCTTTACTTACCTACCGACTAATTGGATTGGCTCCATTTTTCATTCATGTTTTATCAGCTGTTCCACAGCAGTAAACACATCGCTAAGAAAGGCCTTCGGAACAATTAAACAAATCTATTTGAAATGGTTGAGGGATGTGGCACAGTGGATAACATCCCTGCCTCTGAGCCAGAAGCTCCGGGTTCGAGTCCCATCCCAGGCCAAGGATGCTGCTTGGGATGGAACATTTAAGTTATAAGGAGGGGTTGGATAGGCTTGGATTGTTTTCCCTGGAACAGGGAAAACTGAGGAGCGACCTGATTGAGATGTTCAAGGTTAAGAGGGGCATGGGACAGGGTGGATGGGAGCAGCTGTTCCCCTTAGTTGAAGGGTCAATTACAAAGGGACACAAATTGAAGGGTGGGACATTTAGGGGGGATTTGAGGGAAGACCTTTTTACCCAGAGGGTGGTGACAGTCTGGAATGCGTTGCCTGGGAAGATGGTGGAGGCTGGATGCCTCACAAGTACCTGGATGAGCACTTGGCACATCAGAATATTCAAGACTATGGGCCAAGTGCTGGCAAGTGGGATTAGGTGGACAGGTCAGGACCTTTCACGCAGACCTGATGGGCCGAAGGGCCTCTTCTGCACTGTAGTGTTCTGCGATTCAAATTCTGTGAAGGAATATTCCTAATGTAGTCAAACAGGTTGAGCGTGCCGACCTGCAAATCCTTCCAAACATGCCAAAGGCTGGCGGTAAGAGCAGGAGAGATCCTGGGCAGTCAAGCTTGATGTTGAAAGGCCCCTTCAAGTTATAAGCCCCTGGCAACAGTGTCGGGACCCGTTCGAAGGATTTATTGTTCTGGAAACAGACAGAAGTCTGCCTTAGTGCTCCACTATACGCAGAAAGAAAATTGGATTAGATCTAGAATGGCCTAGGAATATTAAGCCTGTCACTTCATGCTAGGTCTGAACTATATCTTCCACCGCCTTCAATCCTTAGTGTAATATCAGTCATGGGGAAAATGTTTGAAGCCATTATTAAAGTTGAGCTGACAGAGCACTGAGACAAATTCGAAGCAGAGTCAACACGGTTTTGCAAAAGGGAAATCATGTTTAATCAATGTATTGGAATTCTTTGAAGAAATAACCAGTGATGTTGATAAGGTGCTTCGTCAAAGATTATTGCTTAAAATCAAAGCTCATGCTGCAGTGGGCGGCATATTGGTATGGATTCAGCATTGGCTAGCTCACAGGAAACAGCGGGTAGGCATAAATAGGTCATTTTCAGGTCGGCAGAATGTGATGAGCGGTGTGCCACTGGGATCGGTGCTGGGGCAATTTACAATTTATATAAATGATCTGAATGAAGGAACCAATGACATTGGCCAATGACATAAAGATGGGTCGGAAAGTAAGTCATGAGGAGGACAAAAGGAGTTGGTTGAGTAGACAGAGACATGGAAAATGAAATATAGCATGATTTTCCATTAAAAAAAGTACATTATCTCAATGGTGAGAGATTGCAGAGCTCCGAGGAACAGTCAGGGCAGAGGAATCTGGGCGTCCTAGTGCATGAATTGCAAAAGATTAATATGTCAATGCAGCAAGTAATAAGCAAAGCTACTAGAATATTATCACTTATTACAGGGAGGTTATGTTTCAGTTGTACAGGGCCTTGGTGAGACCACATATGGAGCAATGCGCACATTAAGTGTTTCCTATTTAAGGAAATATGGAAATGCATTGGAAGCAATTCAGCGAAGGTTTAAAAGATGAATACTTGGAATGGGTTGTCTTGTGAGGAAAGATTGGACAGCCTGGGCTTGTACCTACTGGAGTTTAGATGAGAGGTGACTTGATTGAAGCATATAAGATCCTGAGGGAACTTAACTGGGTAGCCGTAGAGAGGATGTTTCCTCTTGTGGAAACACGGAGAACTAGAGGTCGCTGTTTCAAAATAAGGCATCGCCCGTTTGAAACAGAGGTGAGGAAAAAATGTTCAGAGAGTTGCAAGACTTTGAAATACTCTTCCTCGAAAGGAATATCTTTAAGGAAGAAGTGGATAGATTCTGGATAGGCAAGTAGATGAAGGGTTATTGGGGGTAGGAAGGAATGTGAAGTTGAGGTTAAAATGAGGTCAGCTATGATCTTACTGAATGACAGAACAGGCTCGAGGGGCCCAGTAGCCTACTCCTTCTCCTAATTTGTCTGTTCCTATGTCCACGCCCATTCTTTCCTGAGAAATGCAAGACTGATTCTTGGGATGGCAGGACCGAAATATGATGAGAGATTGAGTTGGTTAGGAATTATATTCGCTAGAGCTGAGAAGAATGAAGGAGAATGCATAGAAACTTACTGGATTTTACGGTCACACTCCACCGAAAACTGTAAAATCCTGCCTGAGGTCACCGGACCTTCCCACTGACTGCCCCTCGCCTGCTCCGATTCCCGAGGCAGGTGGGGCGGTTGGGTTTGTATGTTTTCAAGAAGGAGTTAGATTTAATCCTTGGGGCAAAGGGGATCAGAGGATATTTGGGCGGCACAGTAGCACAGTGGTTAGCACTGCTGCTTCACAGCTCCAGGGACCTGGGTTCGATTCCCAGCTCAGGTCACTGTCTGTGTGGCGTTTGCACATTCTCCCCATGTCTGTGTGGGTTTCCTCCGGGTACTCCGGTTTCCTCCCACAGTCCAAAGATGTGCGGGTTAGGTTGATTGGCCATTCTAAATTACCCCTTAGTCCCAGGATTCATAGGTTAGAGGGATTAGTGGGTAAAATATGTGGGGATAGGGCCTGCGTGGGATTGTGGTCGGTGCAGACTCGATGGGCCAAATGGCCTCTTTCTGCACTGTAGGATTCTATATGGGAGGGGGAGAAGGTGGGATTAGACTATTGAGTTGGATGATCAGCCATGATTGTAATGAATGGCGGAGCAGACTCGAAAGGCCAAATGCTCCTATTTTCTATCTAAACTTCCTCTTGAACCCCTTTACCCCCATCCCAGATACTGAGCAAGAATGTGGGATCTGCGATAATCGGATGGTGAATGGAGACCAGCGCTCAATGATTTAATTAAAAATATATTCAATGTAATAAGTTGAAATTGGATCCCATTTGTGCTAATCTAGACATCTCTTTAACTCTCTTCAATTTGGCTCTGAAACCTCCATTCTCAGATCACGATGATCCATAAATAAATAATCTATCTTTATTAAATTTATGTGATTATTAATCATTGCTCATCAATGTGCCCGTGGTGTTGTGGAGGATCTGAAATAAGGATATGAAACACAGAGAGGTGAGACAGCGGAATTGGCAAGCAATGCTCAGGAATGACAAAATAACCATTTTCATTTGAATCCGAGCCAACCTGGACAAAACAGGAAATCCTAGCAGGCGTTAGATGTGATGATATATCATAGTATGGGCTGTATGCATGTCTTTTAATGTTTATTCGTGGATTCTAATTGCAATTCTAAACTAACCCTTCCTTTGGGAAACTGACTGGGAATTAGTTGCATTGCTGGCTTCATGACGCCCCACCCAATCTTTCCCTTTACCAAAGTTAAAGTTCAGAGTAAAATGGATGTTCCACCCAATTCCATTGGTTTCCCACTCAGGGAGTGCCGTCCCGTGCGTACAAAGAACAAAGAACAGTACAGCACGGGAAACAGGCCCTTTGGCCCTCCAAGCCCGCACCGCCCATTTTAACACCCAGTCAGTGCCTTATTCAAGTCCTTCTTCTACCTACTTTTGTCTTTTGTCTACATCTAGTGGACTCCACAATAAAGGGGGTGCAAACTTAGGGAATTATATGTGCGCCAGATTAAGGGAGATCCAATTTAGGGACAATTTATTGACACCAATCAGCCTATAAGCACGTTTTTGGGGTGTGGGAGGAAACCGGAGCACCCGGAGAAAACCCACGCAAGCACACAGAGAATGTGCAAACTCCCACAGACATTAATCCAAGCCAGAGATCAGTGATAGTTACTGAGCTGCCGTGTTGGCCGTCAATTGGTCCAGTTTAAGCGTACGCTAATGGTGTAGATTGTTGCCTGGTGTGTTCATTGTGCACTGGATCAGCCTTTAAAAATGGCGCCCGCATCATTGATTGGCTGATTTGATGACAGGGCAGGTGAACCAGAGGCTGCCCACCAGTAATGGCACCCCTGGCCTGCTTTCTATCTCTTCAAACTCCGAAGTGGCAAAAAAAAAACTTGCCATTACTTTTGGCGAGCTCAATGTCATTTTTCCTGCCGAATCGCAGAATCCCTACAGTGCAGAAGGAGGCTATTCAGCCCATCGAGTCTGCACCGACCACATCCCACCTGGGCCCCAATCACCGTAACCCCACATATTTACCCTGCTAATCGCTCAAACCTACACGCCCCAGGACACTAAGGGTCAATTTAGCATGGCCAATCCACCTAACCTGCACATCTTTGGAAACTGGAGCACCCGGAGGAAACCCACGCCGACATGGGGAGAGTGTACAGTCTCCGCACAGACAGTGAGCCAAGCCAGGAATCGAACCCTGGTCCCTGGAGCTGTGAGGCAGCAGCGCTAACCACTGTGCCACCATGCCGCCCTAATGTCTGCCGATATTAGAGGAAAATCTCACCCCTTATGTTTGAACAACCTATGCATTGCTTTAATTGATCTGTACTGGGTGTTATGAAGGGGAGGTTAATCCCTTCTCTGAGAACTAACACTTAACCATTTAAAGAGGAGCACCTCCCTTTATAATCTGTTCAAAGTGTGTAAGAAACAGTACGATCTGCCTTTCAGCAATCTCTAGTGCTTAAATCAAAATAACTCCCTGAGAGTCTCTCTGTAAAATGAACAAGAAACACTTTATTTATCTAACAGTGAACAGGTTAACTAAACTATTAACACACCAAATAAAACACAATTCTAATGGAATGCTGTTTAGACAAATACAATTCTCACTTATTAACAAAAAAGTAGAATTTCTGTCGCTCTCTAAATTGCAACCATGTTTTTGTGCCTTCCAGAACCTTCTGGCTTCTTTCTTCTGTCTGGAACCTCTGTCTTATTTTGGTTCCTTTGCTTTTCAGATGAGGCTCAAAGCTATCAGCTGTGGCAGAGGGAGTGGCTGTTGTGTCAGAGAGCATTGTTGGCTTCACTAGTAAGATGAGACTTTCTTCTAAGACATAAATGTGGCTGTTACATTGACAGATAGCCATTATTGTGTGTCTCTGAGCTGAGAACTGACACCGATACTCCCGATACATCCCCACAATAGGACTGGTCCTCAGATTACCAAAACATCAGATTTATCTAATAGGCTAAGTGTCTATAGTTTAAACTGATTGGTCAAAATTCAAAAACAGTTGCCTTGGCACCACTACTGCCTGGCCTCTCGATACAATTATTTCACTCTGTGTACTGTATGCACCTACACTTCTGCTTTTGTTCAATGCTAAATACAGGAGAAAAAACTATCATTTAAATAGACCGTGAAATTGTACAACTCAGCATTTTTTGTTTTAACTTTACAAACACCAGTTGTAAAATGGAGGAAACCTTTATTGTCTGATGTTATGATAGGAAATCATCGTAACTGTTGATTTTAATAGCACGGTAGCACAATGATTAGCACTGCCTCGAGGCGCCAGGTTCCTGGGTTCAATTCCTGCCTGGGTGACTGTCTGTGTGGAGTTTGCACATTCTCCCTGTGTCTGTGTGGGTTTCGTCCAGGTGCTCCGGTTTCCTCCCACAGTCCAAAGATGTGCAGGTTAGGTTGATTGGCCGTGCTAAATTGACGCCAGTGCCAGGGGGATTAGCTAGGGTAAATACATAGGGGGATGGGGATAGAGCCTGGGTGGGATTGTGGTCAGTGCAGACTCAATGGGCCAAATGGCCTCCTTCTGCACTGTAGGGATTCTATGATTCTTTGAAAATCAGTTGACAAGAAAATGTGACTTTATTTATGACTGTTCCTTCTCAAAAGGAGACGTTGTTTGTTTGCAATGGCATGTAAACTTCTGGGGCCTGGGGAACTAAATTGTGTCTAAATTCATGATGCACCAGGCAGGTGTTGCAGAGGTGGGGTGACATGAGGTGTTTTGCACCAATGGAAGAGGTGAATTTGAACGATTCCCAAAACAGGAAATGCTTGTTAGTGAATAGTTGGGATAAAATTTGGAGAGTTAGTGTCTTTGGTGGCGCCGGAGTGTGGCGACTAGGGGATTTTTGCAGTAACTTCATTGCAGTGTTAATGCAAATCTAATTGCGACAGTAATAAATAAACTTTAAAACCTAGCTTGATATCATCAACAAACTCAGATATATGACTCTCTGTCTCTTCATCTAAGTCATTACTTGGAGTTTAGAAGAATGAGGGGCGACCTTATTCAAACATATAAGATCCTGAGGGGGCTGGACAGAGTAGACGGTGAGATGTTTCACTAGTGGGAGAGTCTTGAACAAGATAAAGGGGCGGTCATTTAAAACTGAGATGCATAGAAATTTCTTCTCACACAGAGTGCTGAATCTCTGGAATTCTCTGCCCCAAAGGGTGGTGGAGGCTGGATCATTAGAAGGATTTGAAGTGGAGGTGGATAAATATTTTGATAGATCGAGGGATAGAGGGCGATGGAGAAATGGCACAGGAAAGGAGTTGAGGCTGGCAGAGGTCAGCCATGACTGTAATAAATGGCAGGTCAGGCTTGAAGGGCCTGGCAGCTTCACTCCAGCTTCTACTTCTTGTGTTCTTGTGCATTAATATTGTCAATAGATATGGCCCCAGCACCCTTCCTTGCAGCACTCAGAGGGCAACACAATGATGGCACAGTGCTTAGCACTACTGCCTCACAGCACCAGGAACCTGGGTTCAATTCCCGGCCTGGGTCACTGTCTGTGTGAAGCCTGTAGGGTTATGGGGATAGAGCCTGGGTGGGATTGTGGTCAGTGCAGACTCAATGGGCCAAATGGCCTCCTTCTGCACTGTAAGAACTCTATGATTCTCTCCGTGTCTGCATGGGTTTCTTCTGGGTGCTCCGGTTTTCTCCCACAATCCAAAAGACGTGCTGGTTAGGGTGCACTGGCCATGCTAAATTCTCCCTCTGTGTACCCGAACAGGCACCAGAGTGTGGCAACTAGGGGATTTTCACAGTAACTTCAATGCAGTATTAATGTAAGCCTACTTGTGACGATAATAAATGAACTTAAACTCCAATATTCATTTTACCTTAAAGTAAAGACATAAATCCAAAATTTTCCCATTCTGCTGCCATGGGAATTGTAGCGGGTGAGAGGCAGACTATGGAAAGATCTGTTGACCCTGGGAGGTATTTTCCAGTTTTAGGGAGAGCGAGGCTGGAAAATCCTGCTCAACAAGTTTATAAACATCATAATTGTAACAAAGAGTTGTCTCTTACATTCTGAAATCACACACCCATTCCTGATCCGTTTGTGATTTGTAGATTTTAACTGTGATACTGTGATTGATTTATTGGCAGACTGTACTTGTTACAAAGCTCAATAAACATCATCCATTTCGCTGCTTAAAATAAATCTTTTACCCTTTTTGTTTAACTCCAATTCTTAAACAAAATGGATTTCCTGCTGATCTCAGGTAACAAATCCTGCAGCTATTCATCAGAATTAGACCCAAAATGATTTATTTCTCTGACACATTGCTGGGTTTCCAGTTATCCACTGGTATTGTCTTTTTGTACGCATGGAATGAAATCAGGCTGGCTATAAACGCAATTCCCCTAACTTCTTTTCTCAAAGATTCTGTGATGAAATCCATTGCGAGCCAGAGCTGTCTTTCAGAGGAGTACTTAGGACTTAGATAATAATCAGAAACAATGAGGTATTAATGAACATTTAATGACCAATTCTGGAGTCGCTATTTTGCGGTGTATTCAATCCCTAATTATATTCTGTACAATGAATCAGTGTCTTTGTGATATGGTCTGTTCTTGTGCTGTGTATTCTATATAATCCTATTAAATGGGGGTGACACGGTGGCACAGTGGTTTAGCACTACTGCCTCACAGCATCAGGAACGTGGGTTCAGTTCCCAATTTGGGTCACTGTCTGTGTGGAGTCTGCACATTCTCCCCGTGTCTGCAAGGGTTTCCTCCAGGCGCTGCGGTTTCCTCCCACAGTCCAAAAGATGTGCTGGTTAGGTGCATTGGCCATGCTAACTTGATCCTAGTGTCAGGGGGACTGGCTAGGGTAAATGCATGGGTTACAGGAATAGGGCCCGGGTGGGATTGCAGTCAGTGTAGACTCGATGGGCTGAATGGACTGTAAGGATTCTATGGACTTTTTGGTATTGTTTCTTGCGCACTATACAGACAAAGCATACCAGTCATAGAGTACATAGGGGAGAAGGAAAGGGAAGGATGCAGAATATAGTGTTACAGTCTAGCTAGGGTGTAGAGAAAGATCAACTTAACATGAAGTAGGTCCATTCAGAAATCTGATGGTAGCAGGGAAGAAGCTGTTCTTGGGCAGCACTCACCCAACGGCAGATGAGGGGCTTGCTGTATGGGAAGTGTTGGGTCCATTCATTCATTTGAAAAGATAAGAGAGCAGCACTGATATAAGTTTTAAAATGGTTTTCTTTTATTAAACAAAACTTGAAAAACTAACATGACAGGAGCAATAGAAAGTGAACTTAGAGATTGGCTTCTCAACCAGACTCTCTAATCTAAGAACTGAATTATACTGAACTGAACTTCAACATAAAACTGAACATACACACTGTATCAAAAATATATTACAACCCTTATCTCATTATTGGAAATGTTTTTCACAGGCTGTCTCCATCTAGCAAAACAATCCTTGCAGCTGCTGTTGTTTGCCTGCATTGTGTACCCTTCAGGAATGCAGTCAATTTTTAGCTAACCCATCATGCCTTCCAATTCTACACAAAGTCAAGCTGGCTACAATCATTCAGCTGAGCAGAGTTAGTTCCCCTACAGTCTAGCAATTAAATGTCATTGTGCATAGGCAAAAATATCTTAAAATGAAGTCTTTGAATTGACTAAAGCAAATAGGGCTACACATACACTGGATCCCTCAGGGACCGTGATGAATAAACACTGGTGCATTTGCATGAAGGCTTCAGATGGGGAGTCAGGGAGCCTGGTGTTGAAAGATGACTTGATATTGAGAAGAGAGAGGCCAGCTGAGAGGTTGCCCCCTGCCCTTGCTGCTGACCCTTCTGCTCCATGACCCCCTTCCCACACCTGTGCCTGGGTCTGAGGTGGGTGTAGAAGTATCCAATAGCCACCATCTCCCCACTGTTGAGTACAGAAAACCTGCTGGCCTCTAATTGGCTCATCAAGCAGGACTTGCGCCCTTAGCCTGAGTGGGCCCGAAAAGTAGTGACCTTCCCTACTTGAGATGGCGTGGGCCCTCAGCTGGAGGCTCAGATCACTGTCAGTGTAACAAAGTTCCACCTCTGCTGCTAAAAGATATAGTTGAGAGCAGTGGCTGGATTGACCCAATCAGAGCTGGAATATTTACATTGCCCAATGTCTGGGAACTCATTTAGTTTGTACCCCATTTAAAAGTCTCAGGTTTTGGGTTCAATTCCTGACTGGGCTCACTCAACCTCCCCTTTCTCCAAAAAAATGTACACTCAGGATTGGATTGTTGCATTGCCTGCCTAAAAAGTAACAGGAACCAACAATGAATTCAATAGGCTTTTGATACTAAATGAGTCCTAATTCCACACTTAACATCTTTCTCTTCACTGTGCCTGAGATCCTAAATATAAATATATTAACTGGATTGGCCATGATAAGTTGCCCGAGTTTCTTAGGGATTCGGAGGGTAAATATGTGGGGTTTCAGGGATAGAACCTGGTTGGGATTGTGACCGGTGTAGGCTTGAAGGCCAAATGGCCTCTTGCTGCACTATAGATTCTATGATTCTACATATTGACTCTCACTAATTAAGCATTCCTTTGAACTCATAAGTATACAGTCATTGTGCCAGGGTCAATTTTTCAATGTGGTATTAGTATTTCAGAATGTGGAGGAAGTAAACTATAGAAGGTCTTATGAGGAAAGGTTGAGGGAGCTGGAGGAGGATGAGAGGAGACTTAATAGAGGTTTATAAGATGAGGGGGATAGATAGAGTGGACATTCAGAGACTATTTCCACGGAGGGATGTAGCTGTTACTAGGGGGCATAACTATAACATTCATGGAGGGAGATATAGGAGGGATGTCCAAGGTAGATTCTTTACTCAGAGAGTGGTTGGGGTGTGGAATGCACTGCCCGCTGTGATAGTGGAGTCGGACACTTTAGGAACTTTCAAGCGGTTATTGGATAGGCACATGGAGCACTCCAGAATGGTAGGGAGTGGGATAGTTTGATCTTGGGTTTGGACATAGCTCGGCACAACATCGAGGGCCGAAGGGCCTGTACTGTGCTGTACTGTTCTATGTTAGAATTGGGTGGAATGGAAAGTCTCAATATACTGCTACTAGTCACGGGGTTGAATTTCCAGTTTCTTCTCCCCACATTTGGCAGAAGATCCGTAAAGACCAAGGCAAAAGGTGTGAATGGCATTTCTCAGCACTTACCACAGCTCTCTCACTCTTATAGAAGGGAACTGAAATTCAACTCCAATGTTCTGCCATGAAGGTGGTAGCAGAAGGTTGGGAATAAGCTAAGGCTAAACTCCTGGGCTATCACTTTCAATCTCCAACTCTCTGCATCATCTCCTATTTTATCAGTGCTATGTTGATATAGATAGATGTTAAGACATGGAACTAGAATATTTGATCCAACCAGTCCATGTTGGCATATACCATAGAACTATAGAACAGTTATGGTGCATAAAGTGGCCATTCAGCCCATCATCACTGCTCTGACCAAAGAAGGGAAGAAAGAAATTTGACACTTGTTTTAATCCCACTTTCCAACACCTGGCCCACAGCCTCGCAGCTTACAGAGCTTCAGGTACAGATCCAGGTTCCTTTTAAGTGAGTTGAGCCTTACAGCCTCAATCACCAGTGAATTCAGACACCAACCGCCCTCTGGGTGAATAAGTCTTTCATCGTGCTTTCTCTAATCATTTTACCAATCACCTTAACTCTGTACTCAACCCTTCAACTCGGGAAAACTAGTCTTTCCTGTGTGGTAGCATTGGCCATTTTGGTGGCCATTCCCTGGGGGCCACATGAGCGGGCTGAACCCTATGAAACATTGAGGAGGCCAGGTGAAAGGGTGTGTATCCCAGGTAAGGGAGGGTCCTCAGTTGGAGACTGGGGGAAGTGTTGTATAGTCACATTGTTATCTCTCTCTGGCCCTTCATTGTAGTTATCTACTTACTGTCGGCAATAAATCCTTTCTTACTTTGAACCACATCGAGTCCCCCTCAATTTATTATATCCTATCTACCCTATCTAGGCCTCTCCTAATTTAGTGCACCTTACCACTTAGCCTCCTCTGTTTTAAGGCAAACTACCCCAGCCTATCCAATCTCTCCACGTGGCTGCAATTTTCAAGTTCTGGCAACATTCTTGTAAATTCCCTCTGCGCTCTCTCCAGAGCAATGATGTCCATCCTGCAGTGTGGAGACCAGAAATAAACACAAAACTCCAGCTGTGGCCTAACTAGTGTCTGATTTATTTCCATCATTACAGCCCTGCTTTTGTACATAGAATAAAGGAAAGCAGTCCATATGCTATCTTTGACCACCTTGTACACCTGTCCTGTCACCTTCGAGGAGCTGTGAAAACGTACTGCAATGTCTCACACTCCCTCAACTCCTCTCAATACCTTCCCATTAATTGAATATTCCCTTGCTTTGTTTGCCCTTTCTGTACACGCCACACCTGCCACACAAACTAACTCCTTTTCCCATTTGATTTTAACAATTTATGTTAATGTAACATATTAGTTGCTAACCTTGTAAAGTTAAACTTTATTTATTAGTCACAAGTCAGCTTACAGAACCATAGAAAATTACAGCTCAGAAACAGACCTTTTGGCCCTTCTTGTTTGTGCCAAAACCATTTTTTGCCTAGTCCCACTGACCTGCACTTGAACCATATCCCTCCACACCCCTCTCATCCATGGACCTGTCCAAGTTTTTCTTAAATGTTAAAAGTGACCCCGCATTTACTACTTTATCCAGCAGCTCATTCCACACTCCCGCCACACTCTGTGTGAAGAATCCCCCCCTAATATTCCCTTTAAACTTTTCTCCTTTCACCCTTAACCCATGCCCTCTCATTTTTTTCTCCCCTAGCTTCAGTGGAAAAAGCCTGCTTGCATTCACTCTATGTTAACACTACAATGAAATTTCTGTGAAAATCCCCCAGTCGCCACACTCCGGCGCCTGTTTGGCTACACTGAGGGAGAATTTACACAGCCAACGCACCTAACCAGCATGTCTTTTGGGCTGTGGGAGGAAACCAGAGGACCCAGAGGAAATCCACGCAGACATGGGGAGAACATGCAAACTCCACACAGTCAATGACCCAAGCTGGGAATCAAACAGGGTTCCTGACGCTGTGAGGCAGCAGTGCTAAACACTGTGCCACCATGCCGACTATTTCTCTATTCCTTGGTTCTAGAATTCCAAAACAACTGTCACAGCTAACCTTAAGAAAGGATATAGGCTTTGAACCCTGCCTTACTGCCAGAACCATAATCAAAGCAATCATCTCTCCATTCACTAACCTCAAATTTTATGCTTTCTGGAGGTGGTTTTTTTTTCAAAAGAAATTTGCTGTAATTGAAGATAATTTAGTAGGAAGAGCAGAGTAACAGTAATACGCCACTGTGGGGTAAGCCCTTTCATCATAAAGGGCTCAGCACTTTTGATTTCCATTAAATCAACAATGATATTAAAGTGCTATTAGTCAGATTGTGGACACTTGGGCAGATTGGAGCGACCTTAAAAAAAAATGATGATCTTGAAGAAAATTAGCATTATTGTCAGAGCTTCGCGGCTTATCAGAATACTGAAATTGCGTATTGATTTCTCCACGAGTTTAAAAACAGTTCTTTTTCCCTTGATTATACCTTCAGTACAAGAGATTTAAGTTCCTTTCTTTGAATTGCTAAGCCAGGAAGGCTCTGTCACTCGCTCTGCTCAATGGTGTCTGTCAAGATCCCAGAGTATTTCATCTTCCGTCTTTGACAAATTATTTCATCTAACTTTCAAGCCTTTCGATGGCAGATTGCCCGCCTGACTACCTGGGATTGTTGCTTGGATGCAATTACGAAGACATCAGGATAAATGTTAAAATACGTGCCCTTGCAAACAGTCCCCAAACATAACACAGAACAAAATGGCACGCTGCCTGCGATTTTCTATGAATGTGGAAAGTTACGTTTCATGAATGCGCATTACCAGCACCAGGATCTTGTCTGCAGGGACTCTTGAGTTAAATTTACACTGCAAGGTGTTACATTTTCATTTCTTGTTCCTTTTAAAATTAACTTATCCTTTCTTGCCTTTCTCTCCAATTTCTCTCTAGGGGACTAATTTAAAACTGGGATTTCATAGAATCATGGAACCCGACAGTGCACAAAGAGGCCCTTCGGCCCATCGAGTCTGCACCGAACACAATCCCACCCAGGCCCAACCCCCATATTATACCCACTAATCCCTCTAACCTACGCATCCCTGGACATGAAGGGGCAATGTCTTAGCATGGCCAATCAACCTAACCCGCACATCTTTGGACTGTGGGAAGAAACCGGAGCACCCAGGGGAAACCCACACAGACACGAAGAGAACATGCAAACTCTACACAGTCAGTGACGCGAGCCAGGGAGTCAAACCCAGGACCCTGGAGCTGTGAAGCAGCAGTGCTAACCACTGCGCCGCCCACTATGGGTGGCACAGTGGGTTAGCATCGCTGCTTCGTGGTGCCAGGGATCCGGGTTCGATTCCCAGCTCTGTCCCTGCAGAGTTTGCGCATTCTTCTCGTGTCTGCGTGGGTTTCCTCCGGGTGCTCTGGTTTCCTCCCACACTCCAAAAGACATGCTGGTTAGGTGCATTGGTCATGCTAAATTCTCCCTCAGTGTACCTGAACCAGGCGCCGGAGTTTCCAACTAGGGGATTTTCACAGTAACTTCATTGCAGTGTTAATGTAAGCCTACTTGTGATACTAATAAATAAACTTAAACTTAAAACTTTCCGGCCATGCCCACTTCAAAACCGGAAAGTCCTGCTCAAGTTCAATGGACCTTTCCATGGTCCTTCCCCGCTCACTATGAAAATCCCCCTGCTAAATCCAGGGGCAGCAAAGGCTCCAGAATCTGAGCACTGCACTCAATGCCCTTTTTCCACATCCGTCCTGCCCACCTGCAGCCACTTTGACTGGGACATCCCACCTGAGGCAGGTGGGGCATCAGTAGAGTATTCTGTGAGACCAGGGACCCCAACACTGTTCAACCGTAACAGTCAGTGGCATGGTGGTATTGTCACTGGACCAGTAATCCAGAGACCCAGGGTTGTGGTTCAAATACCAGCATGGCAGCTGGTGAAATTTGAATTGAATATAAATCAGGAATTAAAAGTCTAATGGTGACCGTCTCAGTAATGCCCTTTAGGGAAGGAAATCTGCCTTCCTTGCCAGGTCTGGCCTACATGTCACTCAGGATCCTCAGCAATGTAGTTGACTCTTAAATGGCCTCAGTGATGAGTAATAAATGTTGACCCAGCCAGTGACACTCACAGCCCATGAATGAAGATGTTGGGGCAGAAGTAGGCCATTCAGCCCATTGAATTTGCTCTGCCATTCAGTGAGATTGTGAGTGATCTGATATGATAATCCTCAATCCCATTTTCCAGCCTCATTCCCGTAACCCTTAATTAGACCATTTAAACATGGAAAGTTGAATTAACATGAAGCGAATTGGCAACACAGATACTCTCCAGTTAGTTGTCACAGCGATTTAGTTCCTGCATCAGAAGTACGAAGAGGGAAGAAAACTAAGTTTCAGGGGATTGGTGTACGTCGACAGACAGCTGGACACAAGAGGGGGATTTTGCCATATTGCCCGCCACGGGAATCTTACAGGGCGGGGAGGAGGTTGGGGGGAAGTGGGGGGGGGTAAACCATGTGAAGGTCATCGACCTCGGACAGCACGTTCTGGTTTTCGAGTGAGCGTGGCTGTAAAATCCCACTCAAGGTGCCTCAAACACAAGATGCAATCGAGTATCTACACGCTTCGCACGCAGAGAGTGAGCTCAGTCCAGAAATAGTTGGTCATTAAGTCCTAAAGTGTGAGAGCAGATGAGTGAAGGCATCAGTTCCAAGTCGGGCTGGCATTTGGTCGTTTGATATTTTGACTTGCTCAGAGTTTTTTTTGAGTATTGCTGAAAAACAAAAGACAATTTTTTTCGGTTGAAGCATTTTGCACAAAGCAAACACCTTCTTACGCAAGGCTGATCGTATCCTTTCCACATAATATTGAGAAAGCGTACATATTTTACAGAAGGATGTGCATACAAACAAACAGTTGATGTCCAGGGACTTGAACCCAGCAGGAGTCAATACTGCTCAGAGAGAGAGAGAGAGTAAGGAGACTTTATTACCATACAGAAATTGCTTTGTGTTCAGTGTATTTTTCCCTGTAGAATGATTTTAGCAATTGAAATTAAAGTTGGCAAAACAGTCAAGTATTCATTCATCCTGATAAAGGTATTACTATTGAAATTTATGCTCTATCAGTGGTGATGCAGGGAGCAGGTAATTCTCTAACCACACTGCTCCAGTAGGGAGCCCTGCTCACAGAAGGTACAGCTTGGAGAATTGGGCTTACAGGGTATCATAATCATAGAATCCCTACAGTACAGAAGGTGGCCACCCGTTCTCCACTGACAACAATCACAGCCAGTTCCTACCCCTATAATCCTGTGTATTTACCCTGCTAATCTCACTGACACCAAGGGGCAATTTTTGCACAGCCAGTCCACCTAACCTGGGCTGTCGGACGTAACTGGAACCCCCAGAGGGGGTTTTCCATGCAGACACGAGGAGAATGTGCAGACTCCGCACAGTCACCCAAGCCCGGAATTGAACCCGGGTCCCTGGCGCTATGAGACAGCAGTGCTAAGCGATATGCCATCGTGCCGCCTCTAATTATTAGGGTAGTTCTCTAATTTCTGATCTGCACTGCATTGAGCCCAGTCTCCCCAAAGGGATGACAGAATTGCATTTATAATTCATTAAGGCTGTAATATGCTTTTAAAAGCAGATTTTGACGCTGATTATCTCGGCTGTCGATGAGGTTCTGCCTCAGTCCTGCCTTCTCCGAGCGCACAGCCGACACTGAGAGCTCTCCCTGCGCGGCAGCTGGTATGAGTTTCTCACTGGCTTCATACCTAATGTTGGCTGACGTTTCAAAACCTTTTTCAATCTGGGATGGTGCCAGGTTCGATACCTGGCTGAGCTCCACCTCACAAGCAGTAAGCAGACTAAATTGACATTAGTCCCCTTGGACTGAGAGGGTGTTTGTCAGGGTTGCTATCCAGTGTCGCTCACTGGAAAGTGGGCTGTGTGAACCATTGCTGAATTAATGATCATCCTTGACCCTGATCACTGAAGACTGGTTACAGCACGGAAGGAGACCATTCGGCCCATTGTTTCCATTCTGGCTCTCTGCAGGAGGAATTGTGCTTCTATGTTCCCTGTTCCCGTAGCCTTGCAAATTATTTCACTTCATAGAACCGTGGCAATACAGAAGAGGCCATTCAGCCCATCGAGTCTGCAGCCACTCTCTGACAGATTACTTTAATGCAGACCCTCTCCCCCTGCCCACCCTATCACTGACACCCAACATTTACCATGGCTGATCCATCTAACCTACATCCGTGGACACTAAGGAGCAATTCAGAATGGCCAATGCACCTAACCTGCTCATCTTTGGATTGTGGGAGGAAACTGGAGCACCCGGAGGAAACCCACACAGACACGGGGAGAACATACAAACTCCACATGGACAGTCACCCAAGGCCAGAATTGAACCCATATTTTGGTTTGAGATTTATTTGACGTACATTCTGAATAAACCAAATAATATGAGACGTGGGAAAGGCAGTTTCCTTTGGATGAGGACTATTAGGGAATTACTGTGGTTTTTAACCACATTACGTGTAAGGTTTCTGATGCTACCCACATCAGTGGATTTAACTAAACACAAACCATAATTTGTCCTTGTAAGATTTAAACTCACAACCTGTGGGTTGCTCATCGAGTACATTAACCACTGAGCTACTGAGTTTAAAGGAAAACCAAAGGACGTCAACCCCTTCACATAAGGAATCCTGCAGTTGGGCCAACAATCTTTTCTACGGGATTTTATGTGTATCTGAATCTTAAGGACAATGAAAGCACGTCGATTGGTAGATTAACAAAATCTTTGCACGTACATTCACTATCCTGGTGGAACTTTAGACATCTCTGAATTGGTTAAGACTTAATTCATACTTGTCACAATATATATTGTATATTATAACTATATTATAACATGCAGAATTTCAGGTGACAGGACCTTAGAACCTCTGCCACCTAGCAGGGTAAGGGCAGCAGACGTATGCTGACACCTACACCTGTAAGTTCCCCTCAAAGCCACAAACAGTTCCGACTTGAAATTATTGCCAAAATTTTACTGCCTCGCCTATCCGGGGATTGTAAGATCCCACCCGAGGCCAATGGAGAATGCCATTCTGTGAGTTTTGCCCTCCCCGTTTCTGGGCAGGCGAGGCTGTAACATTCCGGGCTATATCACCGGTCCTTTGCTGTTCCTGGGTCAAAATCCAGGATTCCTCCCCCAACAACACTGATGATATACCAGCACAGAAAGATGTCTCACAACACCAGGTTAAAGTCCAACAGGTTTATCTGGTATCAAACGCCACTGTTGAACCTGTTAGCCTTTAACCTGGTGTTGTCAGACTTCTTACTGTGTTTACCCCAGTCCAACGTTGGCATCTCCACATCTTGATATGCAGTGCATGGGCTGCAGTGATTCAAGGAGACAGCTCACCACTCCTCAAGGGCTATTAGGGACGGACAATATAAGTGCTGAGGTGGTCGTGCGGTGCAGTGCATGGCATCCCTGCCACTGAGCCCAGAGGCTTCGGATTTGAGTCCCACCCCAGGACTTGATGGTCAAGGAAGGTACATTTATAACATACTCAAACAGGTTAATTGTCAGTCTGTAAATCCTTTCAAATCATCAATGATTGGCTGTAAGAGCGGGAGAGAATCCTGGTCAGCCATGCTTTATGTGGAGGGGCACCCCTCAAGCTATAAGACCCCAGCAACAGACCAGCGAACTGCTCTTGGAATAGGAAACAGGCAGAAGTCTGTCTTAGCGCATCACTACATGCGGGAAGGGAATTGGAACTGGAACATAAATACTGGCCCAGTCACATAGAAAATAGGAGCAGGAGAAGGCCATTCGGCCCTCTAAGCCTGTTCCACCAGTCACTATGATCATCTCCGATCATCCAGCTCAATAGCCTGATCCCACTCCCCCCTCCCAGGTGGGATTCCATGAAAAAGTAATGAAGAAAAAGAGATAAGAATGTATGATTCCACAAATCAGCTTGAAGGAAATAAAAGATGATGACAAAACGTTTGAAGTTCAAATCTTTGAAAAGTCGGGTAACAGACCAGCAATGATGTGGCACAGTGGTTAGCACTGCTGCCTCACAGCGCCAGAGACCCAGGTTCGATTCCCTGTCACTGTCTGTGCGGAGCCTGTACATTCTCCCTGTGTCTGTGTGGGTTTCTTCTGGGTTCTCCGGTTTCCTCCGAAAGACATGCTGGTTAGGTGCATTGGCCATGCTAAATTCTCCCTCAATGTACCCGAACAGGCAAGAGTGTGTGGCAACTAGGGGATTTTCACAGTAACTTCATTGCAGTGTTAATGTAAGCTGACTTGTGATACTAGCAGATAATTAAAACAAAATAAGCAGTGCTTTCCAAGCGTAAGAGGAATTTTCTGAAGTGCCCCACTGGGGTGTCTTGTAATCAGTCAATCTCACTCAACCAATACATAGGCTACGAAAGACAGAAAAAGAGTTTTATTTACTAATGCATGCATCAGGAGAGAGAACAGCTGGTTAGCTCCATCTATTATCTCTGATATAACATTACAAACTGGAATTTATATACTATTCTGAACACTTCAATTCTCCATCCAGTCTGTCATCCAAACTGGAGGGTACAATTACAATATTACACATTATTACCTTAGCCAATAATGTTCCACCTGTCAACAGGATTGAGAGATCATTAGCTCATTGCACCTGAAGATTCCTTCCCATTACCTAGGAAACCCTAACACATGTAAACCCAGTATATCCAAGGCTACCGTTAACATCTGCAAATTTTAATTGACGAAAGGAGTCATTCTCTTGCTCGAATCAGGCCTCTCTTATCAGCTTAAGAGACAGCACCAGTCTCACCTGCCAGATGCAAATGCACTCCCAAACAGTCTAGACCCCAATTAAATTTGATAAGAAGAACTGCCTTTCTATACTCCATTGTATTAAAAGAATGTGATCTGCCTACCACTGTGTTTCCCATCATGCTGAGCATTCAGATTGCAGCTGGCCAAGGCGTTGAATTCATATATATGTGAAAAATACAGTTCAAATTCGTAATACTTGGTTAATGTGTGTTTATACAGTCTATAATACTGTTGCATATATTGTACAAGGCACATTGTGAATTCTCACTATATATAAGGCACTTTATAATTACCTTAATCTAGCCTACTTATTGTCGTAAATGTAAAATGAAGGGCTTCTATAATACAATTTACCCTTCTTTACCAAGGCACTGGATGAGGACTGCCATGGAACTAAGTATTGATGGGACTATTCATTTGGCAAGTTCTGCAGTTCACAATAGAACGATTATAGAGCCATCACAGATCATTGGGTTTTATCCTCATACTGTCTGAGCAACTGTTAAGCGCACAGCTTGAAGTTCAGACAGAGAAGCACACCTCACTCTGTTAACTCATTCCCTGGTTTTATTTCCTCAAGACGCCTTCTGAGTCCATAATTTACTAGAATCCCCCCAGTGCAGAAGGAGGCCATTCGGCCTATCCAGTCTGCACCGACTGTCCGACAGAACATTCAGTCCCCGTAATCCCACATATTTACCCCGTTAATCCTCAGAGCCTACACACCTTGGGAGACTAAGGGGCAACTTAGCTTAGCCAATCAACCTTCTTACTATCAGGATCGGTCACAACAGGTTGAGTAGTGTCAGCTTGTACGAGTTGAGCATGGTTTGAAAGGATGACTAAAAGAAAGGAAAGGTTTTTCTTTCATTCAGACAGCTGAAATATACTGATTGTGGAAACTTTGATTTCAATTATTAAATCTGATTTTAGCCAGTCATAGACAGAAAGGAGACCATTACATCCCCTAGCTTGCTCTGTCGTACTTAGGAATGAGAAGGGGGTCGGGCCGTATCCAAGCTCTGAGCAGCACAGATTTCTGTAACACACTCCATATTGAACTTTCAATGATTAGATTACCCAGGCCATCAGGCACTAGGAGCCATAATCATCAAGAGACCAGCAGAGTTAATGGGTTTGTCTATACTAATCCGTCAGAATTAAATCAGTAAAACCTCCACTGAGCAAAGAAAACACACAGCTCCCTTTGTGGTCTCTATTATACATCAACCGGTGTCAAAACGGAGTCATGTCTTTGTTATCGCCAAGGAAGGAATACTACGTGTGTGCCAAATGACTTCATGCGTCTCACTGAAGCTGAAGGGCCTGCAGAGAGTGGATCTGGGGAAGATGTTTCCATTAGGAGAATCCGAGGGCACAGCCTCAGAGTAAAGGAATGACCCTTTAGAACCGAGACAAGGAGGGATTTCTTCAGCCAGAGGGTGGTGAATCTGTGGAATTCATTGCCAGAGAAGGCTGTGGAGACCAGGTCATTGAGTGTATTTAAGACAGAGATAGGTAGGTTCTTGATTGGTAAGGGGATCAAAGGTTATGGGGAAAAGGCAGGAAAACGAGGTTGAGTAACTTATCAGACATGATCGGATGGTGGAGCAGACTTGATGGACTGAATGGCCTCATTCTGCTCCTATATCTTATGGGCATATGCTATAATATTCACTTTCCCTGCCCTTATCTTCAGGTTGTTCTGAGCTGAGCTAAGCTTGGCTTTGATCCCCAAATATTTTATTCGTCTCCCCACAAGTTAGACTCAGAGAAACAAGAGGAGGCCATTCAGCCCCTTAAGCCTGTTCCAGCATTAAGCGAAGCTATGGCTGGCCTGTGAACCAACTTCAGATCACAACCTTTGAACCCAAGGCCGCTCTGATGAAGGTCAAACAGCCTCGAAACGTTGGCTCTATTCTCTCTCCACAGGCGCTGTCAGACCTGTTGTGATTAATAAGTACTTACTGTTGAACTGCTTAAGGTTATGAATACCTTAAGAAGAACTATGTGCAACAGTTTATATGAGCCACAATGGACATGGCGAGAGATTTTTCTTTTATTCATTTGTGGGACACAGGCATCGCTAGCTGGCCAGCATTTATTACCCATCCCTGGTTGCCCTTGAATTCAACGGCTTGCCAGGTCATTTCAGAGGGCAGTTGAGAGTTAACCACATTGCTGTGGCTCTGGAGTCACATGTAGGCCAGACCAGGTAAGGACGGCAGATTTCCTTCCCTAAAAGGCATTAGTGAACCAGATGGGCTTTTTCGACAATGGTTTCATGGTTGTCAGTAGATCCTTAATTCCGGATATCTCTTAATAAATTCAAATTCGATCACCTGTTGTGGCGGGATTTAAACCCTGAACTATATCACCAGAACATTAGTTGAGTTTCTGGATTAGTATCTAGCGATAATACCACTAGGCCATCACCTCCCCCTACTGAACTATGAATACCTCCATGAAAACTACATGCAAGATCTTATAACTTTCTTCTCTGGAGTGTAGGAGACTTAGGGGCAATCTTATAGAGGTTTATAAAATAATGAGGTGCATAGATCAGCTAGATAGTCAACATCTTTTCCCAAAGGGAGGGGAGTCTAAAACTAGAGGGTATAGGTTTAAGGAGAGAGGGGAGAGATACGAAAGAGTCCAGAGAAGCAATTTTTTCACACCAAGGGTGGTGAGTTTCTGGAACGAACTGTCAGAGGCAGTGGTAGAGGTGGGTACAATTTTGTCTTTTAGAAAGCATTTAGACAGTTGCATGGGTAAGATGGGTATAGAGGGACTTGGGCCAAATGTGGGCAATTGGGGCTAGCTTAGTGGTTAAAAGATGGGTAGCACTGACAAATTTGACCAAAGGGCCTGTTTCCATGCTGCAAACCTCTACGGCTCTAAACCTCTTCTTTTATTCATTCGTGGGATATGGCATCGCTGGCTAGGCCAGCATTTATTGCCTGTCCTTTGTTGCCCTTAAGAAGGTGGTGGTGAGCTGCCTTCTTGAATCGTAACAGTCCGTGTTCTGTGGGTTGACTGACAATGCTGTTAGGGGGGAATTCCAGGATTTTGATCCAGTGACTACGAAAGAATGGCAGTATGTTTCCAAGTCAGGATGGTGAGTGGCTTGGAGGGAAACCTGGTGTTCCCCTGTATCTGCTGTCCTTGTCCTTCTAAATGAAAGTGGTCATGGGTTTGGAAGGTGCTGTCTAAGGATTTTTGGTGAATTGGTGCAGTGCATCTTGTAGATAGTACACACTGCTGCTACTGACCATTAGTGGTGGAGGGATTGACTGTTTGTAGATGTGGTGCCAATCAAGCAGGCTGCTTTTCCTGGATGGTGTCGTGCTTCTTGAGTGTTGTTAGAGCTGTACCCAGGCAAATGGGGAGCATTCCATCACACTCCTGACTTGTGCCTTGTAGATCATGGATAGGCTCTGGGGAGACAGGATCCTAAATGAATATTTCTCATCAGTATTTACTGTTGAGAAAAGTGTGGATGTTAGGGAACTTGGGGAAATAAATAGTGATGTCTTGAGGAGTGTACATATTACAGAGGAGGAGGTGCTGGAGGTCTTAAAGCGCATCAAGGTAGATAAATCCTTGGGACCTGATGAAATGTATCCCAGGATATTGTGGGAGCTAGGGAGGAAATTGCGGGCCCCCTAGCCAAGATATTTGCATCATTGACAGCTATGGGTAAGGTGCCTGAAGATTGGAGAGTGGAAAATGTTGTGCCTTTGTTTAAGAAGGGCTGCAGGGAAAAGCCAGGGAGCTCCAGGCCAGTGAGCCTCACATCTGTGGTGGGTAAATTGTTGGAAGATATTTTGAGAGACAGGATCTACAGACATTTAGAGACACAAGTACTGATCAGGGACAGCACAGCTTTCTTTGCGAGTGGAAAACCATGTCTCACAAATTTGATTGAGTTTTTGAGGGAGTAACCAAGAAGGTAGATGAGGGCAGTGCTGTTTTCTACATGGACTTTAGCAAGGCCTTTGACAAGGTACTGCATGGTAGGTTATTGCATAAGATTAAATCTCATGGGATCCAAGGTGAGGTATCTAAATGGATACAAAATTGGCTTCTGTTGGGTAGTTGTACAGAATTGTTTTTCAAACTGGAGGCCTGTGACCAGCGGTGTGCCTCAGGGATCAGTGCCGGGCCCACTGTTGTTTGTCATTTATATTAATGATTTGGATGAGAATATAGGAGGCATGGTTAGTAAGTTTGCAGATGACACTAAGATTTGTGGCGTAGTGGACAGTGAAGAAAGTTATCTCCAATTGCAACAGGATCTTGATCAATTGGGCCAGTAGGCTGACGAATGGCAGATGGTGTTTAATTTAGACAAATGCGAGGTGATGCATTTTGGTAGACTGAACCAGGGCAAGACTTACTCAGTTAATGGTAGGGTGTTGGGGAGACTTACAGAACAAAGAGATCTAGGGATACATGTTCATAGCTCCTTGAAAGTAGAGTTACAGGTGGACAGAATGATGAAGAAGGCACTCAGCATGCCTGGTTTCATCTGTCAGAACACTGAATACAGGAGTTGCAATGCCTTGTTGAAGTTGTACGAGACATTGGTAAGGCCACACTTGGAATGCTGTGTGCAATTCTGGTCACCCTATTATAGAAAGGATATTATTAAACTAGAAAGAGTGTAGAAAAGATCTACCAGGATGCTACCAGGGCTTGATGGATTGAGTTATAAAGAGAGGTTGGATAGACTGGGATTTTTGTCTCTGGAGCATAGGAGGATGAGAGGTGATCTTACAGAGGTCTACAAAATAATGAGGGGCATAGATCAGTTAGATAGTCATTAGCTTTTCCCAAAGGCAGGGGAATCTAAAACTAGAGGGCATGGGTTTAAGGTGAGAGGGGAGAGATATATAAGTGTCCAGAGGGGCAATTTTTTCACACAGAGGGTGGTGAGTGTCTGGAACAAGCTGCCAGAGGTAGTAGTAGAGGCGAGTACAATTTTGTCTTATAAAAAGCATTTAGATAGTTACGTGGGTACGATGGGTGTAGAGGGATATTGGTCAAATGTGGGCAATTGGGATTAGCTTAGGGGTTTTAAAAAAAAGGCAGCATGGACAATTTGGGCTGAAGGGCCTATTTCCATGCTGTAAACCTCTGTGAGTCTATGACTGTAGGAGGTGAGTTACTCACCTCGGTATTCCTAGCCTCTGACCTGCTCTTGTAGCCACTGTGTTTATGTCCAGTTGAGTTTCTGGTCAACGGTAACCCCAGGCATGTTGACAGTGGGCAACATATATGGCAAGGGATGCTTGAATCGAGCCAGAAGACAGCTTGAAACCAGAGTTTAGAGAGCCAAGAGGCTAGGGAACTAAAAGAAACCATTTTTACGGACAAGTCAACATAACGGGTGCCGGACAATGGGGGCAGCCTCAGAACAATGTGTTGGGAATCAAAATATGCGATGTCCTTAGCTTTGGACTTGCGTGTGCAAATTGTGATTCTCCGCTGAGGAATAAGGCACTGAATAAAAGTAGTTGTGTGGCAATGGCAGAACGTGGGAGTAGAGAAAAGAACAAGTCAAAACTTAATTGGATGGCAGAGAAAAATGACATAGATTGATTCATACAGAATGACAAAGCACAATTGGTCACCAAGGATAGAGGGAAAGACAGAAGTATAAAGAGTCATAGATGGAGAAAGATTGCCTCACAGTTGAAGTCAGAGAAAAAAGATAAGTAATTTTGTACAGGCTATCTAATAGAAAAATAGGGACGGATTTACAAAGACTGCCATAAGGAGAGAGACAGCAAGAGTGATTCACACAGGATATTGGATAGGGGAAAGAAAAGACTGATCCATTGAGGGTGTCAGAGCAGAATGATTGATTTAAATAGCTAGTTCAAATAGCAAGAGGTAAAACTAATGTACAGATGATGTCAGGGGAGCAGAACAGATCAAATCACCGAGGTAAAGGAGCAAATAGACAGAATCATGTAAGGTTTCAGCAATATAGCTGGATGGATTCACAGAAAATACTGAGGCAGAGAGAAAATGAGAGGTAGACTGACCTGGATTACATGTCAGCAAGGAGAGCCAAGCAGCAAGATCCCTGGGGAATATCAGTGAGTGACTCACCGAGGGTATTGGGCTAAGAGAGGCTAAGAGGAACAGGAGTGGGTGTGAGAAGCTGATACACTGAGCACCGGAAGGTGGACGAAAATGAAAATTGGTAAATAATCAACAAAATCAAGGAAACAGAAGAGACAGGAGAGATGAACTGAGTTAGTTAGAGAAACAAAAATAATTCGACCAGAAAGATTTAACAGATGTTAGATCATACAGAAAGCCATCTAAATCTAGCCAAAATCATAGAATCCCTACAGTGCAGAAGGAGGTCATTCAGCCCATCGAGTCTGCACCAACAATCCCACCAAGGCCTTATCTCCATAAGTCCACACATTTACCCCCACTAATCCCTCTAACCTATGCATCCCAGGACACACTAAGGGTCAATTTAGTATGGCCATTGCACCTAACCCACACATCTTTGGAGTGTGTGACGACACCGGAGCAAACTCACGCAGACACGAGGAGAATGTGCAGACTCCGCACAGACAGTGACCCAAGCCAGGAATTGAACCCAGGTCGCTGGAGCTGTGAGGCAGCAATGCTAACTGCTGTGCCACCGTGCCTCCCAAAGTAAATTTAAATATGATCCAACGGTCAAAACACTTACATTTACATAATGCTATATCACCTCTTTCAGAAACATTTTGACTGTAATGGGTTATTTACGACAGGTTGGTAGAATTTCCCTCTCTGCGTCAGTGAATTGTGGGTTCATGTCTGATTCCTCTGCTGGAATTGTACCACCCCACCCGCTATGGGAATCGGAACGGGCAAGGGATGAACCACAAAAGATCCGTTGACCTCAGGTTTTATGGTTTCAGGACGAGCGAGGCCAGAAAATCCCATCCCTGGAGTTAAATGCTAAATCTAAACTGACACTTCAATGTAGTAATGAATGAATGCATCATTTTCCCCCACGCCATCTTTCAGATAAGACATCAGTCTCTTTCCCTTTTTACTTAGATAGCACCACCCACACCCATTACCATCTAGAAGACAAGGGCAGCAGATACAGGGGAACACACCACCTGGAAGTTCCCCTCCAAGTCACTCACTATCTTGACTTGGAAATATATCGGCCGTTCCTTCACTCTTTACTGGGTCAAAATCTTGGACCTCCCTTCCTAACAGCACTGTGAGTGTACCTACACTACATGGATTGCAGCAGTTCGAGAAGGCAGCTAACCACCTCCACCTCAAGAACAATTTGGGTTGGGCATGTAATGCTGACCTAGCCAGCAATGCCCACATCCCATGAATGAATAAAGAACATAAGAAATAGGAGCAGGATTAGGCCATCTAGCACTTCGAGCCTGCCCCGCCATTCAATAAGATCATGGCTGATCTGTCGCTGCTCAGTTCCACTTTCCCGCCCTCTCCCCATAACCCTTAATCCCCTTGCCTATCAAAAACCTATCAACCCGCGTCTTAAATATATTTAGCGAGGCAGCCTCCACCACTTCAACGGGCAGAGAATTCCAGAGATTCACCACCCTTTGAGTGAAGAAGTTCCTCCTCAACTCCGTTCTAAACCGCCCCCCCTTTATCTTGAGGCTGTGCCCCCTAGTCCTACTGTCCTTTCTGAGCGGGAAGAGCCTCTCCACCTCTATCCTATCCATCCCATTCATCATCTTATATGTCTCAATGAGATCTCCCCTCATTCTTCTAAACTCTAACGAGTACAAGCCTAGTTTATTCAGCCTCTCCTCATAGTTCAACCCCCTCAACTCCAGTATCAGCCTAGTAAACCTCCTCTGCACTCCCTCCAAGGCCGAAATATCCTTGCGTAAGTGCGGCGACCAAAACTGCACACAGTACTCCAGCTGCGGCCTCACCAGTGCCCTGTAAAAATTTCCATTGAGGCGGATATGAAAGATTACATGATACTGGGCGGCATGAACATGTTGGGCGGAAGGGCCTGTTTCCATGCTTTAATTCTCTATGACTGGAACCATTTCACTGTCCCAGAAAACTTGCCTCCCTCAACCAGCGTGACCAAAAAGAGATAAACTGTTCACAGTATCAGGGCCAAAATGTGGTGAAGAGTGCTCCTCTGGACCCCACACATAAACGGTAAGGCCCACCTGCCTCTGATTCTTCAATCAACCCCCGTACTGCCTGCCTGCCACCTATCCGCGAGTTAGCAAAGCCATTCTTGCCGTTTCCCACCTGGGTTATGTAGGAAGTCTCCATGTGCCTGGATGGATGAAGCTCCAACAACACTTAAGTAGCTTAACACCATCCAGGACAAAGCAGCCCACTTGATTGGCACCACATTCAATCCCTTCACCACCGACGCTCAGTAGCAGCAGTGTGTACTATCTAGAAGATGCACTACAGCCATCCACCAAAGATCCTTAGACAGCACCTTCCAAACACATGACTACACAACCACTTCCATTTAGAAGGTCAAGGGCAGCAGATACATGGGAACATCATCATCTGCAAGTTCCCCTCCGAGCCATTCACCATCCTGACTTGGAAATATGTCACCATTCCTTCCTGGAATTCCCTCCCTAACGGCATTATGGGTTAACCCACAGCACACAGACTTCAGTGATTCAAGAAGGCAGCTCACTACCACCTTCTCAAGGGTAACTAGGGATGGGCAATAAATGCTGAAAGAAGTCTCACAACATCAGCTTAAAGTCCAACAGGTTTATTTATAGCAAATGCCACTAGCTTTCGGAACACACTGTTCCTTCATCAGGTGGGTGGGAGTTCTGATCACAAACAGGGCACAAAGACACAAACTCAATTTACATGAGTAATGATTGGAATGTGAGTCTTTACAGCTTAAAGGTACCTTTAAGACTTGATTTGCTGTAAAGACTCACATTCCAATCATTACTCATGTAAATTGAGTTTGTGCCTTTGTGCCCTGTTTGTGATCAGAACTCCCACCCACCTGATGAAGGAACAGTGTGTTCCAAAAGCTAGTGGCATTTGCTATAAATAAACCTGTTGGACTTTAAGCTGATGTTGTGAGACTTTTTTCTGTTTTTACCCCAGTCCAATGCCGGCATCTCCGCATCAATAAATGCTGACCAGCCAGCGATGCTCATGTCCTACGCATGAATTTTTTTTAAAAATCAGTCAACAGAATTAAATGAGTCCTGGCCATTCAAATTATGTTGGGGCAAGATTATACAGCTTTGCTGTCACACTCTGGCATGCCTGCCCCATGCCCCCTTCCAAGCCACTTAAAACTCCATTCCATTCGGTGGAACCCTAATCCCTCCAGGCTGAGGGCCTGGTCCTGGTTACATTCTATTCTGGGTGGGATATTAACGCAACACCACAGCTTCCCATCGGTGGCTCGAATCCAAACCAGCCCGATTGTGTTGCAATGTCTGTCCATTGTTGTAACTTAACAGCACATCTAATGAAATAAAAACACAGAGGAGCAACATTTAAAAATATGTTGTTTCCTCCTGCTGCTCCGGTTTCCTCCCACAGTCCAAAGATGTGCGGGTAAGGTGGATTGGCCATAATAAGTTGCCCCTTAGTGTACTAGGATGCTTAGGTTAGAGGGATTAGTGGGTATAATATGTAGCGATATGGGGGTAGGGCCTGGATGGGATTGTGGTCAGTTCAGACTCAATGGGCCGAAGGGCCTCTTTCTGCACTGTAGGGTTCTACGATTCTATGATGAACATGTTAACAATATCACAAACTGATAAATCTGAAATTTAGATTCAGATTTAAACTGAAATTTAAAGTCAGATTTAAATTTAGTTTTGAAATTCAGTGCCTTTCACTTTGATACATGTCTGTACTGGTGGCTTTTTTTAAACATGGAGATGGCTGATGGTGATATTAAGCACTCTGAGCACAGTTAAAGCAGGGATATACAAACGTACCTTGTTGTAGTGTGAAATATCATGACGAGGAAACTTTGAATCACAATAGTGACTCATTGAAAGAAAGGAAAACTATACATAACAAGCTCAATGCAGGAACAGGTCCAGTTCCACCCACTCGCAGTCACACATTAAAGGTACCCTCTTAGCAAGACCCACGCTCTAACACCCGATAGGTGCCAGTTCACATACTTCCCCCTGATAGGCCCCAGGAGGACCCTGTGACCCACGAACACACGCCCCGTAAAGCTACCTCTCTGCCAAATTCAAATGAACAAAATCTTCCTGCCTCGCTGTCACATTTTCCATTTCCCAAATCAGCCACTTTCTGAAGATTATTTGCCCAGATTAGGAGACTTTTTTGAGGGGGCCAGTTAGTCCACGCCCTGTAGGAGCTCGATTGGGCCCAATCAAATTCATATTACTTAAGATGTCCAGATCATCGTGATTGGCTGAGAATCAGGTCCAATGAAACCACGGAGATATTGTCTGCTGACAATTCGATCATCAGCACATTTTACAAGGTTGATACTAAAACAAAATGATGCAGATGTTATAAGTCTAGAGTAACAATAGAAAATGTTAGAGACAGGCGCCTAGCAGCAGAAAGAAACAAAGTTAGCTGTCAGGATTTTCCCCAAACGTCAGGAACAAACTGGGGCCTCAATCCTGGAGGGAGTCTGATTCAGCGATGTACCCGAATGCAATCTCCTCATTGGCCCCCTACATGTTCACCATCCTATTAAAGATGGCGGGTGGGCTTCCAGTATCAAGTCAGTTAGAGGATTGGCAGCTTTGGAACCTTGAAGCTCCATTGGCTGAGGCAGATTGGGAAGAGTGAGACACCTCAGAATGGGTGCACCCTTGGGGGGGGGGGGGGGGGGGGGTTGCTGTGGGAGGCCATCATTTTTATGAAGATTTCAGAGGGACCAATCTGCGGTTTCTTCCCACAGTCTGAAAGTCTGCGCCGGTTAGGTGCATTGGCCGTGCTATATTCTCCCTCAGTGTACCCGAACGGGAGTGTGGCAACCAGGGAATTTTCACAGTGACTGAAAAATCAGCCACACCAACCGGAGCCCTCCCCAGTGGAAACCCATGCAGACACGGGGAAAACATGCGCAGACAGTGACCCAAGCCAGGAATCGAACCCGGATCTCTGGTGCAATGAGGCAGCAGTGCTTAACCACTGTGTCACCTGGCTGGTCTACTGAGTCTCCACACTGGGGGTGCAACCTTGCAGGTATGAGCTCACGTCCGTGTAAGCTAGTTAACCAGATCCACAAAACCATCAACTTTCACAGCACATTAGGCATTGCGTCCATTGTGTCAACACCCAAGCAGGTTTCTGTTGAAAGAAATTCCTTCATGAACTCTCTCCTCACTCTCTTAATGTCAGTGCTAAATTGAGGAACCGCTCATTAATGACTCAGCCTCTCCCCATTCACTAACACTTTATCATTTTATAAACCTCGATTAGATCGCATTGCCTCCTCTGCTCCATTCCTATCCTTTCTCATCCTGCGCAGCATGCTACCCCAGCTGACACCTAAAATATAGGTATGTGTGCTTGTAACAACCCTAAAAGAAACAAATGAACGTTTTGTCGTTCATAATGTGCTCCAATATTGCAATAAAATACTATTTTGCTCATAATCCAAAATCTAATCAAGTGCAATTATTGTGAAACATAAGGGAACCCTCGACAATAACAGACTTTGAAAGAAATGAAATTATGTATATTACACAGCCGTGTAATTATATAAACATCAGATCAAATAGACTGGTTGATATAATTCACTAATAAATGTGCAATCAAGTTGCTTTATCACAGATTTCATCTTTGATTTACTGCCATGCTGAATGGTTACTATCTCCCACCCGTACAAAGCTGATTATATCACTTTAACAAGCTTTCATTATTAATTTTCAGGACTTGCATCTGCATCGTTAAGAATCTTCATTTAAAGGAAAGTCCTCCTGCCCGTAAAATTATTTCTTCAGTTCTTCAATTTATCAGTGCTCTGCTCTTCAAGATTCTTCGATGTTTTACATGGAGAATTGCAGCTGCCAGCTTTTGGCACTAATTTTAACCCAATCCGTCTAGACGAAAATAGATGTGGTGACACAGTGGTTAGGCACTGCTGTCTTCCAGTGCCACGGGTTCGATTCCTGGCTCGGGTCTCTGTGCTGAGTCCGTACATTCTCCCCATATCTGCGTGGGTTTCCTCCGGATGCTCCGGTTTCCGGTTAGGTGCATTGGCCGTGCTAAATTCTTCCTCAGTGTACCTGAACAGGCACCGGATTGTGGCAACTAGGGGACTTTCACAGTAACTTCATTACAGTGTTAATGTAAACCTACTTGTGATACTGATAAACTTTAAAAAACTTCCTTCACCAGAATACAAATGTGCTCAACCCCTCGCTACCTTCAATGTTCTCCTCTGCCGCCTAACTTTCACTCCCAATCCTCAGCTCCTGTTGCACGTTCTCCATCTTCTCTCCACACTTTCACTGCTAGAAAAAACTGGAATTCATCACATTGCTATTAAGTGAGAGACAGCAATCTCGGTATTCAGGGTATCTGCCAGCCCCGGAATTAAGCAAAATTCTCATTTCATAAAAAAGCCAACACAGCAACTTAAAGCTACATTCCTCATTTGGGGACTGGGGGGGTTTGAGGAGAAGCAAATGAGAGGTAGGATTTCCAGAATTTTCTGTTTTTGTTCCACCAGGTACTAAATTGGTTGCTGTAAGAAATAAAAAGGAAGATTCACGCTTTGGGGTGGTGAACATTGTTGTGCAGAGAAGACATGAGGCATCTATTTATTTTTCTGGGTTTGATACACAATACCTGAGTGGCGTTAACAGATAGAAAGTGGGATGTGTCAAGCCCATTTTTCAGTTTGTAAGAGGTTGAGACTGTCTAATTAGGGTGGCCCGGTGACACAGTGGTTAGCACTGCTGCCTCAGGGATGTCCCTGGCTTGGGTCGCTGTCTGTGTGGAGTTTGCACATTCTCCCTGTTGTTTGCGTGGGTTTCCTCCAGGTGCTCCCAAAGTCCAAAGATGTGCAGATGAAGTTGACTGGCTATGTTAAATTCTCCCTAGTTTCAGGGGGATTAGCAGGGTAAACGTGCGGGGTTAGGGGAATAGGATCCCACCCAGATCTTTTGAATTCCAGTTTTCTCTAGGAGTGAAAGTGTGGAGAAGAAGAAGGAGAACATGCAACAGGAGTTGAGGATTGTGGTCAGTTCGGACAGGATGAGCCAAATGGCCTCTTTCTGTAGAGTAGGGATTCTATGATAATTTAACACTGGGACGCCCTGTGCCCAGTATGGACAGGGGTTCCAATCACAGATTAAATATGTCGGGCCCAGTTTGTACACGTTAGACCCCTTGTGAACGTTAATTAGGGACAACGGCTGCTGAAGGATCCACGTGCCAAATTGGGTTGTCCAGGGAACAGCCTACTTTGGGCCTACTTTGTTGGATTTTTCAGCTCCATGTGTCCAGTGCTCTTCCAGCCTCCACACTCCTATTGACAGCTGGTGATGGTCAACCCCAGCTCCCACTCCTTCTCCCTTAGATACTTACCTGGGAACCTAGGCAGCTAGAAATGAAAGCCTTCCATCAGGCAAGCTGCCTGTGGGGACACTACTCCAAAAAACATCAACAAGGATTTCAAGGCCTCACTTGTATAAAATTCAGTTCTGCAGAACTAACATTCAAAATCCATAGCATTTCTCACAGTCAATGGGTATGGCAGTGAAAGGGAAAAAAAATGCGTAATATTTGTATATTAAAATGTGTATATTTTATTTTATTAACTCTCCACTCTTTTCCCTCAGTCGCTGTTGAATCATGAACACAGTGGGAAGAATTTTACCCTCCCATTCACCACGGGAATTGAAGCGGGCACGTGGCGACTCAATGAAACCCAGTGTGAACTGGTGAAGGAGATGGTCTAGTGGTATTCTCGTTAATCCAGAAACTCAGCCGAGGACCTTGGTTCGAATCTGGAATTAAGAATTTACTGATGACCATAAAACCATTGTCGGAAAAACCCATCTCGTTCACTAATTTCCTTTAGGGAAGGAAATCTGCCGTCCTTACCTGGTCTGGCCTACATGTGACTCCAGAGCCACAGCAATGTGGTTGACTCTCAACTGCCCTCCAAGGGCAACTAGGGATGGGCAATAAATGCTGGCCCAGCCAGCGATGCCCATATCCCATGAATGGATTTAAAATAAAGCACTGCTTCAAAACCCAATATTGGCTTTGTTCATGTCTGGAGTCTGGATTTGTCATTGTTCCTTTCCTCGTGTCTTCAGCTTTGAATTCCTTACACTTTGGGTTTTAGACCTTCACTTGAGGCTCTCTTTAAAAAGAAAAATACATCCTCAATTGCTACAAAAATATCTGGCACTTTATAAGTTTTAAGTTTATTTATTAGTGTCGCAAGTAGGCTTACATTAACACTGCAATAAAGTTACTATGAGAATCCCCGAGATAACATCTTAGTCCTTATAGAAATAAATCAGAATCAAGGATGGACAGCAACAATGCATCACTGGTGTGCAAAGAAGGCGAGAACAGGCCATTTTTGCATGAACAGTAGTCCAGAACTTCTGCCTGTTAAATTGACTTTGGTGTTGATCTGTATTTAGTAATGCTGGGGGGAATTCACATGTTTATAAATCTTTTTACTTTCATTAATGAAAAATCAATGAGGCGATGATTTACCTCACCCTCATAACTATAATCTATATTAGAACTTTATTCTGAAGGCAAATACTGATCCCAATTCCACATTAACCCTGCATTGTATTATTTCTGTGCAGTATTGATTCTACTTGTGTTCATGGCTGGAACTTTCCGACTGTTCATACCATCCCACTGCAGTGAACAGGGGTTTGGCTTGTAGCCAAATTCTCCCTCTTCGCTGCAGCAGTAGTGTGAACAGGTGTTAAGATCGTGCCCCAATAACTCTCATATCAAAAGCTTTGGCATTAATTTCACCCATCTGTCCATAGTTCAGACCCCTTTGAGTGGCAGGGTAGCACAGTAATTAGCATTGTTGCCTCACAGCGCCAGGGACCCGGGTTTCATTCCCGGCTTGGGTCACTGTCTCTGCGGAGTCTGTATGTTCTCCCCGTGTCCGTGTGGGTTTCCTCCAGGTGCTCCGGTTTCCTCCCACAATCCCAAAGCCATGAATTCAGCATTGGCCGTTCTAAATTCTCCCTCAGTGTGCCCGAACAGGTGGCGACTAGGGGATTTTCACAATAACTTCAAACGACAAAGAACTAAGAAAATTATAGCGCAGGAACAGGCCCTTCAATCCTCCAAGCCTGCACTGATCATGCTGCCCGACTGAACTAAATCCCCTAAACCTTCCAGGGTCCATAACCCTCTATTCCCATCCTATTCATGTATTTGTCCAGATGCCCCTTAAAACTCACTATCGTATCTGCTCCCACTACCTCCCCTGGGAGCGAGTTCCAGGCACCCACCACCCTCTGTGTAAAAAACCTGCCTCGCACATCTCCTTTAAACCTTGCCTCTCAGACTTTAAACCTATACCCCCATTGCAGTGTGAATGTAAGGCTATTTGTGACAATAATAAACAAGCTTAAAACAAAACCTTACTTTGATTGTGCACTGGGGTCATCTCTCCACACACCTCTACTGCTACCTGCCATCTGTTTAATGCTGAGAAAACATTTTCAGCTGTTCAGTCAGTTAAAACTGGTACACGAGAAAAAGCAATTGCTGTTGGTGTTATAGAACTATCCAGCTAATAATTAATTATTTTAGCTGACATTGCAATATTGTGCGATCAGACTTGTAGCTGGCTTTTGTTTTGAGAGCAAATTCTCAGTCACAAATCTTGTCAATAAAACTTGGAGACTACAGTCAGAAAATTCTAGAAATCTATTCAAATGCAGATCACTAATGATGATTTCATTGTGCGATGAACCATTAACTATTAAACGGCTGCTTTGGTCATCTATAGTTGCGATTATGTGCAGCTGAACTGTTGCAAAACTGAACATCCAACCGAAACTTTCCCCTTCCATTTTTGTCCCCTCCACTTTTGGTGTTATTTCTTTGAAATCAGAGAATCCCTCCAGTACAGCAGGCGGCCATTCAGCCCATCGAGTCTGCACCGACCACAATCCCACCCAGGCCCCACTCCTGCAACTCCACACATTTACCCTGCTAATCCCCCTGACACTAAGGGGCAATTTAGCAAGGCCAATCAACTTAAACAGCACGTCTTTGGACTGAGAGGGGAAACCGGAGCACCCGCTGGAAACCCACGCGGACATGGGGAGAATGTGCAAACTCCACACAGGCAGTGACCAAAGCCGGGAATTGAGCCCGGGTCCCTGGCATTGTGAGGCAGCAGTGCTAACCACTGTGCCACCATGCCACCCCACATCCCATGAAAGAATAAAAAAGAAATTCTGTAACAACTTCCGGCACTGAGTTACTTAGAATTGCTACTGTGCATGAGGAGGCCATTTGGCCCATTGACCCTCTACAGGCTCTCTGACAGAACATCTCACCCAGGCCCACTCCCTTACCCTATCCCCATAACTCCACATATTTACTCAGCTAATTCAATCAACCTACTCAACTTTGGATACTAAGGGAGAATTTAGCATGGCCAACCCAACCAACCCGTACATCTTTGGAGTGTTTAGTTTTAAAGTTTATGTTTCTCTATTAGTGTCACAAATAGGTTTACAGCCCACACACACATGTGCGCAGAGAGTTACCCAAGGCTGGAATCAGACCCAGATGCCTGGCTCACATGTTAAGAATGGCCATGGGAACAGTCGGTGTCTGGAATTGTCACACAGTATCAGTCAATGCCATCAGCAGGGAGAGAGACAAGATTCAAGCTTAGACCAATTGCTTCCAGACGGAGATACTGGGATACAAATCCCCCCTTTTCTTTCCGCAACAGCTCCTTACTAAATAGTCTTTTAAGATTTAAGCTCCCAGAAATTATTGTTGTCAATATCAGCTGATCCACATTTGTTGTGTTTGTATAGTGTTCCTCTGCCATTCTGTTCAAATGCTTTCACCCCACTACACTGGATCAAAGCTTGGCACTATTTTTCTTAATGTGCTCAGTTAAAGTTTCTACGTGTGCTATTTAAATGAAATCTGGATGCTTTTTATTTTAGGTTGGTCATCAGGAAAAACCGAACACCTTATCCAGACCCACTCCCACTGCCCTTTCCCCGTAACCACACGTACGTCTGTCGTTTTAGTTTTCTGTGTACCAGTGTTCTAAACATAACGCCCAGTGCTTTCACTTTTTCTAAATTATTTCTGGATAAGTGACACTCAACAAGAAACAAAAACTGGGATCTTCCCAGGTATCGCAGTCTGCAGCTTAGGCAACTGACAGCATGTCCACTAATGATGGAGCCATTAAAACTGGCAACATACAAGCAGCCTGAATGAGGGGAGCGTGGATATTTCAGAGGCTTTGCAGGGCTGCAGAAGGTTGCAGAGTTAGGGAGGACTTGGGAAAAAAAGATAACGAGGATTTTAAAATCAAGGTTTTGCTTAACTGAGAGTCAGTGTAGGTCAATGAACACAGGGCTGAAAGGGGAATGGAACTTACTGTGAGTTAAGGCACGGTTTTGGATGACCTCACATCTGCAATGGATAAGATTTGTGAGCCATGATGTGGAGAAGGATCTGTAAGCCTCACAACTTGCCTGGGCTTGCAAAATCTCACTAACTGTCCTGGCTGGAGACAATACACATCTCTTTAACCTGTGCTTAATGCTCTCTCCACTCACATTGTCTGTACCTTTTAGACTTGATTACCTATAAAGATTCGCATTCCAATCATTATCTTGTAAATTGTGGCTGCACGTGCCCTGTTTGTGAACACAAATCCTGATGAAGGAGCTTGAGACTCTGAAGGCGAGTGCTGCCAAATAAACCTATCGGATTTTAACCTGGTGTTGTGAGATTTCTTACTATCATTTGTGAGACCAGCCATGAGTGAGCTGGAATAGTTGAGTTTTGAGCTCAGAAAGGCAAATGAACTGAGACGAGCGGAAGATAGTCAGGCATCATCCAGCTTTATCTCACCGCCACCTCTCTTGACTTGTTGAATGAACAGTCTGCTTATCCGACATCCAGTACTGGGTTCTTCTTTATCTTCATTCATGGGACATGGGCATTCCTGGATGGCAAGCATTTATTGCCCATCACTTGTGGCTTGCGAGGCCATTTCAGAGGACAATTGAGAGTCAACCACTTTGCCGTGGGTCTGGAGTTACATGTAGGTCAGATCAGGTAAGGACAGCAGATTTCCTTCCCGAAAGGACATCAGTGATCCGGGTGAGTTTTTATGAAAATCGACCATGGATATTAATGGTCTTTCCGGTGGAACAAATATGGTGACACAAGTTAACCCTGGGATCAAATGTAACACCAAGTTCGTAAACGGACTGGTTTAATCTCAGACTATTGCCGAGGAAAGAGGCATAAACTGGCTGGGACTGAAATCAATGGTTTCGGTATTACCAATACGTAATTGGAGGAAACTTCATCTCATCTCAGGGAAGGTGGTGACCTAGTGGGGAGACTATTAGTTCAAAAATTCAGTTAATGTTCTGGAGACCTGGGTTTGAATCCCGTCATGGTAGATGGTAGAATTTGAATTCAATAAAAATATGTGGAATTAAGAATCTATTAATGACCATGAAACTATTGTCGATTGTCATAAAAACCCATCTGGTTCACTAAAGCCCTTTAGGGAAAGAAATCTGCCTCCCTTACCTGGTCTGGCCTACATATGATTCCAGTTCCATCCAGATCCAGATCCAGATTCCCACAGTGACACATAGGACGTTATCTGTGGGGCGGCATTCTGGCACAGTGGTTAGCACTGCTGAATCACGGTGCCAGGGATTCGGGTTCAATTCCCAGCTTGGGTCACTGTCTGTACAGAGTCTACACATTCTCCCCGTATCTGCATGGGTTTGCTCTGGATACTCTGGTTTCCTCCCACGCCCGTAAGACATACTGGCTCGGTACAGTGGCCATGCTAAAATTCAGTGCACCCAAACAGGCACTAGACTGTGACAACTTGGGGATTTTCACAGTAACTTCATTGCAGTGTTCATGTGAGCCAATTGTGACACAAATAAATAAACTTTAATGAGAACTGTTCTCTGTCAGTATTTGCTTTTTCAAATGTCCAGCAAGAAATGATGGGAGGAGGGTAAACTGACTATCCTCGCTCTCCTTAATTCAAGAATGCTGAAGTTTATTTGTACTGCCCCCTTCCCCTGGAAATCATTTAACTTGGCACAGAATGGGGATTGAACTTGGGACCATCCCGCTCTGTATGGCTCAGTTCCATATACATTGCGCGCTTAGATACTGAGCCATTGAGGAAGCACTGGATGCACTTTGACTTAATTGAGAAACAAAACATAAATTTTCGCCCAAGATCGGCGTCACAGTTGGCAACCTGCCTGATCATTCAACAAAGTTCCTGCCCTTTTTTTTTAACCAAGCAAAACAGAATTAATTTGCGAACATCGCCACTTTGCTTTAACAAAATTCCCATGCTGCACCTGCTCTGTCTCAAACCATCGGTCTGCGGATAAATGAAAGATTTGTTCCTCGTGCTCGTTTTGCGAGGTGATGGGTAGATGTTAAGCTAATGGCAGTGCGTGGGTATAGTGCCAGCTGGGCTTCTTGGCAAGCCCATACCCACCGCTGGCAAGAAATATTCGCTATGTTGGCAGTGTTTTAAAAGTTTGAATGTTGGCACCCTGCCACATTCCCTTGTGCATCCAGTCAATAAATGCTTCACGTTCAATACTTGGGTGAAGCATATTTCATTACCGAGAAGGAAAAAGGGACAACCTCGCTGTAAATCATAAAGTGGGGGGGGGAGGGAAGCGAGAAATACTGGTCACACATTTAGCAAGAAGAGTTTCTTTTAATAGCATTAGTTGCCACAATGTTAGGTCACCGCAATTGACTAAGGTTGTGTGTTGGGGAATCTTTGACAGTTCTTAGGGGCCAGGTCATCCCAAGTGCATCACTGTACATTTAATAAATGGCCTACGTCAACGAGAGAAGCTGGAGTGGTTAGGGTGCATTGGCCATGCTAGATTCTCCCTCAGTATACCCGAATAAGTGTCAGAGTGTGGCGACTAGAGGATTTTCTCAGTAACTTCAGTGCAGTGTTAACGTGACACGAATAAATAATCTTAACTTTTAATAAGAACTGTTCTCCATTGGTAATCGCACATGCAAATATCCAGCAAGAAGTGATTGATGGCAATTGGGAGAGATATAAACTGATTATCCTCGTCCTCCTTCATTCAAGAATGCTGAAGTTTATTTTTGCTGCCCCCTCTCCACAGAGTGTCCGAGGTTCTCAGTTGATGATTGAATGTTAGGTTTTCATTGATCGGATGCCAACCGTATCAAATCGCCCCTAAATTCAACTTAAAATGGTCTCCACTCTCGCCTCACAAGGCAGAGGTGTCAATATTCATAGAATTGTAGAATCCTTACAGTGCAAAGGAAGCCATTCGGCCCATCGTGTCTGCACTGACCACAATCCCACTCAGACCCTATTCCCTTAAATCCATGTATTTACCCTGTTCGTCCCCCCGATACTAAGGGACAATTTACCATGGCTCCCAGTCCACCTAACTGCACATCTTTGGATATTCTTATATTGAAAGCATTAAACTGAATCAAATATTGCAGCTTCTCCAGGAGGAATGATCAGTGCAGAATTCCTCCTCAACTGGTAGTGTTTGCTCTTCTGAGGAATGACTAATGAGGGGTCTTGGAGCAAGTGAAGAAGATTTGATGAGGTTGATTTTGTGGACAAAAATGACACCTTGTGAACACGTTAATCTGATGTCCCAAGGAGACTTGTCCAGAAGAAGTCATAGATCAAGCTGTGGGTTAGATTCTGTAATGGAATGGGACAGTGTAAATCCAAGGATGACACAAAAAACTGGGAAGAAGCAAAGGAAACGTTGGTCACCCAATGACAGATTTTGACTGACTTATTCACAGAGCAGCAAACTTGAATTCCAAAAGTCAATTCTATTTTATTCTACCAATTTTATTGAATCTCTGAAGAAGTAACAGAAAGACTAGGGAAATAATAGCCTGGATTTTCATTGTCAAGACTGGGTACTGAGATTCACAAAAATTCCCGTTTCATCCCACACATCTCAGCAAGAAATGCACCATAGAATTCCTGCAGTGCAGAAGGAGGCCATTCGACCCATCGAGCCTGCACCAAACACAATCCCACCCAAGTCCTATCCCCATAACCCCATATATTTACCCTCCCAATTCCCCTGATACTAAGAGGCAATTTAGCACGGCCAATCCCCCTAGCCCACACATCTTTGGAGTGTGGGAGAAACCGGAGTATCTGGAGGAAACCCACGCAGACACAGGGAGAATGTGCAAAATGCAACAGACACTCATCTGAGACCAGAATTGAACCAGGGTCCCTGGTGTTGTGAGGCAGTAGTGCTAACCACTGTGCCACCATGCCATCCCAAACACCACAAGAAACTACAAAAGGTCATGAACGAAGCCCAGTCCATTAGCCAAACCAACTTCCCATCCATTGACTCGGTCGACACTTCCCGCTGCCTCAGGAAAGCAGCCAGCATAATCAAGGACCCCACACACCCTGGACATTCTGTCTTCCACCTTCTTCCATCAGGAAAAGGTTATAAAGGTCTGAGAATACTTACCAATTGACTCAAGAACAGCTTCTTCTCCGAATGGACCTACTGCATATTAAGTTGATCTTTCTCTGCACCCGAACTATGACTGTGTCCTGCACCCTCTCCTTTCCTTCTCCCCTTTGTACTCTATGAACGGTATGTTTTGTCTGTATAGCTTTCAAGAAACAATACTTTGTACTGTATCCCAATAAATGTGACAATAATAAATCAAATCAAAGTGCCTGCAAGGACAGTATTTTCAGTTTGTGTGTGTGTGTGTGTGTGTGTGTGTGTGTGTGTGTGTGTGTGTGCGCGCGCGCGTGCGGAAGTGTGGGGGGGGGGGTTGTTTCTGAGGAGGGGTGAGATTACAGTTGGGCCAGCTGATCCAGTAAGAGCTCAGAGGCAACCACGGGCTATGCAGGTTGTGGGTGTGGGCTGATTAACTGCCCGCCTCAGTGCTGTGGAACTTTGTCCCAGTTAAAGTAAAGAAAAAGGCCCTCCAACCGTTAATCTCCTCACTCCCCCTTACCAAATCCATGTCCCCCACCTACCTTTTATCAGCCTTCATGCCCCCCCCCCACTCCCCATTTCCTATTCACTCACTATACATTGTACAGAAGCAATGAACCCTATAGGGGCAGTAGCATGAGTTAAACCTGAAGCTTCAAAGAGTCATTAATGCATTAAAAAATTGCTTTTACTACAGCCCAAATCATCCGGACCCTTTAATGTTTCAATCGCGGAACCCACAAGAACCTGGAATTTCTTTTTCTTACAAAATTAAACATGAAACTGACAGAAAGGATTAGAAAATGAGAGCTGTCAATCAAACAACATTTTCTCTGAGGCTCAGGTGTTTTAGTATTCTAATGGATGTCTGAGATCTCAGGCAAGAATACATAATGAAACTTGGCCTATTGAAACTCCCGAGCCTCAAAACACAGGCAAAAATCCAGGCCAATGTATTTGACTTACCAAAAAGCCTTTAATAATGCATGTTAGTAGAGTGGTGAAAAAGGCATACGGGGCACTTTATAAACGGAGGCATACATTACAAAAGTGGAGAAGTCGTGTTGGAATTGTATCGAACTTTGGTGAGGCCACAGCTGGAGTACTGTGTGCCGTTCTGGTCACCACATTATGGGAAGGATATGATTGCACTTGAGGGGATGCAGAGGAGATTCACCAGGATGCTGCCTGGGGTGGAACAGTTAAGTTACGAAGAGAAGTTGGTAGGTTTGGGTTGTTTAGTTGGAGCAGAGAAGGCTGAGGGGCAACCGGATCGAGGTGTACAAGATTATGAGAGACACGGACAGAGTGAATAAGGAGCAGCTGTTCCCCTTAGTTGAAGGGGCAGTGATGAGAGGACATAGTTTCAAGGCAAGGGGCAAAAAGTTTAGGGGAGATGTGAGGAAAACCTTTTTTACTCAGAAGGTGGTGATGGTCTGGGATGTGCTGCCTGGGAGGGTGATAGAGATGGGATGCCTCATATCCTTTAAAAAGTACCTGGATGAGCATTTGGCACATCATAACATTCAAGGATATGGGCCAAGTGCTGGCAGATGGGGTTTGGTGGGAGGTCAGGTATTTCCCGCGTGTCAGTGTAGACTCTATGAGCCAAAGGACCTTTGCTGTGCTGTATGCTTCTATAATTCAATACCTCATAGTAGACTTGTGACTAAGGTCAGAGCATATGAAGCCAAAGAACAAGCAGCAGAATGACAGAAAGCTGGCTACGAAACAGAAAACACGGGTTGAAGTTAGTTACTCATTAAAGTAAAGAGTGAAAGTGGCTTTTCACTTGGATCGATCCAGGGACAACTTTTGTTCATAATTTCCATAAATGTTTTGAACACAGGAATCAGAACTACACTTTCAAAATTTGTGAATGGCACTAAATTTGGTTCACATGGAGGAGGACTGCGACAAAACGCAGGAAGAGGTTAAGTTGCAAAATTAAACGCGATTGGCAAACGGATTTCAGCAGAGAGGTGCCACAGTCTGAAAGGAGGAATGAGGATGTTATATAGTCCTCAGAAAATAACTATCAGCATCGTGCAGAGTAATCCAGAATCTCACCTAATGTTCTGGGGGCCCAGGTTCGAATCCCACCGTGGCAGATGGTGAACTTTGAATTCAATTTTTAAAAAATCTGGAGTTAAGAATCTACTGATGACTATGAAACCATTGGCAACTGTTGGAAAAAACCCATGTGGTCCATGAATGTTCTTTAGGGAAGGAAATCTGCCCTTCTCACCTGGTCTGGCCTACACGTGAATCCGGAGCCACAACAATGTGGTTGATTCATCCTTGGGCAACTAGTGATGGACAATAAATGCTGGCCTAGCCAGCGACACCCGTGTCCCATGAATAAACTAAAAAAAAAACACAGACGATCTGAGGGTACAGATACCAAAGTAAATAAATGTAACAATACATAAATGCAAACAACAAATTTGCACTGAAAAGTCAAATGGTCATGTTAAACTTGCATAGAATCTCGGTTAGAACCAGACGAGGGTAATGGGAACAGTTCTGCTCTCCATATTGTAAAAGATGTTTCCTGGAACAATATGATAAGTTAAAGGTTCTGCCTTATGAGAAAAGACTGGGCAGATGGCTTCCTTTTCCCTTGAAAAGAGAAACCTGGGGATGGCTTGATAAAGATCTTCAAGATTATGATGGAGTTTGAGGGGGTAGGTACAGGAAAAAAAATGGTCCCATTTGTGGGCAAGAGCGTGCTATTGTCCAGCTGGTTGCAGAGACTTGCAGCTCTGCTCAATCCAGCTAGATACATCGTATGTGAAAGGGTATACAATAGTTAATCCACACCAAGTTTATTCAGACCCAAGTTCGATGGCAGCCTTGATTGACCGTCAAGTGGAGCTTGTACATTCTCCCCCCATATCTGCGTGGGTCTCCTTCAGGTGCTTTGGTTTCCTCTCACAGTCTAAAGATCTGCAAATTTACATGGATTGGCCATACTAAATTGCCCCTTAGTGTCCCAAGTTGTGTAGGTTAGGGGGACAAGCCATAGGATTACAGGGCTAGGGCAGAGTTGAACTGGTAAGATGCTTTGTCAGTGCAGACTCGCTGGGTTGAATGGCCTCCTCCTGCACTATAGGGATTCTATGACTCTAAGTATTCTTATTTCATCAGTGAAGTCAGAATCATGAAGTGACTCAGATAATCCTTGGCCACTCTGAGACTGATCTGGCAGCAGTTAATTCTTCCTCAACCTCCAACTGTGCAGATTCCTCTCACATATTCCGTGACTCACTCCTTATGTTTCCAGTTTACAATTTACATTTTGCAGCACAACACAAAGTCCTAAGAAGCTCCATAAAGATGAAGATCTTTAAAAGGGATTGAGATATCTATAGGAAGGACTATAATGATGGGGAGAAATATATGAAGGTGGTGGGATCCAGAGAGAGAATTCTGGCTCACTTGATGTGAATATGATCCAGATTTCTGTCAATACAGAGAGCTCCCCATCATGACAAGCATCCCAGAAATGCCCGAAAGTTGGAGGTCCCACCTCAGAACAAAGCATTTCCCATTGTTTAGGGGGACAGTCTCAATTCACAGTTTATGGAGGCAACTGCCATCATCGAAGTGGGATTTGGTTAGGCCAGGGGGTGAGAAATCCGATTAGAATGCAGGCCTGAGACAAAAGCAAATTTACTATGGAAAATCTCAGCATGTCTGACAGCATCTGTGGAGAGAGGATAGCGCCAACGTTTCAAGTCTGGATGACTCTTCATTCTTGATTAATAAGGGAATCAGGGGTTATGTGGAAAAGGCAGGAGAATGGGAATGAGAAATATATCGGCCATGGTTGAATGGCGGAGCAGACTCGATGGGCTGAGTGGCCTAATTCTGCTCCTATGTCTTACGGTCTTCATCAGACCATATCTGAACTTAGTGGCATCATTTGGATAGCTAAGGTACTCTTTGGAGAGATAAGGTGTCCCTTTGGATCTGGTCCCTTCCCAGTTTTGGGAGAAGTAAGCTGCCCTTTGGAAATGCTACAAGTGTGCCTAAATGTGCATAAAAAATACATAAACTCACATGAACTGATCATTGCAGGCCCATTTGAACTCTTGACAGACCTGTCAAAATCAACTGCCAAAATTGCCAGAAGCAACTGTCAAAGGGTCAAATGGTGCTATCAAGCCCTCAAGGCATTTAAAAGTCCAACCCTTTAAGTCTTTGAAAAACAAATATCTGGAATATTAAATCAAATGATTGCTTGCTAATTCATTCTGGCTGTTGACACAAGCCTGAGTGCTACTATTACTGGCTTAGTAATTTACTTATTTCATAACAAACCATTATCACAGTAGGGTGTTACAATTTGACCAATTGATAGCTACAAGTGGCCATAGAGTCTTTGATTTGGGGCAATGAATTCAAATTGTAATTGTTGTTACAAGAAGTTGTGCACTTGAATATAATTTACTAAATGGCTTTTTTAAGAATGCAAAGTTTTAATTTCAACATACTGAAGTCCGGCATTAGTTATTTAGAACTTTATTTTATCACATTTCTGCATGGGGCCTGAGGCCTGACCATATGGGTACAAGGTGAATTGGCATGGTCGCTGTAAGGGAAAAGGGTGATGGATGCAATGTATGACTTGGCATTGAGTTGGTATAGGGACTATAAAGGAACGGGGGGGTGGATCCATATGTTAGCTCTGACTGTAACACTACTTTCTGCACCCTATCCTTTCTGTCTCCAAGACTGGTATGCTTTGTCTGTATAAAAGCAAATTACTGCGGACGTGGAATCTGAAACCAGAAGAAACCAAAAGAGGAAATGGGTCTCTGGGCCCGAAACATCAGCTCTTTTTTCTCCTTACAGATGCTGCCAGACCTGCTGAGACTTTCCAGCATTTTCTTTTTTGCTTTATCTGTACAGCGCACAAGAAACAATAATTTTTACTGTGTATTAATATACGTGACAATAATAAATCAAATCACCCAAAGCCTGATTACCCACTGAGTGAGTAATTTACCATGTGTTTACCTCAAGGCTGGAAATGGATCTTACACAGAGACTGCAAGAAATTTTTGAACTGAGGATCTGTTCAGACTCATGCCTTATACATCACAAGCTTAACCCGTATAAAGATTGAGACACTTGAGACAAATGTCCCTTGTAGTTTTTAATCTAGCTTTGTGGTCCCTGTCATAGCTCACTTGGGGCACCCATCACCATTTTACACTTGTTAGACTATTGTTCGAGATGCTGGGGAGAGAAAATGGCTCCCTAGGCGGTTGTGGCAGCAACACAATATCATCTTTAAAAAGTGATGCTGTAATATTTTCAGAATCCCTTGGAAGAGACACCCTGAGGCCATCATGTATAAAGCCATCCATCATGTTCTATTTCCTGTCTTAACACAGCCCGCACCGAGCAAGAGGCCTCCACTCTCACTGAGTAGCTTGAATCCCGCATCTTTAAGGAATAGCAGACAATTGCACTCACGTAACCACACTTAAAATCATAGAATCCCTACGGTGCGGAAGGAGGCCATTCGGCCCATCGAGCCTGCACCGACCACAATCCCACCCAGGCCCCACCCCCATAACCCCATGCATTTACCATAGCCAGTCCCCCGACACTAAGGGACAATTTGTCATGGCCAATTTACCTAACCTGCACATCATTGGAGCATGAGAGGAAACCAGAGCTCCCGGGGGAAGCCCACGCAGACACGGGGACAACGTGCAAACTCCACACAGAGTCACCCGGGGCTGGGAATCGAACCCGGCTCCCTGGCACTGTGAGACAGCAGTGCTAACCACTGTGCCACCGTGCCGCCCTCAAAAATGAACAACATCAGGACGGCCCAGGGGCTTCAAGGGAGGGCTTTCGCAATGTCTCATTTGTAATGTAAGAACTCCCATTTTTACACAGCAAGCTCCCATAGTGATGTATAATAAGCAGGTCACCTTTACAGCGATGTGTCACTGGCTGAATGCCTGAAAACTACACAAAAGGGAGATATGACCATTGAATTCCTTGGTGGAGTCCTTTAACCCGCTTATTTAAAGTAGATTAAAATAGCACACAGAAATGTGGGCAAGTGTATTAATCAGCAGAAATTATCCAGAAGCCCTGGGGAGGGGGGTGGGGGGTATTATATTGATGCCCAGAGCTGAGCCCCTCATGAAAATCATGGTAGTAAATGCAATGCTTGTCGTACAAGGAACGGTTGAGGACTCTGGGTCTGTACTCGTCGGAGTTTAGAAAGATGAGGGGGGAGGTCGTCTTGAAGCTTACAGCTTACTGCGAGGCCTGGATTGAGTGGACGTGGATTGGATGTTTCCGCTAGTAGGAAAAGCTAGAACCAGGGGGCATAACCTCAGCCTAAAGGGATAACCCTTTAAAACAGAGATGAGGAGGAATTTCTTCAGCCAGAGAGTGCTGAATCTGTGGAACTTTTTGCCACAGAAGGCTGTGGAGGCCAGGTCATTGAGTGTCTTTAAGACAGAGCTAGATAGGTTCTTGATTAATAAGGGGATCAGAGGTTATGGGGAAAAGGCAGGAGAATGGGGATGAGAAAAATATCACCCTGATTGAATAGTGGAGCAGACTCAATGGGCTGAGTGGCCTCATTCTGCTCCTATGTCTCATGGTCAATGCATCACATCAGTGGCAGTTTAACTCACCTCCACTCTTATCTATTAGTCATAAGTAGACTCATGTTAACGCTGCAATGAAAATACTGTGAAGTTCCCCTCGATGTCACACTCCAGTGCCTGTTGGGAAGTGGAACAAGTAACATCGGAACAAAAATCGATGGAGGTGAAGGAGTTGAGAGAAAGGGATGGGGTCTTTGCTGGATGCAGGGCGTGAAGAACTGTAGTCCAGATAGCTGTGGGAGTCATTGGCCTTGTATTGGATATTGGTAGTTAATCTATTGCCATAAATGGAGGCAGAAAGGTCGAGGAAGGGAAGGGAAGTGTCTGAGATGGCCCAGGTGAAGGCGATGGAAACTGGAAGTGAAATGCTACTGAGGGGTGGGTCTTAAACATTGCAGCAGTGCCAGGATTCTGAGATCTCACTGCCTGGTTTGCCCGGGGGGGTGGGGAATGTTACATTGTGGGTGAACGTTACAGCATCAAGCTCTTTAATGATACATTGAATTATTCTAATATATGGAAATCAGAGAGCATATACCTGATGACCTCACCGCCAGGGGACGGGGAAGATCTCAAACTGAGATTTTACCGGCACAAATCCCACTTTTGGCTGCCATGATGGAATTTGCCCCCCAGACTAATGGGGGCCGCTAGATCGCAGCCCATCCATTGCCCTTGCCCCTCCTCATCCCCAGAAGGACACATGCGTGCTCCAAAATACCGAGGCGGTCAGCCAAGATTGCAAGTTAATTCTGGTTGCCACATTACGAGGAGGATGTAGAGGCTTTGGAAAGGGTACAGAAAAGATTTAACAAGATGTTGCCTGGTCTGGAGGGCATCAGCTATGAGGAGAGGTTGGAGAAACTTGGTTTGTTCTCACTGGAACAGCAAAGGTTGAGGGGAGACCTGATAGAAGTCTACAAGATTATGAGAGGCACGGACAGGGTGAATAGTCAGAAGCTTTTCCCCAGGGTGGAAGAGTCAATTACTAGGGGGCACAAGTTTAAGGTGCGAGGGGCAAGGTTTAAAGGAGATGTACGAGGCAAGTTTTTTATACAGACGGTGTTGTGTGCCTGGAACTCGCTGCCAGGGTAGGTAGTGGAAGCGGCTACGATGGTGAGTTTTAAGGGGTGTCTTGACAAATACATGAATAGGATGGGAATAGAGGGTATGGTCTCTGGAAGGGTGGGGGGTTTTAGTTCAGTTGGGCAACATGGTTGATGCAGGTTTGGTGGGCTGAAGGGCCTGTTCCTGTGCTGTAATTTTCTTTGTTCTTTGCGCAAGAGCATTTCAGCATCCAGAATGTAGATCTGAGCGGCCTGTCTCTATCTTAGCCAGAGCGAGAAGGTTTGCAAGTGGGAGAGATCCAATAAAGATCTACGATTGCATAAAGATGTGACGCACAATGTTGGATTGGTTCACATTTTTAAAAAATTCATTCATGGGATGTGGGTGTCGCTGGCTGAAACACGTTAATATTATTTGTTTTCACTGCTTCCCTGTTTCTGGCTTCCATCAGGCAAGTGGGCTTTTATTTGTGATGAATGAGAGTGAAAAGACTTCACACCGAGCAGCGAGTGGTTGTGAATGGAACAATTGATTGATTTCAGGATTGCTTTCACCTAATGGGAGGCAGTTATGGGGAGTGGGCTTAACGCGTTTATTTTCATGGGATATGGGTGCTGCTGGCAAGACCAGCAAATGGGCAGCGCGGTGGCACAATGGTTAGCACTGCTGCCTCGCAGCTCCAAGGACCCAGGTTCAATTCCCAGCTTGGATCACTGTCTGCATGGACTCTGCATGTTCTTCCCGTGTCCCACGTGGGTTTACTCCGGTTTCCTCCCACAGTCCAAAGATGTGCGGGTTCAGTGGATTGGCCATGCTAAAATTGCCCCTTAGTGTCAGGGGGCATAGCTAGCATTATGAGGATGGGGCCTGGGTGGTATTGTGGTTGGGCAGACTCGATGGGCTGAATGGCCCCCTTCTGCACTGTAGGGATTCTACAAAATGGTCTAATTAGTCAGGAAGACAAGTGTGGTGCCCAGGTGCCAACAGTAAAGGCAAGAGGCAGCCACATACAAGGAAAATACTGCGGATGAGGGAAAACTGAAATAAAAACAGAAAATTCCTGAGGGGAGAATAAACCCAGCAGGTCTGGGGAGAGAAGTAGAGTTAATGTGTGGCTCTTTTTCAGGTGGCAGCCATTTTGGAGACTACCTTACCAAAGAAAGCGGGCACTCTCTGGGGGGGGTCAACAAGGGCCAGATGAGGCCATGAAGGGAAAAGGCTTGCACCAGCCACAAATAATTCCCAGAACGGTAGAAACCACAGGCAAAACATAACGATGGATATATTTTAACTGGCCCCACAGCGAAGCGGGCAGCTGGGCATGTTTTCAGATTCACCACGCTAAAGTTTAAAAATTCCATTCCGAACTGAGCAGATTCTTTTCATAAGCTTCTTGAGGAGTTTAAGGGGTCATCAATTAATGGCGAGAGTTTTCTCCGAATGTGGCAAATCATCCAAGAGGTGATGGGATCCTGAAATGATCACCGGGACCTGCAGTTTGAAAGTCTGGCCCCCGTTTTGAGGTCCCAGTAGTTGTGGTCATTTTCTTGTCTCAATCTCCTCAGTTTCATTTTCATGAGAGAATTCCAGGAAGCCCACGGACCCACTGCTAAATCCCAAACCCCACATTAAAATTTCTCTTCATAACCTGTGCCTATCGTGCAATTAAAACCCGTATTTTCCAAGGGAGAGTGCTCAAGCATAAATTTGGAAGTTAGCTAGCTTCTCCACATCAATGTCAATGATTTCTAACTGCTAACCTGCCTTCTCCCTAACTCATTCTCACTCCTGAAAGAGTCCTGAGGGTGGCAGTGTCAGAGAGGTTAGCACTGCTGCCTCACCACACCAGGGACCTGGGTTCAATTCCCGGCTTGGGTCACTCACTGTCTGCACCAAATCTGTACATTCTCCCCATGTCAGCAAGGGTTTCTTCCGGCTGCTCCAGTTTCATCCCACAGTCTGAAAGACGTGCTGGTTAGGTGCATTGGCCATGCTAAATTCTCCCTCAGTGTACCCGAACAGGCGCCGGAACGTGGTGACTGGGGGATTTGCACAGTAAATTGGAAAAGTAAAAATTGGAAAGTATATTTCACAGTGTTTTCTTCCCTCTTCTCTCCCTACTCTCCCCCTCCCCACCCCCCACTCCCCCTTTTCCCTTCTCTCTTCCGCCTCCCCCCTTCTCTATTTGTGACACTAATAAATAAGCTTCAAACTTAAACATTCCCCCAAAATCTCAATCGTGGCCCGCTTGTGAATTCCAGGTGAAAATTTGATCCTGTTGGGATTTGGAAACACATTCCCTTTTTTGAAAAATATGATGTGACATTTTCCCCGTCACTCCCAGCCTGTATGCAGAGATGCCGGTGTTGGACTGGAGTAAACACAGTAAGGAGTCTCACAACACCAGGTTTAAGTCCAACCAGTTTATGGGATTCCTATCAAATAAACTGGTTGGACTTAAACTTGGTGTTGTGAGACTTCTCCCAGCCTCTGCAGATTGAAGTCTTCCATGAATGAAAGGGAGAGACTGACGGATAATACCTAACAACTGCAGTCACAATGTGTTACCTTAAACCGTATCAAGTTTGCTGTCTGATCTTGTTCTGTCTGGAGGGCCAGCATCTTATTTCCCTGGTGGTGCAGTGGGCCATACATTCACATGATCCAATTTCCCCGGTAATCTAATAGCTAATATTGAGGGCAAGCAGGAAATGGCAGATGTGTTAAAATAATTCATCACGCCCGCTGTTCGCAAGTGAGAACGATGGACAACTTCCAATTGCTGCCAAGTTGGCTGGTGAATCAACGCGTACGTAAAGGTCGACCAAGCAGGGGTAATAAAGAAATCCAGAGAATTAAAGGGTTGATTTGCAGATGTCAGGCTTTATCCTCGGTCATTTTTCTTGTGATCCATTCATCAGTCCTGGTGGAGAATGTCATTTCTGGTTCAACGTTTCCAGCCAGGCATTTATGCGTCAGATTAAATTTAAGTCCTGCTGCGACTATCAGTAATTTATCGAGTAGGAATCACACTCATCGACCCCTTAAAGAAAGGATAACGGCAATCACCCAACTGTGCTAATCAATAAACGACTGAGTAACTTTTCTCAAAGACAAATTTTACCGAGCCAACTCTGGCTGTTATCCTAGGCGCCTGTTCAGGTACACTGAGGGAGAATTTAGCACGGCCAATGCACCTCACCAGCACGTCTTTCGGACTGTGGGAGGAAACCGGAGCAGCTGGAGGGAACCCACGCAGACACGGGGAGAACGTACAGATTTGGCATGGACAGTGACCCAAGCTGGGAATTGAACCCAAGTCCCTGGCGTTGTGAGGCAGCAGTGCTAACCACTCTAACACCCTTTTTCAGGAGTGAGAATAGGTTTGGGAGAACGTAGGTTGGGTGGTAGAAATCATTGACATTGACATGGGGAAGCTAGCTGATTTCCAAATTTAGGGAGTTAATAAGCAGGATACCAGCAGTCTTTGGCACTTAGAGGTTACAGAAACTTACAGAATACTGAAAGGCCTTTATAGACCGGACATGGGGAAGATGTTTCCAACTGAAGGCAAGACTAGGATCCGAGGGCACATCCTCAGTGTAATGGGACGACCCTTTAGAACAAAGATGAGGAGGAATTTCTTTAGCCAGAGGGTGGTGAATCTGTGGAATTCATTGCCACAGAAGGCTGTGGAGGCCAAGTCACTGAGTTAAAGTTAAAAGTTATTCATTAGTCTCAAGTAGGCTTACATTAATGAAGTTACTGTGAAAATCCCCTAGTTGCCACACTCCGGCGTCTGTTCGGGTACACCAAGAGAGAATTTAGCATGGCCAATACACTTTATTAGCATGTCTTTTGGACTGTGGGAAGATACCAGAGCACCCGAAGGAAATGCACGCAGACACGTGGCGAGTATGCAGAGTGACCCAAGCCAGGAATTGAACCCCAGGCACTGTGAGGCAGCAGTGCTAAGCATTGTGCCACTGTATTTAAGAGAGAGAAAGATAGATTCTGGATTGGTAAAGGGATCACAGGTTACAGGAAAAGGGAGGGAGAATAGGGTTAAGAAACTTATCAGCCATGATTGAATGGCAGAGGGGATTTGATGGGCTGAATGGCCTATTTCTACTCCTCTATTTTATGGTCTTAGGGCAAAACTACCTCATCCAGGCAGCGTATTAGGAGACATGAGCTGGTAGGAAATAACAAAGCATTTGAACTCCAAGTCCATCAAACCAAAGTATTCAGCTGGTTCTCCATCAATGCCCACGAAACTAGACAGACCCTGATGCCTGGTGAAGTCTGTCAGAAAGAGCTTAACACCATTAATCACTTTGAAGTACAATAAAATGTAACAGCCAAGTTGCGCACAGCAAGATCCCAAAACAATTTGAAATGAATGACCTCAGTCCTGCTGCCAGTGAGCTCCTGATTCACCAATCCTGATTCTATCCTCACTAAATTTGGATGCTTTCATTCTCCTCACTTTGTCTTTAATAGAGACTATTTTTACAACCCTGCTCTTGATTATCTCCCATAACTCTTCCACTCGTCTGCATCTCCTCTGTGAAATGTCATGAGAATTTAAGGCTAATTAAATTGGCTACTGCATTTGCCATCATAAACATTGGCTGCAATATTTCTTTTTTATTCATTGATAGGACGTCCCCAGTCGCCCTTGAGCTGAGTAGCTTAAGAGTCGATCGCATTGCTGTGGATCTGGGGTCACACGTAGGCCAGACCTGGTAAAGGTGGCAGATTTCATAGATTCATAGGATCGCCACAGTGCAGAAGGAGCCCCTATCGAGGCTACACTGATAACAATCCCACACAGGCCCTATTCCCATAACCCCATGCATTTACACTGCTAGTCTCCCTGGCACCAAGAGGCAATTTTGCATGGCCAACCAACCTAACTGGCACGTCTCCCCTCCCTAAAAGTGAAGCAGATTGGCTTTTACTGTGATCGATGACAGTTTCATGGTCTACATTAGACTTCCAATTTCAATTCCACCATGTGCCATGGGGGGATTTGAACCCGCGTCCCCAGAGTTTCGCCCCAGAGCTCTAGTGCAGTGACAATGCCACAAAGCCACCACCTCCTTGACTTATAGCATCAGCTGCCACACAGACGTCCTTTCGTAAGAGGGCCACTTCTTTATTTCCTCTCTGCTGCCAGATGCCATAAGAGGTTTGATGATACCATAAAATACAGATGACACAAGTGAATCAGAGCATTGCTCTAATCAAAGTACCTCAGCACTAATGCTCCTTGTAGTTTCAACGAACGCAATTAGGATTTTATCCTAGTACAGGCTCCTATTGATCTTTGAGTAAATCCAACAGAACAAAGAGTTTATCTAAAGTGGCAGCAGAAGGACTGTCTGAAAGAACAAAGTCATGAAGTTCAGAATGTAATTGGGGGAAGCTCTGTGCAGCATTCAAAGTGCTTTTCACAGAGTCTGTATTATTGAGCCACCTGGAGCAAAATTGGGTTGCTTTTAGAGCACCTTGTCTTTAGTTCAGAAAGTATATAGTGAGAAATTTCAGCTACACAGTCTGTCATTTTCCACACACTACATTTATTGAATTGAAAATCATAGGCTGACTGCATATTCCAAACTTGGTGAACTAAGACCGTACGATAAAGCAGAATTAGGCCATTCGGCCCATCAAGTCTGCTCCGCCATTCAGTCATGGCTGATGTGCTGCCCATTCTCCCATCTTTGAGCTAAAGTTTTAAGTTTATTTGTTAGTGTCACAAGTAGGCTTACATTAACACTGCAATGAAGTTACTGTGAAACTCCCTTAGTTGCCACACTCCTATCTTAGGTACACTGAGGGAGAATTTAGCACAGCCAATGCACCCAACCAGCATCTCTTTCGGATTGAAGGAGGAAACCGGAGCACCTGGAGAAATCTGCATGGGGAGAACATGCAGACTCCACACAAACAGTGACCCGAGGCTGGAATTGAACCAGTTGAGGCCAAAATGTGTCTGATTTCAAGAAGAAATTAGATATAGCTCATGAGGCTAAGGTGATCAAGGGATATGGGAGGAAGGGGGCATCAGGATATTGAATTTGACTAAAAAGCTAAATGGCAGTGCAGGCTCGATGGGCCAAATGGCCTAACTCCTGCTTCTCATTTCTTTGTCTTTATGTTTCTAGCCTGGGTCCCTGGCGTTGTGAGGCATCAGCGCTTACCACTGTGCCACCAGGCCGACATTTTCCCTGTAATCTTTGATGCCCTTACCAATCAAGAACCTATTTATCTCTGCCTTAAATATATTCAAAATTTTACCGCTTCGCCTGCCACGAGAGCCAAAGCGGGCAAGGGGCAGAACGTGGAAAGGTCCGTTGACCTTCGGCAGGATTTTACAGTTTTGGGACGAGCAAAGTCGTAAAATACACACACACACACACACACACACACACACACACACACACACACACACACACACACACACACACACACACACCACTCCCCCGAATGATTTGGTCTCCACAGCTTTCAGTGGCAATGACGTCCTTAGATTCACCAGGCTCTGGCTGAAGAAATCTCTCCAAATCTAACACTTGCTTTCTTGAAGCACAAGATCACTGAGTCAACCTCCATTCCCCAAGTCACCTGTATAGCATTTGGCACAGGCTTGTACCTAAAGCTGATTAACCGCGCAAAGGCATTTCACTTGTACATACAGCAAATGCATGCAAAGTGGCTGCTAGGAGCATAGCAACAGTGAATGACTTCCCTTCCAAATTTCTACCCACCTCTCCTTCTGAAGTTAACTCCTGAAGGAATGTAATCCGTGGGTGCTCTTGTGTTGTTTGGATTGCATCCAGGTCTTCCATCACATGGAGATCCGCGCAGCGAATATTTCTGAGTAATACAGAACTGTTCCTACTTCCATCTGATAACCTAATTGCTTTCACTTCCCAGCGGAAGGCATTGCACTGAGAATTTGGGCTAATTTCTCCCCTCCTGAGCCAAAGGATATTATAGTCAATTGTAACGCACAGTAGGACCATCATATAGGAGTATAAATCTCAGCACCTTCCTGAGTTCAAGGGCTTTGTCAGGAGCCTCAACTGTTCTGTTGGGGGCAGTGGTCTAATTTCCTTTCCCTTTGGGTGATCAATGTTTGTTATTACTGCTGTATTGGCGACAAGCACCACAAATCCCTTCGATTCATTGAGAGTTATCTCATTCAGGCCACCCTTACATCTGATGCTGTAGGGGATCATTGACAAAATCATTGAATGTGATCTTACTAACCGTTCACGCCACACACCCACTGAAGCGAGATCGGAGGATTTAGCGCTCAGCCAAATCTCCGTTCACTGCAGCGGGATGGGAAAATCCCACCGGCGTCAAAGACCGCAATATTCCAGCCATCATATTTCTGGTGGCGTGTTGCCATTGGCTGAACATTCATCCATTGATGATGTTGCACTAGAGATTCCATTCTTTTTTGGTTAATATCACGCAGCTGGAGAACTATTGTGGTCAACTTTTTGTCAGTAATATCTAGAATTTATTTAAACAACTTATTCCTTGCACATTCCTAATTGCCTATTAATTGAAAGGCTTGCTAGGCCTAAGACATTTAAGAGTCAACTGGATCTGGAATCACGTGGAGGCCATTTAGCGTCCCTTAGTGAACCAGTTGGATCTTTACAACAACGGTTTCACACTCATATCATTAGATTTATCTTTTAATTACTGATTTTTACTGAATTCAAATTTCGCCACTTGCCCAATGTGGGATTTGAACCCATTTCTCCAGAACATTACCCTGTGTCTCTGGATTATGAGGTCAGTGACAATACCACTATCAAGTCTGAAGGACGTTGAACCAGAAAGATTCCTTTGTGCCAGCTAAGTTTGGCTTGTCTTTAGACTTCTTTGCCAGCATTGTGCTCAAGTCTCACCCTCCGTAACAAGCCACACCATCTCTCACAGCCAGAACTGAACTTCAACTGTGCTTCCTCCTCCTTTGAGCAGTCAAGGTTTTTGTGCTTGTTAAGATAATGAAGGGGATGGATAGGGTAGAAGTAGAGAGATTCTTCCCACTTAGAAAGGACAGCAGGACTAGAGGACACAACCTTAAATAAGGGGGGGTGCAGTTTAGATCAGAGTTGAGGAGGAACTTCTTCACTCAAAGGGTGGTGAATCTCTGGAATTCTCTGCCCATTGAAGCGGTGGAGGCTACCTTGCTGAACATATTTAAGTCACAGGTAGATAGGTTTCTGATAGACAAGGGAATTAAGGGTTATGGGGAGAAAGCGGGAAAGTGGAACTGATCCACTTCAGATCAGCCATGATCTTATTGAATGGCGGGGCAGGCTCAAAGGGCTAGATGGCCTACTCCTGCTCCTATTTCTTATGCTTGTGAAGCTTGCTTTTGTGCACTCTTTGTTGATAGGAAAACTCTGATAAGGTCACAATTAATTGCCTGCTTAACAGGTTTAATTGCCTTTCCACTTTCTTCTAGGAGTTTATAGAATTACGAGGGGCACAGATAGAGTGAACAGTTGGAAGCTTTTTCCAGGGCAGAAATGACAATTGCAAGGGGGCACAAGTTCAAGGTAAGGAGGGAAATGTTCAGTGGAGATGTGGGCAGGGGAAGTTTTTTTACACAGAGGCTGGTGAGGGCCTGGAATGCACTGCCAGGTGAGGTGGTTGAGGTAGCGACATTTAAGACTTATCTGGATAGACACATGAAGAGACAGGGAATAGTGAGATACAGGCAGTTGGTCCAGATAGGACAACAGGATCAGCACAAGTTTGGAGGGCCAAAGGGCCTGTTTGTTCTTTGTAGTACACCCTCTCCCTGGCAGCCTGGCTACCCAGCGTCATAAACACATTAAACTTTTCTCCACTGCCCATTTCCTTCTTCCCAGCCTGTCCCCAATGCACAAACAAATTCCCAGGTGACATTCTCAGGAACGTTTCCAGGATGGCATGATTTTATTTCATGTTTTCAGCACCTGCAGAGTTTTGCTTTTGAACAAAGTGGAGATGTGTGAAGGAGAATGATGCAATGCTTCACGCTTGGAATGCATTTTTGGTTTAGATAACGGAGATGTAACTTTGCTAGGAGTGTTTTTCTGAATAGGTGAGCTATACTGGGATGAATGGATTTCTCATCTATACCGAGCTTGTTCTTAATTAAATGTAAACTGCTTCTTCAAAGACAATGCAAAGAAATACAGTCTTTTCAATTTAATGGATCATTCTAACCTATTTAAATCTTATCATTAAATATTCAAACAAAGAAATGGAATTTCTTCTTTATAAAGACTAAGGACTTTGGTAGAAGTATTGAATGAGGCTGGAAGAACAGGAGAACTTTTAGATAATATCAAGAAAGACAATTGGAGTTCTTTGACATGTCATCCATGCAGAAGAGTTGATGAGTGGCTACATAGGGGAGGCAGTGGCATAAGGGGGCGAGTGTTGGCAATGGTACTGTCACTGGACTAGTAATCCAGAGACCCAGGGTAATAGTTTGAGGACCTGGGTTCAAATCCCACCACAGCAGATGGTGAAATTTTAATAAAATAAAGATTAAAGCATCATTAAATGAATCATAAAAATCCTACACTTGCAGGAGGAGGCCATTTGGCCCACCAAGCCTGCACCAACCACAATCCCACCCAGGCTCCATAACCTACTTACTTATGTTGCTCGTCCCCCTGATACAAAGGGACAAGTTAGCATGGCCAATCCAAGAGGTCACAGGTATAGTCTGAGAGGCTTTAGATTTAAAGCTGAGATGAGGAGAAACTACTTCTCACAGAGGATGGTGAATTTGTGGAACTCACTGTCCATAGCTAAATTGCCCTTAGTGTCAGGGGGGCTAGAAGGGTAAATGTGTGGGGTTACTGGGATAGGGGGTGGGTGGGATTATGATCTCAATGGGCCAAATGGCCTCCTTCTGCACTGTGGGGATTTTATTATGGGCAGGATTTTCCGGCCACGCCCCGCCCCAAAATCCCACCCAAGGTCAATGGATCTTTGCATGGTTCCCCTCCTCCTGCCCTCCCCCTCCCCCCTCCACTCTCTATAATTCCAGGATGGGAAAATTCCCCCCTTTAACTCTGTGGTCCCAGCAGCGCCATCTGGGATTGCTGGCCAGTGCTGGAACTACAGGCAGCTCCAGCTGGGCTGAGGAGCCCAAGTAAATGTGGGATGTGTGTCTAGCTGGAAAGATGAAGAGGGCGGTGCGGGGGTCAGGGGAGAGTAAGGGAGGGCTCCACGAGGCCAGCTGCTGGATTCCACATGCCCCCTCACCTTCAAACCAGCGAGTGTTGGAGGGCGGGGGGGGCGCTGGGGGTTGTTAAAATCCAGCCTGCTAATTTTGTTTCTCTCTGCGCTTTTATTAAGCAATTGAGGCAGCTGAGTTTAGTTTTATCGCTGGCTGCAAATTAGAGTCAACTGTCTAAATACGGCACAGGTCTTGTTGATTTGCAATTACAAAAAGGTTGTTAACCATACTGCAAAGTGATGGAGTCATGTTTATCTACTGCTTCATGTTTCTAATACTAATTGGGCTCCATCCATCACCCTATGATTCTAATCCAGCACCAGTGGAAATCATCTTTGCTACTTATCTTCGCAAACCTCTTCATAATTTTGAACAGTTTCCCTTGACCTTTCTTACACAAGGAACTTCCCTGAGCTTCCTCCTCATTATCCAACATAACCCGAGTGTAAACCATCCAAAACGGCGGAAACACCCATTGCCGCCATTTCCCTGGCCTACCTCATGAACCTAGGCTGGAATCTTACTAGTCACTGGGTGGCATGGACAGAATAAGAAGCCTCACAACACCAGGTTAAAGTTCAACGGGTTTATTTGGTGGTAAACACCGCTAACTTTTGGAGCGCTTGCTGCTCCTTCGTCAGGTGAGTGGGAGTTCTGTTCACAAACAGGGCATATAAAGACACAAACTCAATTTACAAAATAATGGTTGGAGTGGGAGTCTCTACAGGTAATCAAGTGTACAATGTGTGTGGAGAGAATGTTAAGCACAGATTAAAGAGATGTGTATTGTCTCCAGACAGGACAGTTAGTGAGATTTTGCGAGCCCAGGCAGGTCATGGGGGTTACAGATAGAACACACTATCTGTCGCACTATGTTCTATGGATGATATTGGAAGGTTAGATGGGCTTTAGATTGGTTTCACAGGTCGGTGCAACATCAGGGGTCGAAGGGCCTGTACTACACTGTAATGTTCTATGTTCTATGGCTCACAGATTATTCCGGGAGCAGGAAAGCAGGAAAACAGACATCTCCCCCCCCACCACCCACCATAGATCCAACATCAATGGCAGCACGGTGAGTAGCACTGCTGCCTCACAGTGCCAGGGACACGAGTCCAATTCCAGCTTTGGGTGACTATCTGTGAGGAGTTTGCATATTCTCACCATGTTCCGTAGGTTTCCTTCGGGTGCTCCAGTTTCCTCCTGCAGTTCAAAGACCCCTGGCGTCAGGGGGATTATCAAGGTAAGCGTGTGGAGTTGCGCATATAGGGCCTGGGTAGGATTTTTGTTGGTGCAGGCTCGTTGGGCCGAATGGCTTCCTTCTGCACTGTAGGGATTCTATGATCACTCTGAGAGGCTTTCCTCTCTGATGGATGGGACCTTTCTCCCTTGGCCAGATGAGGATTTTGTATAAACTTCACTGTCTGTAGTTTGAGGCCTCCTCCCTGCATCAGCAATACCTGCCTCGCCCAGCGGCGCTGCAGAGGTTTCAGAGCTTCCGGCCTGAGATGGGTCTGGCAGTGGCAAAAGGCCGCCCACCATCTTAACTGGAAGATGGCCTTGAAGTGGCCAATATCATCTTCCAGTCCCAGGCCCTACACTATCGGAAGGATGTGAACACACTGGCGAGAGCACAGAAGAACTTTACAAGAATGGGGTCCGGGGATGAGAATCCACAGTTGTGTAGATAGATAGGAGAGACTGGGACTGTTCTCCTCAGTGAGAAGGCTAAGAAGAGATTTGATAGCATTGGTCAAAATCATGAGGGGATGGAATATTGGGAGTTAAAGGAACAAGAAAGAGAGGGCACAGATTTAAAATGATTTCCAAAAGAACCAAATGTCATGCAAGAAAAGATATTCACACAGAGAGTAGTTGGGGCCCGGAAGTGTGGTGGAGGCAGCTTCAGTTGAGGCATTCATGAGGGCATCGGATGATTATTTGAATAGAAACAACATGCAAGGGAAAAGGCAGGGGAACTGCATCAAGACACGATGCTGATTTGGAGAGCCCACGCAGGCATGACGGACCAAATGGTCTCCTTGTGCGCCATGACAATTCTGTGACTCGGTCAATTCAAAGGTCATATCGGGTAAAATTACCCGCCTGGACCTGATTCCAGCAAATAGCTGCCTTGCTTCCTGATGCTGGGGCCCCAAAGCATGTGGAAAAAAAATCACATATCTCACAGCTCCAGGGACTCGGGTTCAGTTCTGGCTTCGGGTCACAGTCTGTATGGAATTTGCACATTTTCCCCGTGTCTGCGTGGGTTTCCTCTGGGTGCTCCGGTTTCCTCCCACAGTCCAAAGATGTGTAGGTTAGGTGGATTGGCCATAGTAAAATGGGGGGGGGGGTTTATGGGGATAGGACAGAGGGGAGGGCATGGGTGGGATACTCTGTCGGAGAGACGGTGCTGATCTGATGGGCTGAATGGCCTCTTTCTGCACTATAGGGATTCTACAATTAAATCTGGAGATGAGACCACCTTCCCTGCTTGAAATTTTACCTCACTAACCTTTCTTTCTCTCATCATAACTCGATCCTCTCAATTAAATTATCATCTTCTCTCATCAATTCGGAGCACAGTGGCACTCTTCCACACACAGAATTCCATCTGGTTCCCAATGGATTCTAGTCTTTAGTCTCTCTATCCCACCCGGAAATCCATTCTACATGGCATTACAATCAATAGAACATCCTAGATGGGCCAATTCTAAATTTGTCTTGCACCAGGTTGGCCTCATGTCTCCTTATCCCCCTGCAAAGCTTCAATGTGAAGATGTCCTTTGGATTTACATTCTCCGTAATGCTTATTGTTCTTCTGTGAGATGATTCATTATCCAGCTCCAAATGCCAAAAGGCTAAGTTACTCCAGTTATAAACCTTGTAACTCAACTCTGTGACGCCAGGCATCAGATTTAATATTAGAAACTAAATTACGACTGTCCAGTTGGAATTCCACAATATCACTCAGGCAAAGGTAACTACGGCCTCTGTCTAAATTGATATAAACTCAGTTATCTATAGATAGTTGTGCAGCACGTCACTGACCTATATTTTACAATTGCTCGTATCTGTGCCCTTGGGCTAAGAGTATTGCAAAATAGATTTATTTTTAAATGATAAATATTTATGTTCATCATTGTAAGTGCTGACAATGCAAGGGATTGTTCTGTTCTTTACCACTTTTTCGCTCCAGGGTAAATGTTTTAGTTGTGTGTTCCTGTTTTAGGATCGTGCCTTTTGGGGGCGTACAGCAGGAATATGCAAGCACAAGACTCACATATTTTTCTTTGTGAATTTTAATGGATGCAAAATCATTTACTTCTTCTTTGGATGGCTCACTACGGTGGCACAGTAGTTCGCACTGCTGCCTCACAGTGCCAGGGATCTGGGCGCAATACTCACGGTGGCACAGTGGTTAGCACTGCTGCCTCACAGTGCCAGGGATCTGGAGACACTACTCACGGTGGCACAGTGATTAGCCTCACAGTGCCAGGGACCTGGGTTTGATTCTGGCCTTGGGTCACAGTCTGTGTGGAGTCTGCACGTTCTTCTTGAGTCTGCGTGGGTTTCCTCCGGGAGCTCCGGTTTCTTCCCACAGTCCACAGGTATGCAGGTTAGGTCTCAGGGGAATTTTCAGGGTAAATTCATAAGGCTACGGGATGGGATTGTTGTCTGTACAGACTTGATGGGCTGAATGGCCTCCGTCTGCACTGTAGGGAATTCTATGCTTTTATGATTCCAGTCCACTGAAAAGTAATATCTAACTTAAAGAAAAAAATCATTCAATTGTGCAAAGATGGGTGGCAAGTCTGACGATTGGACAGAATATAAAATATACCAAAGAATGATGAAGCGAATAATAAGGAGGGAAATATTAGAGCTTGAGAGAAAGGTGGCTAGAATTATAAAGACAGATAGTAAGTATTTCTAAAGATATTTAAAAAAGAAAAGTTAAAGTCCAATAAAAGTGAGTCTGGGGAATTAATAATGGAAAACAAGTAGATGGCAGATGAATTGAAATATCAATCTTCACTATCAGGTGAAGTAACAAACCAGAAATGGCTGCAACTGAGGAACAGGAAGGGACAGAGGAATTTAAGAAAATTACAATCACCAGTGAAGAGGTACTGAGCAACTTGTTAGAACTTTGGGATGACAAGTCCTCACGTCCTAATGGATTTTATCCTCGTGTGTTAAACGAAGTGGCTCATTTATCATCAAGGAAGAAATAGTGAGTCATCTAGATATAAATTATCCCATTGGTAAGACATGTGGGTTCATGAAGGGAAGGTCATGTTTGGCTAATTTGGTGGAATTCTTTGAGAACATTACACGTGCAGTGGACAACGGGGAACCTGTGGATGTGATGTATCTGGATTTCCAGAAGGCACTTGACAAGGTGCCACACCAAAGACTGTCACATAAGATAAAAGTTCACGGTGTTACGGGTAATGTATTAGCTCGGATAGGCGATTGGTTAGCTAAAGAAAGCAAAATGTAGGGGTAAATGGGTGTTTTTCTGGTTGGCGATCAGTGACCAGCGATGTGTCTCAGGGATCAGTGTTGGGACCATAATTGTTTACGATTTACATTGATGATTTGGAGTTAGGGACCAAGTGTAGTGTGTCAAAATTCACAGATGACACTAAAATGGGTGGCAGAGCAAAGTATGCAGAGAACGCTGAAAATCTGAAAGGGATATAGATAGTCTAAGTAAATGGGCAAGGGTCTGGCAGATGGAGTACAATGTTGGGAAATGTGACGTCATTCATTTTGGGAGGAATAACAGCAAAATGGACTATTATTTAAATGGTAAAAATTTGCAGCATGCTGCTGTGCAGAGGGACCTGGGTGTCCTTGTACAAGAGTCACAAGTTTGCAGGTGCAGCAGGTAATTAAGAAGGCAAATGGAATTTTGTCCTTCATTGCTAGAGGGATGGAGTTTAAAAACAGCGAGGTTATGTTGCAGCTGTATAAGGTGCTGGTGAGGCCACACCTGGAGTACTGTGTACAGCTTTGGTCTCCTTACTTGAGAAAGGATATACTGGCACTGGAGAGGGTGCAGAGGAGATTCACTAGGTTGATTCTGGAGCTGAGAGGGTTGGCTTATGAGAAAACACTGAGTAGACTGGGGCTAAACTCATTGGAATTCAGAAGAATGAGGGGAGATCTTATAGAAACATATAAGATTATGAAGTGAATTGATAAGATAGAAGCAGGTGAAACTAGAACTATGGGGCGTAGCCTCAAAATAAGGGGAAGCAGATTCAGGACTGAGTTGAGGAGGAACTTCTTCACACAAAGGGTTGTGGAATTCCCTGCCCAGTGAAGCAGTTAAAGCTACCTCACAATGTTTTTAAGGCAAGGATAGATACATTTTTGAACAGTAAAAGAAGTGAGCGGGCGGGTAAATGGAGCTGAGTCCACAAAAAGATCAGCCATGATCTTATCGAATGGCGGAGCAGGCTCGAGGGGCCAAATGGCCTACTCCTGCTCCTAGTTCTTATTTGGGTGTCATAGTGCATGAATCACAAGAGGTTAGTGTGCAGATGCAGCAAATAGTTAGGAAAACTAATAGAATGTTACTGTTTATTACGAGGGGAATTGAATGCAAGAGTAGAGAGCTTATACTACAGTTGTACAGGACACTGGTGAAACCACATCTGGAGCACTGTGTACAGTATTGGTCCCCTTATTTAAGGAAGAATGTAAATGCATTGGAAACGGTTCAGAGAAGGTATTGTATCAAATACATGGAATAGGCAGTTGGCTTTTGAGGAAAGGTTAGTTAGGCCTTTATCCACTGGAGTTTGGATGAGTAAGACGCGACTTGATTGAAACATGTAAGATCCTGAGGGGACTTGATTGGGTGGGTGTGGAGAGGATGATTCCTTTTGAAGAGGGGGGCATCACTGTTTAAAAATATTTAATATAGATAGGAGGAGAATTGATTCCTCTCAGAGGGTAGGAGTCTCTGGAACTCTGTTCCTCAAAAAGGCAATGGAACGAGAGTCCTTGAATATTTTTAAGTTAGAGCTGGATAGATCCTTGATGTGCAATGGGGTGAAAGGTTATTGGCGGGAGAGGGTTGAGGTTACAATCAGATGAGGCATTATCTTACTGAACGGCGGAGCAGGCTCGAGAGGCCCAGTGGCCCAATTCATATGTTCAGACTCATAGTCAAGAATTGTATTGTTTTCCCATCCTGTTTTAGCATTTGATTTTCATTTGGGTCAGAGAAGTCAGGTTACTTTACACGCCATGAGGATCTTTCTAACATTACTGTGACTCGCCGTCACTCACATTTATTGAGTGGTTGACATGGAGGAACCAATATTGATCTATAAATTGAGAACTGACTTCCTTTATATTGTTCTGAAGTACACACTGCTTGAAATATTCTTCTTATACTTCAACCACTCTCTGAGCAGTCAGAGTTGGGTTCGATTTCTCTCGTAGTAAACCTAGTTCCTGACATGGAACCGAGATCCACAGACAAGGAAGGTCTCCTGCCGCAATGATTTTTCTCTCTTTATCTCACTTCAGTCAGGTCTGTGACACTGGTTGGCCTCAGAGTCCGAGTTTGGATGGGAAAAGTCCTGGCTCTGATGCAGAACGGTTTAAAGAGTTCAACTTCCAAAAGCTGCGCTGATTCAAAGAGCATGATGGGAAATTATTCAGTGCTGTGACTACACCAGCCATTAACAATAACAAGCGGAAAATCGTTGCGATCATCATTGCTGTAGAGGGAATACAGTGAAGGTTTACCAGGCTGATTCCAGGATGGCAGATCTGTCACATGAGGAGAGATTAAGTCAGTTAGGATTATATTCACTGGGGTTTAGAAGAGTGAGCAGGGATCTCATAGAAAAAAAAAATTAACAGGGTTAGACAGGGTAGATTCAGAAAGAAGGTTCCAAATAGTGGGGGAGTGCAGAACTAGGGGTCATCGTTTGAGGATAAGGGGTAAACCTTTTAGAACTGGGGTGAGGAGAAATTTTTTCACCCAGGGAGTGGTGAATGTGTAGAATTTACTACCACAGAAAGTAGTTGAGGCCAAAATGTTGTGTGATTTTAAGAAAAACTTAGATCTAGCTGTTGGGGCTAAAGGGATCAAGGGATATGGGGGGAAGGAGGGACCAGAATTTGATGATCAGCCACGATCGAGATGAATGGCAGAGCAGGCTCGAAGGGCCAAATGGCCTACTCCTGCTTCTAGTTTCTCTACTTGTACTCTCAGAAGACAATGTGCTTGTTTATTCTTAAGGCCTCCAAGTAAGGTCACTACAAACAGCAATGACCATAGCCAAATAGCCCTGTGCAGAATAATTAGAGGTAAGCAATGTCAATGGGGATGTAACCCAACCTGAAGCAGTACTTTCAGAAAGGGGGAAAAAAATTGCAAGATAGAAACTTTGAAGGTTAATTGATTCTGAAGGAATTTGGATTTGACTTTGTGGACAGCACAGTGGTTAGCACTGCTGCCTCACAGCACCAGAGACCCGGGTTCGATTCCAGCCTCGGGTGACTGTCTGCGTGGAGTTTGTATCTTCTTCCCGTGTCTGCATGGGTTTCTTACCACAGTCCACAAAGATGGGCAGGTTAGGTTGATTCGCCACGGTAAGCTGTCCCTTAGTGTCGGGGGGTGAGCAGGAAAATACTTGGGGTTATGGGGATAGGGCCTGGGTCGGATTGTTGTTGGTGCATGCTCAATGGGCTGAATGGCCTTTTTCTGCACTGTAGGGATTCTATGAATCTATTCTATGAAGTTAGATGGATTAAACATGCTAAATTGCCCTTAATGTAGGTTAGGTGGATTAGCACGGTACATATGTGGTGTTATGTGGATGGGGTGGGCTTGGGTAAGATGCTCTTTCGGAGAGTTGGTGCAGTCCTCGATGGCCTGAATGGCCTCCTTCTGCGCTGTCGGGATTCTATAAACAATCTTTGTATTCACCGAAGTATCTTCTGGACTATCTCCATTTCAGAGACATAGACACACCATTTCGGGAGACATGGCAATGTGTAACTGAGAGAGTGCTGCACTATTCGAGGTGATGTCTTTCAGATAAAAGGTTAAACTGAGGCCCTGTCGGTTTGCCTTCCCAGGTGGACATGAAGGATCTCAAGGCGCTATTTTAACAGGAGCACAGGAGTTTATCCTTGTGCCCTGGCTAACACTCGTCTCTTAGTAAATGACCTGGTCATGTATCTCATCATTGCTTCTGGATCTGCTGCATTATCAACCTCCAGCGAATGAGTAATGTGCATTAGGTGGCATATTAAGAGCTTGTTTTTTTTTAATAACTAAGGAATTTTGCTTTGCTGGAACCTATTTGCTGTCAAATTAAATGTCCTGCAACAGTGGCTATACTGATTAGTTGTCAAACATTATGGAATGTCCTGAGGATGTAAACGACACTATTGTAATGACCTCAGAGACCTAATGATGTTGGCCTCTTGGAGTGAGAGCTCCCTGATTGAAGTAATGATTGCCTGCCCAAACTCACAAGCTGTATATTTATACATATTTATTGAGGAGTGTCAGGGCTATTGCCTGACTTTGTACCTGAAGCACTCTTACGAGTAGGATTGAGTTTGTAGATAAAGGGAATCTGGTGAAGGGACACCTGCCTCTGCTTAAAGTTGGTTTATTATTGTCACAAGTAGGCTTACATTAACACTGCAATGAAGTTGCTGTGAAAATCCTCTACACTCTGGCACCTGTTCGGGTACATTGAGGGAGAATTTAGCATGGCCAATGCACCTAACCAGTATTTCGGACTGTGGGAGGAAACCAGAGCACCCGGAGGAAACCCATGCAGACACAGGGAGAACGTGCAACTCTGCACAGACATGTTGGGAATCGAACTTGGGTCCCTGGTGCTGTGAGGCAGAAGTGTTAATCACTGCCGCCCCACTGAGCAGTTATTTCAAATACAAGCCCTGTTCTTTCCTCTGTGTTGGCTGTTGAGGTTGCTCTAGCAGACCTTGGTAGTGCATTCTTGAATTGGCTACAACTGTTATGAACTATAATTTGATCACAGTATTAATTTTAGCACTACTTCCGCATGGGCAGTTGAGCATTAATAAGACAGGCATTAACATGAAAGTTTACAAACTACAACAAAATGACATGGAGGCACTAAGCGTAGATTTACTGCTGAAAAAAAAATCAATTTTGCAGTAGCCATAAGCACATTAATTATATGACTTATTTCAGAAAAGTACCATCTGTCAATTTAAACCAAGCAAATAATCTAGTTACTTTGTGAAATCTTGCTGCACCCATCCATTATATTGCAGAAGGACTGGGCCCAAACCCACCAAGATTTATTTTTGGTCTCTCAGGCAGCCTAGCAACAGTAAGAGAAAATTAACAAAGGCAGATTTATTTATTTTCTGTCTGGCACAATTTTATCCCTTTCTCCCCTCACCCGGGACAGCGACCTCAAGGTTCCAGAGAAATGCCGCGATTGCAGGTCATTGCAGCTTGGCCAAGGCTTGGTTTCTGTGACAGAAACTCAAGAACCCATGTCACACTATCTGTAACCCCCGTGACTTGCAAAATCTCACTGTCCTTTCTGGAAACAATGCACATCTCTTTAACCTGTGCTTAACGCTCTCTCCACTCACATTGTCTGTACCTTTAAGACTTGATCTGCTGTAAAGACTCGCATTCCAATCATTATTCTGTAAATTGAGTTTGTATCTTTATATGCCCTGTTTGTGAACAGATCTCCCACTCACCTGATGAAGGGGCAGCGCTCCGAAAGCTAGTGGCGTTTGCTACCAAATAAACCTGTTGGACTTTAACCTGGTGTTGTGAGACTTCTTACCGTGTTTACCCCAGTCCAACGTCGGCATCTCCACATCAAACTCTCTGTGCCATTAGTAAGATATGCATCCTATAACCCGCTCTTCCAAGGTAATGAAAACATCTAACAATATGGAGACATATTAAGCTGACCTTTCCCCTATACCCTAGATCTGACTGTAACACCACATGCATAGAATCATAGAATCCTACAGTGCAGAAGGAGGCTGTTCTGCCCATCGAATCACAATCCCAACCAGGCCCTTTCCCCACAACCCCATGCATTTACCCTAGCTAGTCCCCCTGACACTAAGGGGCGATTTAGAATGGCCAACCCACCTAGTCTGCACATCTTTGGACTGTGGGAGGAAACCAGAGCACCCAGAGGAAACCCACACAGACACGGGGGGAATGTGTAAACTCCACACAGACAGCGACCCAAGCCGGGAATCAAACCCGGTCCCTGGCGATGCGAGGCAGCAGTGTTGACCATTATGCCACCCCAAATTCTGCACTCTCTTCTTTCCTTCTCCCCTTTGTATGGTACGCTTTGTCTATACAGTGAGCAAGAAACTATACTTTTCACTATATACATGTGACAATAATAAATCAAATCAAAAGAAATGTTCACGGAGAGACTGACAATCAATTGACTGACTTCTCTTGGGTACACCGACCTCTCTGGTTCTGCGATTAACAGCTTACGTTGCACTAAAGCCTCTGCATAGAAGGAAAGGACAGAATATGATGATGGAGAGCTAATTCCATGGGAGGATAAGTGTCTGTGTAATGTCTGCTATTCTGTCTTCAATAAGGAGCAAATTTGACATCTCATTAGGAGTTTATGATGAATTAACAATTGAACTAATCAGGAGCATTCATTTTTTTTTCCCACAAGAGATATAATGAAATTTAATTATGAATACCCAAATGCATTCAGGAAATTACATTTCATTCCATCAAAACTTTTAAACGAAGAGGCTCTGTTACTCGTAAGTAAGTAGTGAAGGTGTCGGGGATAGTGGTAGCATAAGGTGAAACTGGCAAGGTTCAGGGAGACGTGATGTAGAGATGCCGGTGTTGGACTGGGGTGAACACAGTGAGAAGCCTCACAACACCAGGTTAAAGTCCAACCAGTTTATTTGATAGTAATCCCACAAGCTTTGTTCACACAGAGAACCTTCCACACACCTGACGAAGGAACAGCATTTCCGAAAGCTTGTGGGATTACTATCAAATAAACTGGTTGGACTTTAACCTGGTGTTGTGAGACTTCTTACGAGGTTCAGGGAGTACAGGTCCTGCTAAATTTAAGGTGCGAGGGGTAAGGTTTAAAGGAGATGTACGAGGCAAGTTGATAAGACCTCCCCAGCACAGAATTGATATCTCATGGTCTCAGAATTACTGTCCGCATCATCAAAGTTCACCTAGTCATTTTTATTAAGGGCCTATTGAACAAACACATAATAGTAATGTTTAACATAATACTAAACCTGCTGAATTGGGATTAAACAATATTTTGGTCTGATTCTGAAAAGCAGAATCTAATTGGCTGGTGACACAATGATTAGCGCTGCTACCTCACAGCGCCAGGGACCTGGGTTCGATTCCTGCCTTCGATCACTGTCGATGTGGAGTTTAAGAACATAAGAACATAAGAAATAGGAGCAGGAGTAGGCCATCCAGCCCTTCGAGCCTGCCCCGCCATTCAATAAGATCATGGCTGATCTGTTGTGGCTCAGTTCCACTTTCCCGCCCTCTCCCCATAACCCTTAATCCCCTCTCTTACAAACTCATAGTTTGTATGCATCTGCTTGAGTTTCCTCCGGGTGCTCCGGTTTCCTCCCACACTCCAAAGATGTGCAGGTTAGGTTGATTGACCGACCACGCTAAATTGACCTTTAGCGTCAGGGGGATTAGCTGGGTAAATATGTGAGATTACGGGGAAAGGCCCTGGGCAAGATTGTTGTTGGTGCAGGCTCGATGGGCCAAATGGCCTCTTTCTGCATTCTTGGGATTCTACGATCCTATGATTTTAAAAGCTTCTTCAGAGTTGAGGCACCTTGTGATAACTCTCAGTTCAAATAGATGAGGGTAAGAAACTAAAAGATTACACTTTCCAGATGGAGCTCAGTAATCCAGCAATTGTTATATCTTTGTATCTCAGAGTGGTGTGCTGGAATACAGAATCTGCCTGGCATGACCTTTTCCTGCCTCCAATAAATTAGTGAGAAAGATAACAGGCAGGATCTTATGGCCTCGCCCATCCTGAAACTGTAAAATCCTGCCTGAGGATTTTAGAAATGGTCCTTTCTATTGTCCGGCCCTCGCCCGCTCCCATGGGCAGAGCAGTAAAGTACCAGCCAACAGGGGAAAGTAAGTCAATCGAAAGCACCAGCCATGTTGGAATAGGGCCCTCTCAGTCAGCGAGTGTTACTACATCGAGTTGAACCCAGATGCACTGACGACAGTAAATGTTTAGTTGGAGGACTGTGAGAAGGGATAAATAGTGAGTAATGAAAGCAACCTTCCCAACCAGTGACAACCTGGAAGGTATCGGCTTGACCTTGTTCTAGGATACACACTTCTAAGATATTGGGGTGAGTTTTCCCATTCCACCAGCCAGGGGAATCGTAGTGGGCGAGGGGCAGATGATGCAAAGATCTGTTGACTTCGGGCGGGATTTTCTAGTTTTGGGGTGAGCGTGGGTGAAAAATCCCACCCATTGTGTATATGCAAAAAGAAATGAAATCTAATATCCTAACAGACATGCACAATGCAATGATATTGTGGGACCACATTGTGGACTATTTGGTGACACCGTATTAAACATGATACCAGCATGAAAGTGAGATATACAGAGCAGGAAACAGGCCAGATCTGATCACCGCCAAATAACAGCATCGTTGATTAGTGGGGTAAAATGGGTTAGTTTACAAGGATAGGACCTGGATACGGTCAGAGAGTTGGTGCAGAATCAGTGGGCCATATGGCCTTCTTTTTCTGCACTGTAGGATTCTATTATCTCAGATGGTGGGCGCTATTGTCAGCATCAGTGACCTGGATTAGAGAGGAGCCCAAGCAGACCTTTCTTCCTGCGTGCTTCTAGACAATGCACCCAGAAACTGTGTTAGCACGGATGGGCAGCATCAGCTATGGTTGTCAGGCTTTATACAGTCGAATAATCTGCCACCACTCATGCTTTGGAATCTCAAATGGGCGGCACAGTGGTTAGCACTGCTGCCTCACAGCACCACAGACCTGGGTTCAATTCCAGCCTCGTTGCAGCTTTATAGAACCTTAGTTAGGCCACACTTGGAATATAGCATTAAATTCTGGTTGCCACATTACCAGAAGGATGTGGAGGCTTTGGAGAGGTTACAGAAAAGACTTACCAGGACGTTGCCTGGTACAAAGAGCATTAGCTATGAGGAGATGTTGGAGAAACTTGATTTGTTCTCACTGGAACGACAAAGGTTGAGGGGCATCCTGATAGAAATCTACAAGATTTTGAGGGGCATGGACAGAGTGATTAGTCAGAAACTTTTTCCCAAGGTAGAAGAGTCAATTACTAGGGGGCACAGGTTTAAGGTGCGAAGGGCAAGCTTTAAAAGAGATGTATAAGGCAGTTTTTTTTTACAGAGTGGCGGGTGCCTGGAACTCGTTACCGAGGGAGGTAGTGGAAGCAGATACAATAGTGACTTTTAAGGGGCGTCTTGACAAATACATAAATAGGATTGGAATAGAGGGAAATTATCCCCAGAAGAGTAGGGCAGCATGGTCACTGCAGGCTTGGAAGTCCAAAGGGCCTATTCCCGTGCTGTAATTTTCTTTGCTCTTGGGTCACTGTCTGTGCAGAGTCTACACATTCTCCCCATGTCTGCGTGGATTTCCTCCAGATGATCCGGTTTCCTCCCACAGTCTAAATATATGTGGGTTAGGTTGATTGGCTATGCTAAATTGACCCAAGTGTCAGAGGGATTAGGAAGGTAAATATGTGGGGTTACGGGAATAGGGGCTGGGTGGGATTGTGGTCGGTGCAGGCTCGATGGGCCAAATGGCCTCCTTCTGCACTGTAGGGATTCTTTGATGACTATAAATCATTAATGGGCAATCGGACAAGTGAATAAAGCTGACACTCTTGTGCAGACCGCAGTTTAAATGCAACAGTGACACACGAACTGTTACAAAAATAAATCTGAAAATAAAGATCGAGCATCAGGTGGGAAATTCTTCAGAACAATCAAGAATATTCAACAACTAATATAAGCGTGTGTTTGACAACAAGTCGAGTGAGGAATCTCGGCACTCTCAGTTACTTTCTCAAATAATAAAATGTCCTCCGTCAGACTGAAAAGCCATAAAATTCTCCACATATCCTCAAGCTTTTCTATTGGCTGGGAAAGCTAATGGAGATCATTAAGTTTTTGGTGAAATATGACCCTCCTTTTTAATATATATATCCTAATGGAAGCTCAATTGTAAAACAAGAGGAAATAATCCCATAGGTTTCCACAGACAACCTGTTTTAGGACAAATTGTGTATCATCGCAATTGAAGACATCCATCATCCTGACATTAAGTAGTGTTTAGGTATTACTGTTTGTTATTTTAGATTTTTCTTCATTTCTTGAAACCAACTACACAAAAAAAAAGTTCTGTTGGCTTGGAAACAACCGTGGGTAATTTCTTTTCTTTTATATAATGAGGAGGAGGAAGAACATTGAATTGCACATTATCCGATGTTCATAAGTCTTTTTTCCAGCCAACGAGACCTTTGGCATCGCTAGTCAGGAGTCTGAAGTCTGTAGCACGGGTCGAATGATGGATATATCCTACTCAGGATTCTGTATAATGGAGTGGAACTTGGAGGTGACATGCTCCCATAACATGTCAACAATAATCCTTCCCTCAATGTCAACAAAACAAAGGAGATTGTCATCAACTTCAGGAAGCGTAAAGGAGAACATGCCCCTGTCTACATCAATGGGGACAAAGTGGAAAGGGTCGAGAGCTTCAAGTTTTAGGAGTCCAACTTACCAACCTGTCCTGGTCCCCCCATGGTGACACTATAGTTAAGAAAGCCCACCAACGCCTCTACTTTCTCAGAAGACTAAGGAAATTTGACATGTCAGCCATGACTCTTACCAACTTTTACAGATGCACCACAGAAAGCATTCTTTCTGGTTGTGTCACAGTTTGGTATGGTTCCTGCTCTGCCAAAGACCGCAAGGAACTACAAAAGGTTGTGAATGTAGCCCAATCCATCACTCAAACCAGCCTCCCATCCATTGACTCTGTCTTTACTTCCCGCTGCCTCGGCAAAGCAGCCAGCATAATTAAGGACCCCACGCACCCAGACATCCTCTCTTCCACCTTCTTCCTTCGGGAAAAAGATACAAGAGTCTGAGGTCACGTACCAACCAACTGAAGAACAGCCTATTCCCTGCTGCTGTCAGACTTTTGAATGGACTGCATTAGGTTGATCTTTCTCTACACCCTAGCTATGACTATAACATTACATTCTGCACTCTCTCTTTTTCTTCTCTATGAACGGTCTGTTTTGCATGCAAGAAACAATACTTTTCACTGTATGTTAATGCATGTGACTATAATAAATCAAATCAAAATCAAATCATTGATACATTGGGAGAATTTTCCTGTACTGCCCACCACGGGAAACATAGCACGCAGGGGGTGGAACATGCAAAGTTCTAATGACTTCGGGTGGAATTTTCCGGATTTTAAAGCAAGCACAGCTGGAAAATCCAGCCCTTTGTCTATCTTGCTGGTTGATGTCACAGGGGAAGAACTTGTTGAAATAACTCAGCACAGTAGCTTTCCTTTATATCTTATTCTTCTGGTATACCTGCTATTGTACCAAGGATATGTTTTTTTCCTTCATTTGTGGGACATGGGTGTCACTGGCTGGCCAGCATTTATTGCCCATCCCTAGTTGCCCGAGGGCAGTTGAGAGTCAACCACATCGCTGTGGCTCTGGAGTCACATCTAGGCCAGACCGGGTAAGGACAGCACATTTCATTCCTGAAAGTACATTAGTGAGCCAGGTGTGTTTTTCCGACAGTGGTTTCATGGTCATCAGTAATTCCAGATATTTTTTACTGAATTCAAATTCCACCAACTGCCGCGGTGGGATTCGAACCCAGATCCCCAGAACATTAGTTGAGTTTCTGGATTAATAGTCCAGTGATAATAACAACTAGGCCATTGCCTCCCCATTATAACATGGGATGTAAACATACAGCCCTCACAAACAATGTCGGTGTAATCCACCAGCATTAAAGCTGTATAAACTCTCAAGGGAAAGCTTAACTTCAAGAGACAAGCTATTTACATGGAATAATCTTGACTAAAGCTCCGAATCTGTGCCCGATTTGTAGCCTTGGCTGCTAGATGCAATGACTCACTGAGCTGGAGCTGCAACTCTTGACTGCAGTCTTGCTTTCCTCTGTCTCTCCATGAAGTTTCTGGTTCTATCTTCTCCCCCAACCAGCACCCCCAATTTAGGTCTATCACCCAGCTCATGCTTCAGGTATAGGCTCTGCCCCCTCACTTTGCCAAAGACTTGGGCTCTTATTCAGGGCTGCCGGGATACCCTTCCAGCATCCTCCCAGGCCGATGACCTCTGCTGGTGGGGACCTAGTTCCTACCTGAGAATTCCTCACAGCAGATAGATCCCTGACCTTGCTCTGAAGTCAGAAGCCAGGAATCAGGATGCTGAGAGAGAGGGATGCTATGGTGAGGCGTGAGAGATCCTGAGAGGGCACAGGAATACTGAGCATCATAGAATTCCTACAGTGCAGGAGAGGGCCATTCGGCCCATCAAGTCTGCGCTGACAACAATCCCACCTAGGCCTTATCCTCGTAACCCCACATATTTTTCCCCCTAATCCCTCTAACCAACACATCCTGGGCCACTAAAGGGGCAATTTAGGATGGCTAATGCACCTAAGCAGCAGGTCTTTTGGACTGTGGGAGGAAACCGGAGCACCCAGAGGAAACCCGCAGGGAGAATGTGCAAAGTCCGCGCAGACAATGACCGAAACCCGGAATTGAACCCAGGTCCCTATTGCTGTGAGGCAGCAGTGCTAACCACTGTGCCACCATGGGGGATTATGGAGAGGAATGGGGCCCTGGGAGCATGGAGTATGTCCCCCATTACAAACACATTTCTACACTCCCCAGTGGATAATGTTTGATGGATGCACTCAGTCAAAAGGTTAAAGGTCACATTGGTATTTTACGATGACTCACAGCACTTTGTGGATTTAGCTTGCTGGATCTATTATTAACCTATCCCATTCAGCACAATATTAGGAATTTCTTCGCTGTGGAGATAAGATTTTGTCTTCACTGGGATTCTGCGGCAGTTAGTTCCACCAATGCTAGCGTGGACAGGTAAATTAACACAAATATGGTGATGTTAGGAAATTGGAATTAAATAGAAAGTAAGAAATTGTAAAGATAGGCATGTAGTCACACTGAGGCCTTGTGAGATGCAGATTAGACTAGTAGCAGGATGAATCTGATACTTTGTTCAGCAGAATGGAGTCTAGCAATCTTGTGGCCTAGATCAGAACCACATCCAGTTTACAAACAAACAGGTTCTTTTTTGCCTCTCAGAGGATCAAGCTATTGTACAGAAAATAGAAATAAAGCTAACTGTGTCAGACCCCAGAAGTTTAACTCTAAATTAGAAGGAAAAGAAATCCCAAAAGCAAGCTATAGCTCCAGTCTGGATTTGTCTTAGAGTGTTAACACCAACGGGATGTTGCTTTGCTGAAGGTGTATATGCGGAGTTTAAGGGCTCTTTTGGGGCTCATAAAGCTGTCAATGATAACAGCTGGAATTGATTGATACAGCCCCTTGACAGCTGTATCAATAAACCCTGCTGAGCTGATTCAATGAGGGGAGTTTAGAGCACAGACAAGCAGGCACAATGAGATTTTATTGCACAACTGTGACAGTAAATCCTGCAGAACTACATACAGCCTATGAAGTAATGGAAAAGGTAGCCATCTGTTGTCAATCAATGTAAAGGTTGAAGCATTGGGTCCAATTGACAGACAGTGACCCAAGCTGGGAATCGAACCCTGGCGCTGTGAGGCAGCAGTGCTAACCAGCAGTAGAAAGAAATTTAAGCAAGGAGTAAGAAGGGCTAAAAGGGATCATGAAAAAGCATGGGCCAGCAGGATTAAGGAAAATCCCAAGGCTTTTTACAGATATATAAAGAGCAAGAGGGTAGCCAGGGAGAGGATTGGCCCACTCAAGGACAAGGGAAGAAATCTATGTGTGGAGCGAGAGGAAATGAGTGAGGTATTAACTGAGTACTTTGTGTCAGTATTCTCCAAAGAGAAAGACTTGGCAGATGATGAGTCTGGGAAAGGCTGCGTAGATAGTTTGAGTCATGTTGAGATCAAAAAGGAGGAGGTATTGAGGTTCTTGAGAAACATTAAGGTAAACAAGTCTCCAGGGCTTGATGGGATCAGTGCTGGGACCTTTGCTGTTTGTAATATACATGAATGATTTGGAGGAAAATGTAACTGGTTGATTAGTAAGTTTGCGGACGACACAAAGGTTGATGGATTTGCAGATGGTGATGGATCAGAGGATACAGCAGAACATAGATCAGTTGACCACTTGGGTGGAGAGATGGCAGATGGAGTTTAATCCAGACAAATCTGAGACAATGCATTTTGGAAGGTCTAATACAGATAGGAAATATACAGTAAATGGCAGAATTCTTAAGAGCACTGATAGGCAAAGGGATCTGGGTGTACTGGTACACAGGTCACTGAAAGTGGCAATGCAGGTGGAGAAGATAGTCAAGAAGGCATACGGCATGCTTGCCTTCATCGGCCGGGGTACTGAGTTTAAAAATTGGCAAATCATGTTGCAGCCTTATAGAAACTTAGTTAGGCTGCACTTGGAATATAGTGTTCAATTCTGGACGCCACACTACCAGAAGGATGTGGAGGCTTTGGAGAGGGTACAGAAAAGACTTACCAGGATGTTGCCTGGTATGGAGGGCATTAGCTATGAGGAGAGGTTGGAGAAATTTGGTTTGTTCTCACTGGAGCAACAGAAGTTGAGGGAGATCTGATAGAAGTCTACAAAATTATGAGAGGCATGGACAGAGTGGATAGTCAGAAGCTTTTTCCCAAGGCGGAAGAGTCAATTACTAGGGGACACAGGTTTAACATGCGAGGGGCAAGGTTTAAATGAGATGTACGAGGCAGGTGTTTTACACAGAGAGTGGTGGGTGCCTGGAACTCATTGCTGGGGAAGCTGTGGAAGCGGATACAGTAGTGACCTTTAAGGGGCGTTTTGACAAGTTACATGGAAAGGATGGGAATAGAGGGATACGGTCCCCGGAAGGGTAGGGGGTTTTGGTTGAGTTGGGCATCATGGTCGGTGCAGGCTTGGAGGGCCGAAGGGCCTGTTCCTGTGCTGTAATTTTCTTTGTTCTAACCACTGTGCCATTTTGTCATGTTCCATCTGACTGTATCACTGCAACCCTACCTCAGGTGTGTCCATCCTCCTAGGTGTACAGGAGTGGTGGTGGTGAAATATAGATTGCTCTGTCACAGGACACTTAATTATTAACATCGGGAACGACCCTGGAATGTCAAGGAGAGGAAGGGGAGCTCAGGCTCGACAGTACTTTGGGAAGGCCTTTGGATTTAAAGACAAAACGGACAATGTGTCCGGGAACATTGGAGCAAGTCATGGAATCTGAGATCACTTTGGGAGGGATCCTGGAGTCTGGAAGTGTAGGAGATGGAAATTCCAGATCCTTTATAATAAAGGCAAAGTAGTGCTGGAATCTGAAACAAAAATAGAAAATGCTGGAAAATCTCAGCCGATCTGACAGCATGTGTGGAGAGAATAGAGGCAATATTTCGAGTCTGGCTGACTTGAGCTCTGACTGTTCATCATCCTGACTCAAAAGAACAAAGAAAATTACAGCACAGGAACAGGCCCTTCGGCCCTCCAAGCCTGCACTGACCTTGCTGCCCGACTTAACCCCCTACCCTTCCAAGGACCATATCTCTCTATTCCCGTTCTATTCATGTACTTGTCAAGACGCCCCTTAAAAGTCACTATGGTATCCGCTTCCATGACCTCCCCCGGCAACGAGTTCCAGGCACCCACCACTCTCTGTGTAAAAAATCTGCCTCGTACATCTCCTTTAAACCTTGCCCCTCGCACCTTAAACCTGTGCCCCCCTAGTAATTGAGTCTTCCACCCTGGGAAAAACCTTCTGACTATCCACTCTGTCCATGCCTCTCACAATCTTGTAGACTTCTATCAGGTCTCCACTCAATCTCCGTCGCCCCAATGAGAACTAACCAAGTTTCTCCAACCTCTCCTCACAGCTAATAGAGTCAAAACATTGACTTTATTCTCTGTCCACAGATGCTGTCAGACCTGCTGAGATTTTCCAGCTGTTTTGTTTCTTTTTCATAATCTGTTCTCAGGATACAGGCGTTATCTGCATCTCCTGTCTCTAGTAAAACAGCAGACAAAGGAATAACTAAAATCCCATTAGGCTTTTGCCAAATCCAAATGTCAACAATCATTTCCAGGAGTACAATGTTAATGCTCAACTCTGACAGAACAACTTTGCCAAAGGACTGTTCAACTCTTAATAGCCGTAGATGCAAATATCAGCAGATAAATGTGATACCATTAAAGGTTCGTAGAAAACCTCATAAAAGGTTTTAGATGAATCATTTATTTCCAGTTGTAACTATTATTGATGAACTTCCTATTGCATAATGGAGCACTCGCTACTGTCTCCAAGGTCTTTAGTTGGAAAACAAGAGGATCATCTATTTAATTTATAATGGATTCAAGAAGGTACATTTGAGATCAGTTAACAAGAGAAGAATCGAATCCGTGGCGCATTGTTAATATGCCGACAAAGTGATTAACATTTGTCCATGTCATAATGTTGTTTATGCCAATGATTTCTTTGAAGTGTTACCTGCTTTGTAGTCTGACTAGCTTATTAGAGAAAATAAACCTCAAAATACCTTGTATGGTTCATTTAGAAAAACACTCTTTGTAGATAACGTACAGGTTTTAAACACCAAAAGGCTTATAAACTCTTGAGCAACACCCTCACTCACTCCCCATCACCAACAGTATCCTCATAATTTAACTCATTCACAAATGGAAACTTAAGCCTTTGCTTTGGGTGGCACAGTGGTTAACACTGCTGCCTTACAGCTCCAGGAACACAGGTTCAATCCCAGCCTGTGTGGAAAACATAGAAAGTAAGTGCAGGAGTAGGCCATTCGGCCCTTCAAGCGTACACCACCATTCAATAGGACCATGGCTGATCAGGCACTTTGAGTATCCCACTCCTGCTTTCTCTCTATAGCCCCTGATCCCTTTAGCCACAGGGGCCATGTCCCCACTCCTTGTGAACACATCTAATGAACTGGCCCCAACAGCTTTCTGTGGTAGAGAATTCCACAGGCTCACAACTCTCTGAGTGAAGAAATCCCTCCTCATCTCAGTCCTGAATGGATTATCCTTAGACTATGACACTTAGTTTTGCACTTCCCCAACATTGGGAACATTCTTTCTGCATCCAGCCTGTCCAGACCAATCAGGATGTTATCTGTTTCTATGAGGTCCCCTCACATTCTTCTAAATTCCAGTGAGTACAAGCCCAGTCGATCCAGTTTTTCTTCATATGTCAGTCCTCATTCCAGGAATCAGTCTGGTGATCCTTTGCTGGACTCCCTCAATAGTAAGGATGTCCTTCCTCAGACTAGGAGACCAAAACTGCACACGATACTCAGAGTCGGCCTCACCAAGGCCTGGTATAACTACAGTAAGTAACTGCGTAAGTTTCCTCTGGGTGCTTTGGTTTCCTCCCACAGTCCAAAGATGTGCGAGTTAGATTGACTGGCCATGCTAAATTTCCTTAGTGCGCAGGTTGGTCACAGTAGTGGGGTAAATATGTTGGGTTACGGAGATAGGACCTGGGTGGGATTGTTGCCGGTGCAGACTCGATGGGCCAAATGGCCGCCTCCTGCACTATAGGGATTCAATGATTTATTAACAAAAAAAATAGAATTTTTAGTCACTCTCAAAATGCAATCAGATTTGGCGCCTTCCGGAATCTTTTGCCTTCTGTGCCAACTTCTTCTCTGTTCTATTCTTCTGTTCGGATCTTTACGATTGAGATTAGGCTTTCTCTTAAGACATAAATGTTGCTGTTACACTGGCAGACAGTTGCAGTCTGTGTTTCTCTCTCTCTCTTTGAGATCTGCAGCAGTTGCTGACTGGCAGACTTCTGGCAGTTTGGAGCTGGGAGCTGTAGTTTTTATACCCCCGATAACATACTAAAACCCCCACAATAGGATTGGTTTACCGGTTATCAAAACATCAAAATTCAAATCCAATAGGCTGCTGCTATTCAAATGTCTATTTTAAATTGATTGGTTAATCTTCAAAAACAACCTGTCGTCTTGGCAGCAATTACTGCCTAACCTCGCAGTAGAATGTTTCACTCTATGCTGTCTATGTATTAGACACCTGCATCTCTTTTCTAAACTGTAAGTATGGCAAGAAAACTACCTTTCTTCTAAATAGACAATGCAATGTTACAACTCGTAGCAATTTTACAATTTTTTTAATAATATTATAAATACTAACTTCACAACACTTCTTTGACTTCAGTGAATCTGCTATGTGTGACATGGAGGTTGCTAGGAATGTCCATTTGTAAAGCACTACGTATCTAATACGAAACCTTTATCTCCCTGAGAATCTGAGTTAAGGCCAACGTTTATCTATGTGTGACACTTCAGCACAAACAAACAATTTGAACACAGGTCCTGAATAAGGAATTTGCAAATAGAATTTCTGCAATCTTTTATACAGTCTGCTAAATCCTGTGCAATACTCTATGGAATAACCTTCCAACTTTCAAAATTTATCAAAGTCTGACTACAACATGAATTCATTTAATAAATCCTCTCTTAAATTTCATCCATAAAGCTTAACAAAATATCCAAACCTTCCCCAGTGTCCAACAGTGGGCTTCAGAGTTCTACACCTTATATTGTTTTTGTTTGGGGATGACAGGGTCAAGGTCAACCTTTGCTTTTTATTCTCCAGTGAAACCAACACCAGTGTTTACCTCGCTTTTTCATTGCTCATAAACTTCCCACTCCTTCTAAAGTAACTCACATTACAACTGTCCATCCGAAGGGAAAATCCTGGTTTCCAATCTTTACTTTTCGGCAACCATTCTTTGCATCTCTAGTGGATGCAGGCCAGATGGTGAAGTATGAAATCAAACACATATCCATTGAACCATAGAAGTCCTACAATGCAGGAGGAGGCCATTCAGTCCATCGGGTCTGCACTGACTCTCTGAAAGAGCATCTTGCCCAGGTCCAACGATCACTCTATACCAGTAAACCTACCCATTCACTATGGCTAATCCACCTAACCTAAATCCAAAAGTTCCTTCCAACTCTTTCAACAGCGTTCAACGCAGGACCCCGAATAACTCTGCAGAAGTCAAAGATATTCAAAATACTTCACTTGAATCTGTTCATATTTCCTCTGGGTGCCCCAGTTTCCTCGTACATGCTAAAGATGTGCGGGTTTGGTGGATTGGTCATGCTAAATTGTTGCTTACTGGCAGGGGAGTTAGCAGGATAAATATGCGGAATTATGGGGATGGGGCTTGGGTGGAATTGTTGTTGGTGTAGACTCGATGGGCCAAATGGCGCCCTCCTGTATGTTATGATTCTAAAGCTGATCTTTTCAAATAATGAGGAAATCTCTTGCTCAGCTGGGAGTGATTACAAAAAGCTGATGTCAGGGATCGGTGAGGTCCAGGTTGGTAGGTCAGACACTTTATTAGTGCTAGTTTGCCAACACAATTCTCACACTCTGCATGCCTCCAGCACAATCTCAGCCATGCCCACATGAGCAGTGGCACCCATGCAGTGAGGGAAGTGTTCTGACTCTTCTTCTGAGTTTCAGGTTTCTATAGCGTTAGCAACACAACAGAATTTCACTGAGTTTAATCACCTTAAGTCGTTGGGTACATCTAAACATTCAGGTACCAACCCAGCCAATTACTGCCCCATCAAAATATTCCCAATTATCTACAGTATGGCAAAAGGTGTTGGTGATACTTCTCTCAGGTGGCACTTGCCCATCGATGCTCTGTTTGGTTTCTGCCAGGGCCACTCAGCTCCTGACCTCATTATAGCCTTGGTCCAAACTTGGACAAAAGAGCTTAACTCAAAAGGTGAGGTGAGGGTGACTGCCCTTGATCTCAAGGCCACTAAGTGAGGCACCAAGGAGTTCTACCAAAACTGGAGTCAATGGGAATCAGAGGGAAAGCTCTTCGCTGTTAGGAGTCACACCTGGCACAAAGAAATAGGTTGCAGTTGTTGAAGATCTATTAACTCTTTCCAAGACATTGTTTGCAGGAGTTCCTCAGGGTAGTGTCCTCGGCCTATCCATCTTCAGCTCCTTCAACAATGACCTTTTGTCTACGGTAAGATCAGAAATGGGGACGTTTGCTGATGATTGCATAATGTTCAACACTACTCATGACTGTTTAGATACTCAGGCAGTCCATATCCATATGCAGCAAGATCTGGACAACATTTAGGCTTGGACTGATAAGTGGCATACTCAATGAGAGAGAATCTAACCATCTCTCATTGACACTCAATGACATTAATATCATTCAATCCCCCCACTATCAACAGCCTGGGGGATTATCACTAAAAATATAAACTTTGAAAAAACCTTATCACACAATTCCCTTGTTTCCCAGATCGAAAGACTGTGCAATGTCTCAAGCTGCCTTTTATCCTGTGACTGTACAGCGTTGTCAAGAGATTTCAGGCTTTGTTAAAAACAAAAGGTATTTATTGATAAAGGAAACTTGATACAAGGAGGGTTGCAACTCCAGGCTGACCTGGAGCAGAGCTCCAGCCCTTACACACTGACAACATGGCTTCTAGATGATTCTACCTAAAACAGGTCTCCACCCTATGGTGTGATCACTCAAGATACAAAAGACTGAGATCACGTCCCAACCAACTCAAGGACAGTTTCTTCCCTGCTGCCATCATTCTTTTACATAAGAACATAAGAAATAGGAGCAGGAGTAGGCCATCTAGCCCTTCGAGCCTGCCCCACCATTCAATAAGATCATGGCTGATCTGTCGTGTCTCAGTTCCACTTTCCCGCCCTCTCCCCATAACCCTTAATCCCCTCTCTTATCAAAAACCCATCAACCCGCTTCTTAAAAATATTTAGCGAGGCAGCCTCCACCACTTCAACGGGCAGAGAATTCCAGAGATATATTGAGCTGATCTACACCTTAGCTATTATTGTAACGTTATATTTTGCACTTTGTCCTTTCCTTCTCCCCCATGTACTCGATGTTTTGTCTGTATAGCGCACAAGAAACAATACAGTATCCCAAAACACGTGATAATAATAAATCAAATCACTCAGTTTCCATTGGACCATTAAGTTACAGTATCAGAATCCCTACAGTGCAGAAGTAGGCCACTCAGCCCATTGAACCTGTACCGACAACAATCCCACCCAGGCCCTATCACAATAACCCCACTTTCTCATCGCCCTGACACTAAAGGGTAATTAGCCTGTCAAATCAGCCTAACCCACACATCTTTGGACTGTGGGAGGAAACCAGAGCACCTGGAGGAAACTGACCCAGACACAGGAAGAACATGCAGACTCTGTACAGACAGTGACCCAAGGCGGGAATTGAACCTGGGTCTCTTCTTTTCTTACTCACTCGTGGAACATGAATATCGTTGGCTGGGCCAGCATTTATTGCCCATCCCTAGTTGCTCTTGTTCAGAGTCAACCACATTGCTGTGGTTCTGGGGTCACATGTAGGCCAGATCAGGTAAGGACAGTAGATTTCCTTCCTTAGCAGACACTAGTGAACACTGGCGCTGTGAGGCAGCAGTGCTAACCACTGTGCCATCCAAGTGACTCGCTTGTTTACTGCCTTAAGGAGGCAGACACCATGTACACAACACTAGCCTGTTACAAACTACAATCTAAAACTCAAACCAACTGTAGCATAGTTCAAATCTACTGTTTCCCCATAACATTCAACAGGGACAAGTCAGAGGTACATAGCCACAGCAAAACAGTGTTGTCTGATGGGATGATTGGGTTAGAGGGGGTAACTTTATGGTAACCTTTCTCCTTCACACAGACAGCATGAGCTAAAGTTTAATGGCAGAAAAAGTTAGGATCTAATGGGATTGTAAAACCTGCATAAAGAAAATGATCATCTCTTTTTACAATTTTAACATGAATTAGTTTAAATCTAAATTAGAAACTAAAATAATATAGCTTAGGTCACAATGTCATTTATCATCTTTCTCATGTCTTGTAGTCGAAGGTTGAGGAATGATAATAACTGTGAGGTAACTCTCATTATCATGCTGCATTTATTATTCATACACAGCTGTACAAGATTTTATTCCATGTCCAGTGATCCAACCTCACTTAATTTTAATTAAATCTAAGTTTCAAAAAAAACTTTCTGTTGAACCAAATTCTTTGGGGCATTTCAATCCATCATCCATTTGCATCCAGGAATTTCTTTCACGTACAAGGAGGTCCAATTTTGTTGCGCTATTAGGCTGCCACTTTTGAACCTTAATGGATTACAAAAGAGCAAATGATGAAAGGTAATCATAAATATGAATTCAATAAGCCTTTTGCCAGAATAAATGTGGCCCTTGTTTTGTCTGGGGAGAAGAGGACAGTACATTGTTCTTGTTAATTCAGGGTAACACTGTTGGCATAGAAATGTTCTTTGACACTTGTTCTGTTCATTTCCGTGATAAATTCAGTTTTGCTGCTTTTTTAATGATGAAATACATTAAAAATTTGGAAATCTATTGGAGCAGTGTCATGCTCTTTGAGAGTAGCTACATCAATAATTGCTGTTGAAGTCCGCCTGCAATTATCTCAGTCCAGCCCATAAGAGTCTCATTCGAGAGTTGGTATAATATGTTACCTTGCTGTGTTTGAAGGTTACTTCATGACTCATGTGAGAAAGGTGTTATAATCTCACAGCGTGTGATTGATCTGAAAGAGAAACAGGGGCCAAAAGTCTATGGACCCGCTCCATCAACAATAATCTCTCCCTTAATATCAACAAAATGAAGGAGATAGTCATCGACTTCAGGAAGCAGAGTGGAGGACATGTCTCTGTCTACATCAGTGCAAATGGTTGAGAGCTTCAGGTTTTTTGGCGCCCAGATCCCCAATAACCTGTCCTGGTCCGTCCAACTGGTGTTGATGTTAGGAAAGCCCACAAACGCCTCTACTTTCTCAGGAGGCTAATGAAATTTGGCATGTCTGTTATGACTCTCATTAACTTTTACAGATGAACCATAGAAAGCATTCTTTCTTGTTGTTTCACAGCTTGGTATGGCTCCTGCTCTGCCCAAGATCACAAAAAGTACAAGGGGTCATGAATGAAGCCCACTCCATCACACAAACCAACGTCCCATCCATTGACTCTGCCTATACTTCCTGCTGCCTTTGAAAAGCCGCCAGCATAATCAAGGACCCCACACACCCCGGACATTCTCTCTTCCACCTTCTTCCTTCGGGAAAAAGACACAAAAGTCTGAGGTCACATATCAACAAGAACAGCTTCTTCCCTGTCAGACTTTCGAATGGACCTACTTTGTATTAAGTTAGTCTTTCTCTACACCCTAGATATGGGTAACACAATATTCTGCACCATCTCCTTTCCTTCTCTATGAACAGTATGCTTTGTCTGTATAATGTGCAAGAAACAATACATTTCACCCTAATACATGTGACAATAATAAATAAATGCTAAATCTTTCCTCCTACTCCATTGTTTCCCCCTACTCCTCCCCACATCCCACTCTCCTTCACTCGTTATTAAGGCTGCCACAGCCATGCTAATTAATCTGATTCATCCAGCCAGGCGTAGGAAGTATTTCCAGAATTGTCTGAGCCAGGGTCCTGGCCTGGAGATCTCACTGGGCCCCAGTTAAGTCATTGAACCGACCTGTACAGCATCTCAGAATGCACTTGAGGGAACGACACTGCATGACTATGCTCTATCCTTGATCCCTGTCATTCTGTGTCCATACTTGGATCAGATGGACATGCAGTTTACCCTGGGCATACATCGCAAGGAGTTTCTGAGCAGACCCAGCATTTCCTGAATGTTTTCATTCTCAGATCATTTTAACGCGAGATCCTTCACCCGCAACTGCCATCGTCAGGTCAACGAGAACAGATCAAAACAAAGAAGGCTGAAGCAAGTTCCACGGCAGAGGTCAAGATCCTTCTGTTAAGTGGCAATAGTCAAGATCCTACAGGGACTGCTTAGAGAAGGCAAATCACCCTTTATAATTGGAATGCTGCGCCCGGTCCAGGTTTAGTATTGCTAAGGGAGTTAGCCAAGTCTGAGGAATTATGGCTTAAATATTTTGGGGAGGCAATTTTACCAGAATTTTGTGAAGTGTAAGAATAGAGTCATAGAGACTTACAGCATGGAAACAGGCCCTTTGGCCCAACTTGTCCATGCTGCCCCTTTTTAAACCACTAAGCCCACATTTGGCCCATATCCCTCTATACCCATCTTACTCATGTAACTGTCCAAAGGCTTTTTAAAAGATAAAATTGTACCCGCCTCTACTACTACCTCTGGCAGCTTCTTCCAGGAGCTCTTTTGATTTGATTTGATTCATTGTTGACGCATGTATTAACATGCAGTGAAAAATATTGTTTCTCACGCACGCTACACAGACAAAACATGCCATTCCTAGAGGAGGAAAGGAAAGAGTGCAGAATGTAGTGTTACAGCCAGAGCTAGGGTGTAGAGAAAGATCAACTTAATGCAAGGTAGGTCCATTCAAAAATCTGACGGCAGCAAGGAAGAAACTGTTCTTGAGTCGTTGGTAGTGACCTCAGACTTTTGAATCTTTTTCCCGCAGGAAGAAGATGGAAGAGAGAATGTGCAGAATGCGCGGGGTCCTTAATTATGCTGGCTGCTTCACCGAGGCAGTGGGAAATGTAGACAGAGTCAGTGGTTGGGAGGCTGGTTTGCGTGATGGATTGGGCTACATTCATGACTTTTTGTAGTTCCTTGCGGTCTTGGGCAGAGCAGGGGCCATACCAAGCTGTGATATAACCAGGAAGAATGCTTTCTATGTGCATCTGTAAAAGTTGGTGAGAGTCGTAGCTGACATGCCAAATTAAATTGCCCCTATTATCCCTTATGTATCTCTCCCTTCACCTTAAACCTATACCCTCTAGTTTTAGACTCTCCTACCTTTGGGAAAAGATGTTGACCACCTAACTGATCATTATTTCATAGACCTCGATAAGATCACCCCTCAGCCTTCTATACTCCAGAGAAAAAAGTCCCAGTCTATCCAGCCTCTCCTTATAACTCAAGCCATTAAGTCCAGGCAGCATCCTAGTAAATTTTTTCTGCACTCTTTCTAGTTTAATAATATCTTTTCTACTATAGGGTGACCAGAACTATACACAGTATTCCAAGTTTGGCTTTACCAATGTCTTATGTAATTTCAACAAGACGTCCCAACTCCTGTATTCAATGTCCTGACCAATGAAACCAGGCATGCTGAATATCTTTTTCACCACTCTGTCCACTTATGACTCCAGTTTCAAGGAGCTATGCACCTGTACCTGTAGATTTCTTTGTTCTATAATTCTCCCCAGTGCCCTATCATTAACTAAGACCTGCCCTGGTTCAATTGACCAAAATGCATCATCTTGCATTTATCTAAAATAAACTCCATCTGCTATTCATCAACCATTGGCTCAATTGATCAAGATCTCATTGCAATCCCAGATAACCTTCTTCACTGTCCACTACCAAGTTTTTTCAAGTTTATTTATTAGTGTCGGAAAGTAGGCTTGCATTAACACTGCAATGAAATTATTGTAAAATTCCCCTGATCCCCTTCTCTTCATATCCCTTTAGCCTCTAGAGCTTTATATCTTGCCCTTGAGAAGATGGTGGTGAATTGCTTTCTTGAAATGCTACAGTCCACGTGCTGAGGGTTGATCCACAATGCCATTAGGGTGGCAATTCATGGATTTTCCAGGATATATATCTTAGTATGAGGTGGCACAGTGGTTAGCACTGCTGCCTCGCAGTTTCAGGGACCTAAGTTTAATTTGGGCCTTGGATGATTTTCCCAGTGTCTCTGGGGGTTTTCTCTGGGTGGTCCAGTTTCCTCCCACAGTCCAAAAATGTGTGGGTTAGGTGGAATGGCTGTGCTAAATTGCCCCTTTGTGTCCAAAGGTGTGTAGGTTAGATGAATTAACTATAGTAAATGTGTGGGCTTATGGGGAGGGCAAGATACTCTGTCAGAGTGGGGGTGCAGAGTTATCTCCTTCTGCACTTAAATGGAATATTGCTGTAATGATGCACTGTCAGAGGCTTCATTAGACAGCAAAAAGGATTTACTCCGTGACCTTCAAAAGCAGCAGCACATTTGCAGCTGTCTTTAAAATATCTCTGCAAGGAGAACACCTCACCCTGGAGTGACTGCCCATTGAGTCTCCTTGGTCACCCAGACCAGGCGATCCTTAACTCTGCTGTGTTGCCCTTAAAGGGACAAATCACCACAACTAGTTTGAGACACAAGAAGAAAACTACAGCACACATTCCCTCAGCTCCACCAGTGATGAGCACAGCTCCCTGATGTGCTGGGAAAAATGGCTAATTCATGAAAGATCCTTTTGCTAAAATGCCAAAAACACCAAACAAACACAAAAAATCTGGAAGTGAATTCAGATCCAAAAACATTTTGATTGCAGTCTCAATATCCAATTCTGCCCACCATGAGCAAAGCTATTGATTTATAGAACAACCAGTCAACAAATCCTGAATTTAATAAATTAGGTAGGAAAGCTCTGTGCTCGACTGATGAACTGATGAGATTCCACCTGCAAAATTTGGAAGGGATGCATGGAATCATTGCACAAATATTGCTAAGTTGCTCTTTCATTCCACTCCCATCGTATCTCAAATTTATAAAGAGGGTGGCCAGAATTTTACCATCCGCCCACCACGGGAATCGGAGCGGATGAGGAGAAGATCCATTGACTTTGGGCAGGATTTTACAGTTTTGGGATGAGCGAGGACTTAAAATCTTGCCCAATGCCACTCACGAGTTGACTGTTTATTACATTTTTTGAACAATTAATTATTTTTGGTGACTATTCTGCAGGCAAATGTTGTAGCATTAATCCATGACAACTTCTAAGACAAAGATAAGGAAGACTGAGCAACATCCCATCTCTAGGAAGTATCTCTAAGTACTTTCCATACAATATGCGATATATGTTTACTTGGTATTGAAATAATGGTTTCTTATAAACACGGTAGCTATTTTACGTACAAGATCTTGCTATACCACATTGAGACAATTTAATCAGACTTTTGATGGTTGTTTTTGAAGACAGTTTGTTCAAGTCTTATCAAGTGATCATTAGCAACCACCCAAAATGGAAAAGCAATGGCCTATTGTTATTAGACTATTAATCCAGAAACTCAGCTAATATTCTGGGGCCTTGGGTTCGAACACCAATGCTGATGGTAGAATTTAAATTCAATAAAAGAATATCTGGAACTAAGAATCTACCGATGACCATGAAACCATTGTTGATCGTCGGAAAAACCCATCTGGTTCACTAGTGTCCTTTAGGGAAGGAAATCTGCCATCCTTACTGCATGTGACTCCAGACCCACAGCAATGTGGGTGACTCTTAACTGCTGTCTGAACAAGGGCAACTAGGGATGGGCAATAAGTGCTGGCCCAGCCAGCAACACCCATGTCCCACTAATGAATAAAAAAGCTAGAAGCGTCCTACACTGTCAATGTTAATTTGAATTGTACACCTTTTAAAAAAGCAAATCTTAAGGAATAGCAGGTACATTCTGGGCTGTGGACAGAAATCCATGTGTTACCTATTTACCATTTTCCCCCACGTGTTCCAATGACTAATTTTCTGCTAGAAATGCTACATCAACCCTCTAATGGCTCATTTACAGCCTCTTTTAAAAACTGGATACTAATTTGTTTGAAATCTAAATAAGAGGCAAGTGTATAAAATAAATGTACAGTTAGGGAACGGTTTTAGAGAAAACAGAGACAAACTACATCAGAGTGAAATATCTCCCATTGCATACATTAGAATTCATGTATTCAGTAGTGTGTGACTTAAGTTTATTTATTAGTATCACACATAGGCTTGAATTAACACTGCAATGAAGTTACTGTGAAAATCCCGTGGTTGTCACACTCTGGCGCCTGTTTGGGTACACAGAGGGAGAATTTAGCATGGCCAATGAACCTAACCAGCACTTCTTTCAGACTCTGAGACGAAGCTGGAGCACCCAGAGGAAACCCACGCAGACACGGGGAGAATGTGCAGACTCTGCACAGTCAGTGACCTGAGCCGGGAATGGAACCTGGGTCCCTCGCGCTGTGAGACAGCAGTGCTAACCACTGTGCCACCATGCTGACATCATTGCCTACCCAAATAGATAGCATTATTTATTCATTTTAATTAATTTTAAAATACCATGAATAGCCCATACGTCATGACTGAACTAAAATATATATAGTATTCAGCAAAATGAGGAAATTATTTTCACACATTGCAAATGAGTTATGGCCGTGTCATTGGAATAATACTTCAGAATTGTAAATTAATTCTTAGAACTGTGCTTTAAAATGCCATAATAATTAAAAAGAAAGTTGAAAGTGAGAAAAAGGGATTAAACATGTGTAAGCACCTGTCAACCTCCTGTTACGAAAGTATGCTTTCTTTGGAACTTAATGACAAAAATTTCAGAATTATTCTCTGTTAATTAAAAAAAGCCAGTTCCTTTATTTTAAATTAGAATCCAGCAGTGGAAATGTACAAAAATACATTTATGAAAAGTGCTTTCCGTTACGTAATGCACATATTTCAACCACTGCAAAAGAAATTTCTGTATTGAAGTGTGTTTTACAGAAGACTCCTAAGTATCAACATTAACTCTGGAAAAGCCGCTGAATGGATATAAAAGGCCTGATTTTACCATCAAATTGCAGCCGTTTTCGGGCTCAAAAACCTGGTAAAGTTGGGTGGGAGGTGACTGTTAGGAAGCGGGGAGTCAGAAGGTGTAGCCAAAGCCACGGCCTCCTGGCTGCAACGTTCCGGTATGGCCTCCTCCCTTGGGGTTCCTGTGGACCGTTGGGTCACTCCATGGGATGGTGGTGCTTCTGCAGTGAGCTCCAGAAGCTCTGGCATCACCTGGCACTGGAGGACCACCTGCTTCCTACCCATGGTGGTGGCGCCCTCTACGATGGCCACTTGAGTCGGGGACCACCTCTCAATGGCTGCAGCAAGTGCCCTCTGAGACTGGGCCATGCTCTCAAGGGCTGCTGCCGTAGGCCACTGTATCCCAGCACTGTCCCGCTGGGTCTCCTGCAAGCTTTCGAGCCTCTTGGCCATGAATCCCAAAAAGCTTGTTGAGTCCCTCAGCTGTGGCCTAGTGCAACTCAGCCATCGCTTGGAGCCTGCCACTCATGGAGAGGATCCCCTGCCCCAGACTTTCCATTGCAGGCACCACCTTTGCAGTGTTGGCCTGGGAACCATGTAAGACAGGCAATAGCTGGTCCACCTGAAAGCTTTGGGATTCCTCCCAGCAGCCTCGCAGTTGGTCCAGTGTGGCCGTCAGCCTCTCCTACATTCCCTGGTTCTGTTGCTGCATCTCCAGCAGCAGCTGAGGGAGAAGTGATCTCAGAGGCCCAGCATGTAGCCTGGGGCCAGCTGAGTCCTCACCTCCGGCAGGCTCCCACAGAACACAGGTCCCAGACATTTCCTCCTCCACCCGACGTACATCAGCGGGTGTGTTGTGCTCGCCAGAGAGTGACACAGATGCCTCAACACTAACTGGACCCGTCGACGTATCAGTATCTGAGATGGTGAATTGTGAGGTGAAAGCTGACGCTATATCTGTGCCACCCTCGGATGTCCCTTCACTTATATCCTCTGAGGACTCGTCAGAGCTGCCTTGACCAGGATAGGCAAGAGCTGCAAAGCAGCCTGGAATCCAGAATGCCCCAGGATGTCCAGTTCTATCCCTGCAACACAGGGTTAAGTGCAAGGGAGGGAGAGGAATCCAGGATGCCAAGCTTGTGATTCACATTTCTCCATTGAACATAAAACAAAACACCAACAAAATTATATCATAGAACAGGCCCTTCGGTACTACAAGCCTGTAGTGACCAAGCTGCCCATCTGATCTGTTACCTCCTACCCTTCTGGTGACCACATGCCTGTATTCCCACCCCATTCACAAAGCTCGAGAGATGCCCCTTAAAAGTCCCTGTCGTTTCTGCATCCACGACCTCCCCCTGGCAGTGAGTTCCAGGCATCCACCATCCTCACTGTGCAAATAAACATGCCTCAAACATCTCCTTTATACCTTGCCCCTTGTACCCGAGAAGTTGTCTCAAAGTGATTGGAGGAATGACAGATGCTCACGTCTTAACAGCAGCCTGACTGTGCTGTCACTGACACCCCGCATCTCTCCTTCTCGAGAGAGCTCCAGCACCCAATCCTCAAAGTAGGTGAGGACTCAGAGGTCTGGTTCACCATCACGTCTTCACCCTTTCATGGGTATTATAGAGTCATAAAGTGTGGAAACAGGCTCTTCGGCCCAACTTATCCATGCTGTCCTTTTTAAACCCCTAAGCTAATCCCAATTGCCCGCATTTGCCCATACCCCTCTATACCCATTGTACCCATGTAATTGTCTAAATGCTTTTTAAAAGACAAAATTGTGCCCACCTCTACTACTACCTCTGGCAGCTCGTTCCAAACACTTACCACCCTCTGTGTGAAAAAATTGCCTCTCTGAACACTTTTGCATCTCTCCCCTCCCTTAAACCTTTGCCCGCTAGTTTTAGACTCCTCAACCTTTGGGAAAAGATATTGACTATTGAGCTGACCTGTGTCCCTCATTATTTTATAGATCTCTATAAGATCATCCCTCAGCCTCCTGCACTCCAAAGGAAAAAATCCCAGTCTATCCAGCGTTTCCTTATAACTCAATCCATCAAGTCCCGGTAGCATCCCAGTAAATCTTTTCTGCACTCTTTCTAGTTTAATAATATCCTTTCTATAATAGGGTGACCAGAATTGCACACAGTATTCCAAGTGTGGCCTTACCAATGTCTTGTACAACTTCGTAAAAAGTCTGACAACACCAGGTTTTAATCCAACCGATTTATTTGATAGTAAACGCACAAGCTTTCGGGGTTAGTCCCTTCGTCAGGTGAATGGAGAGTTCTGGCCTCAGACAGAGCATTGTACAACTTCAACAAGACGTCCCAACTCCTGTATTCAAGGTTCTGACCAATGAAACCAAGCATGCTGAATGCCTTCTTCACCACTCTGTCCACCTGTAACTCCACTTTCGAGGATCTGTGAACATGTACCCCTAGATCTCTTTGTTCTGTAACTCTCCCCAACGCCCTGCCATTAACTGAATCAGTCCTGCCTTGGTTCAATCTACCAAAATGCATCACCTCGCATTTGTCTAAATTAAACTCCATCTGCCATTCGTCAGCCTACTGACCCAACTGATCAAGATCCTGTTGCAAGTGTTGTGGAGACAGAAGGAGCCATGAAAGAAATGCTAGCATGACTCCTGCAGAGTATCAGGCGGTGGCCTTGGAGGGCAAGCACAGGGATACCTGGGGGGGGAAGGAAGGAGGTGCTTGGGTGTCACGAGTTGGATGCATGCAAGTGCTAGGGGTGGGGGGATTTGGGGGATATTTGGGGGAAGTTGCAAGGGGGGGGGGTGTTCAGCACTAATCCTTGCAGCATGGATGAGGTCACTGCTTTGTGGTCCTGGGGGCCAGTACCCTGGCACTGACCGAGGCGGCAACTTCCTTCCAGGCCACATTTCCATCAGCCCCCCGCGTCAGCGTCCTACGGGGGAGGGAAGAGAGTGTCCGTGGGGTACTCTCTTTCCCCCCCCCAGTAGCCTCCTCAGGTCACCCTCAGAAAATCGGGGAGGGGCTGGTCCGGTGCACATTGTCCTGTACTGTTTGCCCATTCTTGAGTTTGTAATGGAGCTGTTAGGGCAGATCAATTGCAGGCAGTTTGGCGGAACATTCCAGCAAGTTCCATGCAGTTTGCTTGTTAGCATTGAGGGGAAGGCAAGTCAGAACTTGCAGGTGAGCTGATGGCAAGTGGGGGACGGAGGATCACTGCCTCAATGATTGGGGACAGCGGGAGAGAGAGGGAGGTGCCTCCCAGCCATTGGAGTCCGGAGGAGATGGGACCCTTCTGTGGGAGGGTGTGGGGTGGAGAGGGGAGGGTGGATCTCTCTGCCTGAGATCAGTGAGGGGGAAGGGGTGGTCTGCTGCCACTCTGCCTGAGATTGTTGTGAGGGGAGGGAGGAGGGGCACAGGATCATTTTGTGTGGTGGGAGGTGGGGGAATAAGGGGGCAGTGTCTATAGGGACTGGAAAGAGGCATTATATGGTCCAGGAGAGATGCAGCAAGGGAACAGCATTCTATCATTTTTTCCCTGAGCTTGCGCAGTTGGAGGCACCAATCGGAGCGGGTTTTGGCCACGATAAACCCTGCCCACAGGAGCATGATTTGGACGCGCTGATATTTTTGCAGACAGAGGGTGTATGGTGGCGCCTGAGAACAGGTCTAAAAGCCAAATCTGAAACATTCCCAGATTCAAGTCCACCCAGCACTTAGAATCAAAATGGCAAAATAGGGCCCAAGGTGGAATACAAAAACAACTTCTAGGAAGCCGGTGTCCCTTCACCAAAACAGATTTATCTCCTCTGGGTTGCGATACCCAGAGAGGTGCTGCCCAGCACAGAGTATTCATCCCGAGTGCCAGTGACCCAGTGTGGACAGGACATTCCAGCCTCGCTCGCCTTGCAATTGGAAAATCCCGCCCGAGGTCAACGGACCTCTCCATGGTCCATTACCCCTTGCCTGCTCCGATTCCCATGGTGGACGGGACGGCAAATTTCCAGCCCCCATATCTCCGTAGGGTTCCCTGGTTGGCCAGCCTTAAACTGATCCCAATTTAGGGAACTCCTATTCCAGCAGGTCTCAAACATGGATCTCAGTGAAGTCATTACAATTCCTATGGACAGTTCGAGTTCCATTTCAGAAGGCAATGGAAAGAGTGCAATTTCCTTTTGAACCATGAGTGAGGTTGGGGATTTTAAACAAACAACGACTGGAATTCACCGCCCTGCTGCCAGTGACAGTAGAGAATTTGGCACTCAGCCAAACCTCCGTTCACTGCAAGGGCACTGGAAAATCGCAGCTGGGGGCAAGGTCGGAGGATCCGAGGGGATTTGCTGGCCTTCCCCACCTTGTGGGGGGGGGGGGGGGCGACAGTGATCGCTGGCGACAGAATCTTTTGGCTGCGTTGCTGTCAATAGGACTTCCTGCTGATTCCACCCCATGCCTCCAGCAAACCCACGGCAAGGGTACATCGTCAGTGGGACCAGCCAATCCCACCAGCATCAACAACCAAAGGATCCGGGCCAATTTCTCCTTAGAATATTGTTGACCTGGAAAAGACTCCAAGGAAAGTAAAAGCTACACAATCATTTGACTATGTTAAAAGGGAGCTGGCTGATTCCTTGCAAGAAGAAATGGAGTTTAAAGAGTTATCTTATTCATTATTGGTGGATGGACATCGTATATTTAATGCTCATGCTCAATTGCCCTGGAGAAGCAATAGGAGGGAGAAAGAGAGTTAACGTTTTGAGTCCAAATGACTTGTATATGAGACCTGGCCAGAATTTTGCCACATGGATATCAATCTTCTGTTGTCTCCTTGTGTGAACTTTGGTCCCTGAGTTTTTCAACTAAACACAACCTCTTTGTGTTCGTATTCTCAATACCTCAAAATATCCTTGGCAATGAGTTGATTGGAAACCTGGTTGCCTCATTCGATTAGGCCAGATAGAGCCAGCACAGAGGTTTCTCCAGACCCCATCATGATTAGGCCTAACTGCATAGAGGCGATATTCCAATACCTGCATCAGGAAGCACCGGCCAGGATTTTCCGACCACGCTCACCTTAAGGTCGGAAAATCCTGCCCAAGCTCAATGGACCTTTGCATGATCTGCGTCCTGCTTGCGGTGGTGGGAGGAGTGGAAAATTTCTCCCACTGAATCCATCCAAACTGTCTGTAACTAACTTGTTTGTCTGAGAACAAGCTGTGACATCTAACACTTGCGTCCTTTGAAATGTTTCAGGCCCGTTTGGCCTCAGCAAATCCAAGCATACTAAAAGGCAACTTTTTTGGCCAAAGAAATCAGCTTTGCTTGTTTGGAGATTTTTCAGCATACTAAAAGTTAAATCTCTGCAGACCATTCAGATACAACTCAGTCTTGTGGACTCAGAACGTTAACTCTGTTTCTCTCTCCACATATGGTGGAGGACATGCTGAGTTTTTCTAGTGTTTTCTGTTTTTATTTCAGATTTCCGGCACTATTTTGCTTTTGTATAAGATGGTGGAGGGTTGCTTTAGAATCAGAATCCCTTCAGTGCAGGAGGCGGCTATTTGGCCCATCAAATCTGCACCGACCACAGTTCCATCCCCATAACCCCATGCACTTATCCTAAGCCAGTCCCCCTAACACTAAGGGGCAATTTAACATGACCAAGCCACCTAACCTGCACATCTTTGGAGGAAACCGGAACATCTAGAGGAAACCCATGGGGAGGACGTGCAAACTCCACACAGACAGTGACCCGAGCTGGGAATCAAACCCAGGTTCCTGGCACTGTGAGACAGCAATGCTAATCACTGTGCCATGTTCTTGAACTGCTGAAGTGCATGTTGTAAGAAAGGAAGTTCCAGGATTTTTACCAGCGACAATGGCGATATGCCGATCTGTGTCCCAGGCAGAACGGTACACAATTTCAAAGGCTTTGATGCCTATTTTTCAGCCAAGAAATAAACAAGCGGCAATCAAAAATTACTCCCCCCACCCCACATATCACATCTCAAAGTATCAAGAATGTAGGAAAAATCAAATCATTTCTAGAAATGTTTGATTTGATTTATTATTGTCACATGTATTAGTATACAGTGAAAAGGGTTGTTTCTTGCATGCTGTACAAAGCATACTGTTCACAGAGAAGGAAAGGAGAGAGTGCAGAATGTAGTGTTACAGTCATAGCTAGGGTGTAGAGAAAGATCAGCTTAATATAAGGTAGCTCCGCTCAGAAGTCCAGTGGCAGCAGGGAAGAAGCTGTTCTTGAGTGGATTGGTACATGACCTCAGACTTCTGTATCTTTTTCCGAATAGAAGGTGGTGGAAGAGAGAATGTCTGGGGTCCTTGATTATGCTGGCTGCTTTTCCACAGCAGCAGGAAGTATAGACAGAGTCAATGGGTGGGAGGCTGGTTTGCGTGATGGACTGGGCTTCATTCACAACCCTTTGTAGTTTCTCACAGTCTTGGTCAGAGCAGGAGCCATACCAAGCTGTGATAAAACCAGAAAGAATACTGTCTACGGTACATCTGTTCAAATAGCTTCTAGTCAATAAAGCTTCCCTAGTAATCAACAATAAAACTCTCATGAAGAATAATTTTGTGAAAGGGTTTGCCACAAGATAAGAGAAGACTATATGCCTCATTAGTCTCTTAGCAAGGTGACTTAGCACGATTATTGAAGTGTAAATTGTATGAATGGTATTAAAAAGAAACATTTTGGAATTTTTGTGGCATTGCTTCAAGATGGGCCATAACAACACAATAGTGGGGGGAGGGGGGGGGGGGGTCAAGCTGTTGGGTGGGACCAGGGGTGGAAAATTCAGCAAGATATTGTAAAGTCTGTTGATTTCTGCCAGACAGGAAAATCCTGCTGGCGGGAGGGGCAGTCAAATTCTGCCCGTTATTCTAAAACACTAACACACTGAACAAGCAACTAATAAGGTAACGTAGGCCAAAACCATTAGGTGGGATTTTCCAGCCAGGCACACCCCTAAACCGGAAATTCCTTCCCAAAGCCAATGGGCCTTTAAATGCACCAGCAAATTTTCTGTCCCGCGGGATAGCACTGTGGTTAGCACGGCTGTCTCACAGCACCAAGGATCGGGGTTCAATTCCTGGCTTAGGTCACAGGCTGTGAGGAGTCACCTGAACAGGGGATTTTCACAGTAACTTCATTGCAGTGTTAATGTAAGCCCAATTGTGATGGTAATAAACTTAAAAGTGGGTTGGGAATATTCCGCTGATAGAATCAGTCATTCAAGACTCGGAAGGACACTCTTTTCCTCTTTGAGAAATGGGCTAAGACTGTCTTTTTTATTCATTCGTTGCACATGAATGTAGCTGGCTGGCTAGCATTTATTGCTCATTCCTAAGAGGGCAGATGAGCTGTGGCTCTGGAGTCTCATGTACCCCAGACCAAGTAAGGTTGACAGATTTCCTTCCCTATCCAGTAGTGAACTGGCATTCCACCACCTACTGGGGGGATTCAAACCCGGGTTCCCAGTACATCAGTTGGGTTTTTATCAATAATCTAGTGACAATACCATTAGGCCAGTGCCTCCCTCGCTTGAGCTTCTCCTTTGAATGGAAGGTGTGGATTATTTTTGTACAAAAGCTTGCTTTTATAGACGACCTTTGATTCTTTAATCGTCTCAAACAGTCCACAGCTGATAAATTACTTTGACGTGTAATATATAGGGAGCGTGGCAGCCAAATGGTGCACAGCAGGATCCCAAAGGTCACTGAGATGATTATTAGCCAGGACACAGAACCCTTCCAAATGGTCTCAGGATGCTTTACATCTATCTGATTAGACAGGCTTCTAATCTGAAAGATGCCATCTTCAATAATGCAACATTGCCTTGGTGCTGCGGTGCAGTCTAGCTAATGAAATGGGACAAGATGCTGTAGTCTCCTGCCCATGGCGAGGGCTGCCACTGACTCAAGCTGACATCCATGAAATAATAATTGAGTGGATGAATCAAGCAGGCTTGTCTGCAATGTAAATCTTTACACTGTAAACGTTATACGGTTGTGTTTTTATTCAGAGGGACATTGAGTCAAGATGTTACTGCCCTCTGTGGCACTTTCAAAATTGCAAGCTTCAGGTAGCAGCCTTTTCATCCAGACAGAAACAGAACAGCACAAATTGCGCAGAAGGCATTGGCTTGTCTAATAGCTCAAAGTCTCTGCACTGTTTTCTCTGCAACGGTTGAAGTGCAGATAGCTAAATTGCATCAGTGCCAAAACCAGCTGTGGGCTGGAATTCTCCAGCCATCCGTGCTGGCAGGATTCTCCAGCTCTGCCGGCAACACCTGCAGGATTCCTGCCGGCATAGGGTGGCACCGATGGGAACTCCCATTGACAGTGGCAGAACCTGAAAATCCCACCGCTATCAAATAAGAAGAAACTTGCAGCTGGGAGGCTGGAGAATCACGCCTGGGGTTCCAGCACTCAGTATTTGATTTGTTGCATTTATACGATTTGGAGAGATATGGATCCAAGTTGTTTGGGGAGGTTGGGGGGAGTAGAATTTTCCAACTCAAGCTAGCCACCTTGGTAGGAAATATTTGGGCCACATTTTCAAATTGAGAAGGGATAAGACCATTCTGGATTGTTCAATAATTAACGCACAAGCTAAGGGAACGTTGGTCTTTTTCACAAAAGGAACAAGTTATGATTCCGTTGTACAGAGCCTTATGGTCAGATCCCATCAGGATCATAGTGTTCAATTCTGGGTGGAGAACTTTGGGGAGGATATACTTGAAAGGAATGCAGCACAGGTTTACTCAAGTGGCACTGGGGCTGTAGAGTTAAATTAGGATCGTTTGCCTGAACTTGGGTTTAATCCTCTTGGGTTTAGAAGGTCGAGAGTTGATGTAATTGAAATGTTCACAGGAATTCAATACAGAAGTTGTAGAATACAGATTGGTTCTCTTTGGTAGTGGAATCTAGAAAGAGGGAACAATTCTAAACTTAGGCCGGAATCACGTCAGCAGGATTTTTCCACCCCACCGCGGTGAATGGAGATTTGGCTGGCTGCCAAATTCCCGATCTCACTGCAGCAGGAGTGTGAATGGCTGGTTCACACTGATAAGATACTGCCGTTAGTCACACCATTCAGTGAAACCAAGGAGCATCTTATGAAGGAAATCCGGTGTCCTCCCACCCGCACAGCTATGGATGCAATGTAAATTCAAGACTGAGATGTATCTTATGGCCAGAATAAAACGGGAATCAGAGCAGGCAAGAGGTAGACCATGGGAAGGTCTGTTGACCTCAGATGGGATTTTATGGTTTTGGGACAAGCAAGGCTGTAAAATCCTGCCCCAAGTCTCTAGATCTTAAGTTGTTTTGCAACATTAGAGGAGCTTGGCTTAAAGCCAAAACCAGGTTCAATTCCAGCAGCACAGTGTTGTGGGAAATCACCACTCGGGGTCAGATTTAAACATTCAACATGCAGTTTATTGGTCAAAGCTTTGGGAGAAGCGTTTGGCACTCCACAGTGCACACAGTCACCTTCTCAATTTTAAAAATGGCAGCTGAACTTCTTTTATACATTTCAAAGAGTCAACAAGTAAAAGCATTAGCAGTTATTACATCATTAGCCAATTATGCCCCCCTAGCAGCAACTGACCTCGTTAACAAAACATATTGTTTCGGTTCCGCTTTACCTTAAGCTAAGTTGATCAGTTGGATCTCAAGGTCTGGATTTTTTGTCTGTTCCGTAGTAATTAGACAATAACTGGGTGTAGCTCAAAGGTTAGTTCGTTGTGCAATGTCTATGCCTAAGTCAGCACACTTTAATATCTTTCCAAAGAGTCCATTTTGTACCAGATAACCATCTTGTAGCTTCTAATTTCAGGATTCTCTCTGGCAGCGTCTCACTTTTACTTCAACAACAGTCTTGGATCAGATAAGCCCCATCTGAGTAAATTAGATGAGCAATGGGCCTAGTGAGGCACACTGATGAAGTTCCCCAACATCCCCCTTGCGACATTACTCGGGTTGGCCTCCATTGAGGCCCAGAGATAAGCCAAAGGTTAGGAGAGATGTGGATCCAATTGTGGGAATAGGATGCAGGTACTGATTAGTTCTCAGCTATTGGATGGCAAGGCTGAAAGACCCACTCAACATCAAGAGAAAAAATGTCAAATAAACAGAAAACGATAAGCAGAAGATTGTCTTCCCGATGATTAGACAGAAATTGTCAACTCAGTAATAGATAAATGTGGTAAAAACACATGTACTAAATATAGAAATGATTGTTGGTGCTAATCGAGGAGGAGATGGAAATATGAGAATTCCCTCTGCTGGTGATAAAAGGGAAAGAGCTGAACAATAACTAATCTCTGCACGCTCCTCTGAAAGTAATGGGCTATTATTGTATCTGAGTCTTCAGCTCTGTGCTGACACCTCCTGTGACCTCTAGCACACCAGTGGGAATAATGTTCTATTAAACCATTTGAGCTCAAACACTGAATTCTCAAACTACTGTTCATTTAGATTAACGTTCCCCATTCTGGTTTCTAAGGCTAGCGATGCAATGCAATGAAATTGGAGTTTGAAGTAGAGGGCAAAAAAAAAGTCAGATTTCCTCCAATGTTTGGCCATTTCACGCACTGAAACACTTCTGAGCCTGGGCAAAAATTCTGCCCAAGACATCAAGTAGAGGAGATGGTCATCATATCCCCTGAACCTCATCACAGGCAGGAAAATTGCAGGTCACTGCAAGGCAAGAGGATGGGATTTGGGTGGAACGCAGAATGGGCAGTGAAGGAGATGGCAGCTATGGAGAGGAGGAGCAAGGCATCAGATAAAACCATCGCAACTGAGGGACGCAAAATTTTGGACTCTTCCTTCAAAGGTCAAATAAATTTTTCTTCTGCTGAACTATCCTAATGTTCACTACCAAAATCAGTTTTATGGTCATTGACATGTTACTAATCACTTGGTTAACTCAATAGACTGTTTCTAAGGTGAGATCTTGCTCTACTGTATGTAGAGTATGTGGCTTTTGATGATAGTGATTGATGCATCTCAGGCCATGTGGGAAACTTTGGACAGTGCAGAATGCATCTGCTTTTCCTCTATTGCTTCCAATGGGAGAAAAATCCAGCTGCTTCTACAATGAGCATGCAATCCCAACTGAGATCCCCAACAGGGCAGAGAGGGTGAAACTGAGCCCATATTATCCTAAAAAATGATTTGTGACATTACTGAATGCTTAGTGTAATATAGAATGCCTACAGTGCAGGAGGAGGCCACTCGACCCATTGAGTCTGCATTGACTTGAGCATCCTACTCAGGCCCTATTCCCACGAACTTACATAATTGCCCTAACCTAGACAACTTGGGATATTAAAGGACAATTTAGTGCGACCAATCCACCTAACCTGCACATCTTTGTGACAAAACCAGAGCACTTGGAGGAAACCCACGCAGACACGGGGAGAATGTGTAAACTCCACATAGACAGTCACCCAAGACCGGAATCGAACCCGGGTCCCTGGCACTGTGAGGCAGCCGTGCTAACCACTGTGTCAAATCATATTTCATAGTTTGTTCTTTTTTAAAAACTTGTTGCTCCCCAAGGTGAGATGTGTTAACACTGCAAAATGTAACTGTTTGATTGCAGGCACCCAGTGCCAGCATTGACAAGTCTTGCCTAGAAACCACTAATGCTGTTGCTTTATTCCATCCTAACTGTTCTGCTCCCTGTAGAGACCTATAACCTTTAAAAATAAATTTGAACTTCCAGTTAGTAACAGGAAGGATGACAGAGTTTCACATTAAGACGTTTACTGTAACAAGTGACTGAAAACATTATTAATAACACAATAGCTTATATTTTAAACCACAGAATGGCACAATGGCAGCAGTCTTAATCGTCAGAAAAGCGATGGAAGGAGTCATCAGCAGTGCTATCAAGCAGCACCTGCTCAGTGACAGCCAGTTTGGGTTTCACCAGGGTCACTCAGCTCCTGAGCTCATTACAGCCTTGGTCCAAACATGGACAAGAGCCAAATTCCAGAGGTGAGAAGAGAGCGACAGCCCTTGACATCAAGGAGCCTTGGCAAAAACTGGAATCAGGGGGAAACTCTCCACTGGTCACACCTGGTACATGAGATGGTTGTGGAGGGTCAGTCACCTCAGCTCCAGGATATAGAAACCATAGAAAATTACAGCTCAGAAACAGGCCTTTTGGCCCTTCTTGTCTGTGCAGAACCATTTTTTTGCCTAGTCCCACTGACCTACACTTGGGCCATGTCCCTCCACACCCCTCTCATCCATGAACCTGTCCAAGTTTTTCTTAAATGTTAAAAGTGACCCCACATTTACCACTTTATCCGACAGCTCATTCCACACACCCACTGCTCTCTGTGTGAAGAAGCCCCCCCCCCCCTAATATTCCCTTTAAACTGTTCTCCTTTCACCCTTAACCCATGCCCTCTGCTTTTTTTCTCCTCTAGCCTCAGTGGAAAAAGCCTGCCTGCATTCACTCTATCTATACCCATCAAAATCTTATACACCTCTCTCAAATGATATCTCTGCAGGAGTCCATCAGGGCAATGTCCTAGGCCCATCTATCTTCAGCTGCTTCATCTGTCATAAGGGCAGAAATGGAGGTGCTCACCGATGATTGCACAATGTTCAACACCATTCACAACTCCTCAGATATAGTCCATGTTCAAGTGCAACAAGATCTGGACAATATCCAGGCAAAGTGGCAAGTAAATTCATGCCATACAAATGCCAGGCAGTGACTATCACAAATAAGAGACAGTCTAATCCTTGACATTCAATGGTGTTACCATCACTGAATCTCCCACTGTCAACATCCTTGGGGTTACCATTGACCAGAAACTCAACTGGACTCACCACATAAGCAGTGGCTACAACAGCAGTCATGATGTGGGTATGCCGGCGTTGGACTGGCGTAAACACAGTAAAAAGTCTGACAACACCAGGTTTTAGTCCAACCTATTTATTTGATAATATACTCGCAAGCTTTCGGGTTAGCCCCTTCGTCAGGTGAATGGAGAGTTCTGGCCTCAGACAGAGCATATAAAGCACAGACAGTTTAGAGATTACTGATTAGAATGCGAATCCTTACACCTAACCTGCTGTTCAAGACCTGAAGTGGCTGATAATGTGAGTGGAAGGAGCACTGATCACAGTTTAAAGAGATGTGTATTGTCTCCAGACAGTACAGTAAGAACACTTCAGTGGTCACGGGCATTCAGCCTCTGACCTTCGGGTAAGCATTCTCCAAGGCAGCCTTCACGACACACGACAGCGCAGAGTCGCTGAACAGAGACCGATAGCCAAGTTCCGCACACATGAGGACGGTCTCAACAGGGATCTTGGGTTCATGTCGCACTATCTGTAACCCCCGTGACTTGCCTGGGTTTGCAAAACCTCACTTACTGTACTGTCTGGAGACAATACACATCTCTTTAAACTGTGATCAGTGCTCCTTCCACTCACATTATCAGCCACTTCAGATCTTGAACAGCAGGTTAGGTGTAAGGATTCGCATTCTAATCAGTAATCTCTAAACTGTCTGTGCTTTATATGCTCTGTCTGAGGCCAGAACTCTCCATTCACCTGACGAAGGGGCTAACCCGAAAGCTTGCGAGTATATTATCAAATAAATAGGTTGGACTAAAACCTGGTGTTGTCAGACTTTTTACTGTGTTTACAACAGCAGGTCAGAGGCTAGGAATACTGCAAGCAAGTAACTCATCTCCTGACTCCTGAAAGCCTGTCCACCATCTACAAGGCACAAGTCAGGAGTACGATGGAATACTCCCCACTTATCCAGATGGTACAGCTCCAATACAAGAAGCTTGACACCATCCAGGATGAAGCAGCCCACTTGATTGGCACCATATCCACCACTGATAATACAATAGCAGCAGTGTGTACTATCTACAAAATACACTGCAGCAATTCACCAAGGATCCTTAGAGAGCACCTTCCAAACCAACAACCACTTCCATCTAGAAGGAAGAGGGTAGAAGAGGCATGGGAACACCATCAACTGCAAAGTCCCATCCAAGTCACTCACCATCCTGACTTGGAAATATATCTCTGTTCCTTTGTAGTCATTGGTTCACCTCCTGGAATTCCCTCCTCAATGGTATTGTGGGTCAACCCACAGCACATGGACTGCAGCGATTCAAAAAGGCAGCTCACCATTGCCTTCTCAAGGGCAGCTAGGGATGGGCAGAAATGCTGGCCTCACACTTACCAACATTGTACTCCATCTGCCAGACCCTTGCCCACTCACTTAGACTATCTATATCCCTTTGCAGACTTCCAGCGTCCTCTGCACACTTTGCTCTGCCACCCATCTTAGTGACATCTGCAAATGTTGAGACACTACACTTGGACCCCAACTCCAAATCATCAATGTAGACCATAAACAATTGCAATCCCAACACTGACCCCTGAGGCACGCCACTAGTTACTGATCGCCAACCAGAAAAGCACCTATTTACCCCTACTCTTTGCTTTCTGTTAGGTAACAAATCCTCTCCCCATGCTGACACACTATCCGCAACACCGTGCATCTTTATCCTATGTCGCAGTCTTTGTTACGGCACTTTGTCAATTGCCTTCTGGAAATCCAGATACACCACATCCAGACATGGCGTACTCCTGCTCCTAATTCTTATGAGTTCCACCTGGGCAGGCCACAACCATGGGAACTTGTACTCAACTGGCCTCACAGGGAGACCAATTAGAGATTTCCCATGGAACTCGTAGGGGTCATCACAGCCATCCACTAAACAACCCATTATCCCGATCTATTTGCGATATCAATAGTAGAGTCAAGTAATTGAAGGTAAGTTGTTTAACAAAGTGTTAAAAACAGAGGAATGTCATGTCAGCACATCCACTAATATGAGGAACAATTGTTTCTAGGCTATTGCCTCTTGTACAGAGTCTATACTGAAAGGCTCTATACCCAGAATTGATTGTGTCTCAAGCACGGTGAAAGAAACTATTTATATCTGAAATAGCCAATTAGCATGTCTCTCAAAGCATTTTGCATTCAATCTGTTACTTTGAAAGACAGTAACTTCAGAGGCAAATACTGCAGCCGCTCTCCACACAGAAAGATTCCAATTACCAGCAGCAATGAGTGACCAGCTACTCTGGTTTCCTCATCTTGTTTAAGTGAGGAATAAACTAAATTATACTCAAGGGGAGGACTGGAGTTGGAAAATGAAAGCTTCTCAAATTTGATGTGAAGTGTTCACCTCACTAGTAAAGTAATAAAATTCTCGAGCCATCACTTCCAACTTACTGGCCAAACCTGTCTCGTAAAGGTTCAGCTGGGATTGTTAAGAGGGACAATTGACACAAAATCCAGCTTTCTCAATGGATATTTGGATATTGTAGAATCCCGACAATGTAGATGGAAGCCATTCGGCCCATCGAATTTCCACCAACAGCAATCCCATCCAGGCCCCATTCCCATGATCCCACGTATTTATCCTGCTAATCCCCCTGACACTAAGGGGCATCTAGCATGGCCAATCAAGCCAACCTGTGGAACGAAGGACAAGAACTTGGAAGAAAGCCACACAGACATGGGGAGAATGTGCAAACTCCACACAGACACGGGGGTTGAGATTTTCCAGCCTCCTAGCCACTTGTTTCCCACCAGTGGGAAGTGGTGCATTGTTTGCTAGCGGCAGGAATCTTTGGTCCAATGGAAATTCCCACTGATGTCACCACACGCCGGTGGGGAACAGACGGGGGTGCGTTAACGGTGGCACCGGGGAAGCCCGCTGGCGTGAACGGCCGGAGAATCCTGGTCTGCGTGCAAACTCCACACAGACAGTCACCCAAGGCCGGAATTGAACCCGGCAGTGCGAGGCAGCAGTGCGAACCAACACGCTGCCCAAAAAATCTGACCTAGTAACCGCATCCAAAGATATGCAGATTGCTCCTTAAAGAGAAGAAAGCAAAAGAGAAAGATCAGTTTCCTCAGGCTATTGGCTTTCCCGTGCAAAACAATCCCCTGCTGTGCAAACTACTCAAACAGAAAGTTATTGAGTGAGGAGAAGCCAGGGCGTAAATCGAAGCTGCAGAAGTCTCCAGCTGAGAACACTTTCACTAGAGAGCAAAATATCAATAAAACCAACTGAGAGCATTATTGTTCTTCCCCAGGTCATTGCCATATATGACAGTACCACACAGTGTGCAGTATTAACAGGAAATGTCAGACACTGATTTAATGTGGTGTTTTACTGTCACACCCCAACACACGCGTGTGATGTGGTTAGCCAAAAGTAAACCGTTACCACAAGAACTACCAGTCAAGCTCTGCTGTGATTCTGTCCAAATTCCGGTGAGGCATCTAATGTATTGACGAGGCTTTAGCTCAGATACTAGAATGATTGAGGGCAGAGCTGTGTGAGTCAGTGAGGCAATCCAGGCCCTCGAGGAACACATGGCCAATTCTGATATCGGCCTATTTGCTGAGGGATAGTCAACAAAGGACTCTTAAACATATGAGGCTGGATCTTATGGGGCACCACGCACCCCAGACATTCTCTCTTCCACCTTCTTCCATCGGTACAAAGATACAGAAGTCTGAGGTCACGTACCAACCAACTCAAGAACAGCTTCTTCCCTGCTGCCATCAGATTTTTGAATGGACCTATCTCACACTAAGTTGATACTTTATCTATGACTGTAACACTACATTCTGCACTCTCTCCTTTCCTTCTCTGTGAACAGTATGCCTTGTCTGCATAGCATGCAGAAAACAATACTTTACGCAGTATACCAATAAATGCGACAGTAATAAATCAAATCAAAATCAATCAAATCAAAGCAAATGTGACTCCTGCAAAGAACTCCAATAAATTGGTTAAACACGATTTCCCTTTCACAAAAGCATGTTAACTGTTCCTGATGATCTGAAATTTTTCCATCTGTCCTGAAATGATGGGGAGTTTTACCATCCTGCCTGTCACGTGAATTGTAGCGGCTGGGACACAGGCCATGCAAAGGTCCATCGATCTCAGGTGGAAATTTCCGGACTTGGGGCCAGTGCAGCCTGAAAATCCCACCCAACACCTTTAACAATGGCTTCTACCAGTTTCACCTTTACCTAACTTAAAAGATAGATATTGGGCTAGCTGGCCTATATTATCCTGTCTCCCTCTCTTTTTGAATTATGAATTTTGAATTACATTTTGCTATCTTCCAACCTAATGGAACCTTGCACGACTCTAGGGAATTTTGGAAAATTAAAACTAAGGCCAGTGACTGTGTGGGGAGTGAAAAACCTTTGTTTTCCCATCACAATAATTCTGTCCCTTCCATTTTGTTGACACTACAATCATTATGATTCTTCCAAACTTCACTTCTACTTCAAACACGTTCTTCCACACACTGTTTTCCTTCATTATTCTTCACAGCGTTGGAAGACAAGTACAGTGCTATCCTTTAACTTATTGATTTTTGACATACTCACTGCTGCCTTGGAGGACTGTTCACAGAAGAAAATTGGACAAGGGTAATCGTGCAGCCATAACAGCTTGCCGGGATTTTCTCCTGCTGATTTATGACTATGTGATAACCCCGCCCCCCCACACTCATTTTTCTCTTTCCACCTTCTTCCCGGGCAAAGCTTAATGTCCTGACAGTAAAGGTGACAATACACCCAATTACTCCCAAGGCCTCAACACTACAAAACTCTTTACTTCCTTCACTCTTGTATTCCACTTACAGTCAACAGGCTTCCAAACAAGAGACTTGATATCACCTAACCTGTATACCTTTATTTATCCTATATCCCTTAGCTATAACTTTTTTTGTTCAAAACACAACTGATCATAGTGTTCTATTTTTAGCATCTTGAAGATGCTCCCATCAATATTATTTTAGCATTATTTAAACCCTGTTTAAATGGATTGATGATTGTAAATAAGAAATTGATGGACATTAAGACTTGCATTACTAAGGGCATATGAAGGAAACCGAAGCTCAATGTGATTAATGGAAGTTCCTCTGTGGTACGGTGGTTAGCACTGCTGCCTCACAGCATCAGGGACCTTGGTTCAATTCCTGGATCACTGTGCAGAAACTGAACATCCCGTAGCTGTGTGGGTTTCCTCCGGGTGCTCTGGTTTCCTCCCAGAGTCTCAACTGCCCTTGGGCAACTTGGAATGGGTCAGAAATGCCTGCTAGCCAGGAACGTGCACATCCCGTGAATGAATGTTTTTAAAAATCCCTAAGTTCTGGGGCATCTCTGGGGCAGACAGAGGTGGGTGGATACATTGGCTGCGCTAAATTCTCCCTCAGTGAACACGAACAGGAGCCAGAGCGTAGCTAGGGGATTTAGACAGTAACTTCATCGCAGTGTTAATGTACTTGTTACACTAATAAAAAAAAATAAAAAGGGTGGTATCAGCGGGAGTTCTGTGTAGCCTGGGACGCATCAATTGTAACGAACTGGAGCAGGCTACAATCCTTTATAAATGAGCCATACTCCTTCCAATCATGTTACTAATTGCCACTTGCAGTCACTACACTGCACTAGATCGCCTTGGATCATCTGCTAATCCAGAGAGGAGGTTTTTTTCTCCCCTGCGTTTTTATATTACACAGACGGTTGTGAGGAAATGTAATCCTTCAGGCTTTGCCGATAAGACGCATTTAGTAGCAGAACACAATGGGAGTACTTATCAGCAAAAGAACATTCGCAAGTAAATTACACCTGCCAGGAGGATACTAAAACCCTGACGTGAACACCCTTTGCAGTTTACAGCAGGGCTGTCTGGAAAAAGCACCACTTGTCTGTTAAGAAACGGTAAAGCTAGGATCAAGGGCTGAATATCAATGATAGAAATTGCTTCAAAGTCAAGCGACATCTTTGCCCCTGTGAGCTGAGCACTTTCTTTTCTTTTTGAGGTCAGGGAATCAAGCTGCAATGAGGGTGAAGTGCAGAAGCCCAGGTGGCATGGTGATCCAGTGGTTAGCACTGCTGCCTTGGAGCGCCAGGGACCCGGGTTCGATTCCCGCTTGGTCACTCTCAGTGTGGAGTCTGCACATTCTCCCCATGTCTGCGTAGGTTTCCTCCCACATTCTGAAAGACATGCTGGTTAGGTGCGCTGACCCGTACAGACGCCGGAATGTGGCGACTAGGGCAATTTCACAGTAACTTCACTGCAGCGTCAATGTGAGCCTGACTTGTGACTAATAAATTAACTCTACCTTAAAATGTTTCACCCTCAGGCAGGTCTGACACCCCAGCAGAGCTCCGAAAGCCCACCTTCAATATTCATCAGAACGCAGAGCCATAAATATAGGGGAGATGATGGCCTAATGGTATCATTGCTAGACTGTTAATCCATGAAACTCAATATTCTGGGGACCTGGGTTCAAATCCCACCACAGCAGATGAAGGAATTTGAATTCAGTAAAAAAAATCTGGAATTAAGAATCTACTGATGACCATGAAACCATTGTTGGAAAAACCATCTGAATCACTGTTTGATTTGATTTATTGTTGTCACAAGTACTGAGAGACAATGTTTCTTGTGCACTATACAGGCAAAACACACTGTTCACAAAACACAGGGTGCAGAATATAATGTCACAGTTACAGGTAGGGTGAAGAGAATGATCAGCTTAATATATGATATCTGATAGGACCAATGTCCTGTGGGGAAGGAAATCTGCCTCTCTACCTGGTCTGGCCTACATGTGATTCCAGAGCCACAGCAATGTGGTTGGCTCTCAACTCTCCTCTGGTAACTAGGGATGGGCAATAAATGCTGGCCAGCCAGTGGCAACTATGTCCCATGAATGATGAGATGGTGGATGCCTTGAGTAATATAGGCTGGTTGGGCCAAATGACCCATTACTATGCCATATGCCTAATACATGTAATCCTTCTCTTATGGGTGACTTTCTAGGGAATTACACCTCAGCAAGAAACCAATGGTTTCAGGAGGGGGAGGGACAGTAATCGGAAAGACAAACCAAAAAGTTAATTATTAGTTTCTACATGCATGACGAACTGATGAGACAACCGCATCATAGATTGGTCCAACGTCCAAAAATACAACTTAAACCAATACAAAAAATAAATCTTGTTTCCCTACATGGCATAGGCAACATACCAAGTCGGCACAAACAAGCAGAAGCAGATTATTTCTCCTGATTCAGCCTCGGGTGTGGGTTTTGCTGCCAATGTCTGTATTTATTACCCATCCCTAATTGCCCAGAAGGCTTTCTGAAGTTAAAGTGGTTGCTGTGGGTCTGGAGTCATGTGTAGCTCAGGTCAGGGAAGGACACCTGGGTTTTTATGAGAATCGGGGAATTGCTTTTTGGCCATCATTAGACCTTTCTAATTTCAGATCTTTATTGAATTCAAATATCATTGTTTGCTATGTTGGGATTCGAACCCAGATCCTCAGAGCATTACCCTGGGTTTCTAAACAGAGGTTGGAATTTCTCCATGCCACCTGCCACGGGAATCGTAGCGGGCAGGACCAGACCGTGCAAAGGTTCACTGACTTTGGGTGGAATTTTCTTGTTTTGGGGCAAGCGCGGCCCAACTTTAGCCAAACCAATCTGCACGTAGCCAGTGAAAATATTTCTAATCAAAACATTTCAGGCTCTTTATTACTGCATAGAATTGCATCAATGCTCTGTCATACAATCACACCCTTCACAAAGCCACACATCCTCTGGCTTCTCACCATCACAGATCCAGGAATGCCACTCTCTGAGTAAAAAAGCACACTTAGCATTACTCTGATCTGCTGCTTAACATAGCTGCCTCATAGCGCCACAGACCCAGGTTCGATTCCTGGCTTTGGGTCTTTGTCTATGCAGAGTCTGCACATGCTCCCCACATCTGTGTGGGTTTCCTCCGGGTACTCCTGTTTCCTCCTACAGTCCAAAAGACGGGCTGGTTAGTTGCATTGGCCATGCTAAATTTGCCCTCAGTGTGCCCGGACAGGCACCAGAGTGTGGCAAGTAAGGGATTTTCACAATAACTTCATTGTAGTGTTAATGCAAGCCTATTTGTAACTAATAACTAAACTTTAGAACTCTGTGTCAGCTATGGAGAAAAGAAGCAGTTAAAGACGACTGATGGTCCACTGTTAATACGCACATGAGCTAACTCTCCAGTCAGTGCCTCTCTCACCCCATACTTCAACAGAAGGCCAGCCAAAAACAGCAACTCACTCATTCCATCCATAAAATGACTTGCACAGCGGGACGTACACACCAGCCTCACAGCTCAACAAGAAAGTAAAATCTCACCAACTGCGGGATTTAATAACCAGTCATCAGATAGTGGAAGATTATTGCAAATGACATGGACAGCATGATATTCACAAATGTGTAACCAAACAGGCATTACCCATGAGAGGTAATCGAACAAAGGATGGGTGAATGTTAGGCCTACCTTTACCATCAAAGCCCAAATCAAGAATAGTGATTGAATCAGATTGATGCAATAGATCAGACTGTGCTGGAACATGAAAATAACACCCTGGTTTATCAGTTAAATATTTTCACAAACTGGTATTTAAGTTGCACCTTGCTGGCTAAAAAGGTTTCACATCGACTCACGCACAATGCCCACTGTGAAACTGAGCCCAAGAAACAAATTATCGAGGCTGAATCCTTGATCTGTGCTCAGTTTAATGATTACACGTGGAAGCCTTTGCGTTGGGAGTGTAGAAATCAGGTCAGATTCACAATCCACTTTAATAATCCCAGTTAGAATGTGTATGTGTGAAGATATAATAACGTCCAGTGGTTTGTTACTGCACATTACCTCTGATACCTGCCAAATATGTATCTATGAGCCTCTTAAAATGTATAACATTCTCTAATTGCCTCCCTGAGTAGATTATTCCTTGCTTACAACACACTAAGTAAATCTTAACGATATAACTCATAACTTCTTGATTATGTTTTAGTTCGTGCCCCCCATTCTTATCTTAATGTTGCACACTACTCTGGGATTCAGTTTATTGCTTTAAATAAGCCAATATTGAAATCATGTTTTGCTAATGTAACTATCTATAGCACTCTAAATCTTTCCTCATAACTGGTGTTATATATTTTTGCATTATCTGTAAATAGCCGGGGAAGTGAGGAGAGGCAGTCTTCCTAGCTTATCCCGCCGGTTAATTGGCCAGGGCAGAAATTGGGGGGTGGGGAGTGGGGGAGGGCAATGTAAGGGTCAGTGGTTTGATGTGGGTGATGTCCGGAGTGGGGTGGAGCCTTACACATGCTGCGATCAATGGTGGGTTCTAGTGTCTGTGGGGTAGAGGGAGTGGAGACGAGGACAGGTGCTCTCTGCCTCATCCCTGTACCCCCATTTCCCGTGGCTAATCTCCCTAACCTACACATCCTGCGACACTAAGGGGCAATTTACCATAGCCAATCAACCCAACCTGCGCATCTATAGTCTACGAGAGGAAACAGGAGCACCCAGAGGAGATTCACTGAGACACAGGGAGAATGTGCAAACTCCACACAGATAGTGACCCCAAGGCCGGAATTGAACCTAGCTCCCTGGCGCTGTGAGGCAGCAGTGCTAACCACTGTGTCACCATTGCAAACAGTTTTCTTTCAGCGAACATTCGAGCATTCATTAGATGCTTTTCACCCAACTGGTATCTCTCTCCGAGATAGCCAAAGACACATTATTACATCAACCACAGAGCAAACATCCTCCCTAACTCAGTAACTCTGTAACTCTGTAGTATTTCTTATCAGAGAGATTGGAGCTCCTACCTTCACTCTCTGACATACACACCCTGAACTTCTTTCCTGTTATTCCTTGTGTGTCACCAAACATCTGCCACTACTTCTCCCCACCAGAATCAGTAGCCCCTTTGTAACGCATCTCTTCACCTCAAGGATTGCAAGGCCTAATTGAAAATGGTCGTATATAAACAAATCCAGGAAACCTGACCCTTTGGCTAAGAGACTCTCTGAACCTCCCAGGACCAAACTGAATTAAACTGAAAAATGTTCCACCTTTCTTGACACACAAGTACAGACATAAATTAAACTTGAAACTATAAATTGCATCTAACACTTTCCAAATGAGCTATTAAACCAAAGAACCATCTCAGTTGATCATAAAATATACCATTATCTATTTTGAAGAAAGGTTGGGGGATCATCCTGGTGCCATGATCAATATTTATTAGTCAAGCAACATTGTCAACAGGTTAACCAGTCATTGCTTTTTAAGCATTTGGCTCCCAGGATTCCACCGTAGTGGCAATATCTCTGACGAAGGGTCATCCAGACTTGAAACGTTGGCTCGATTCTCTCTCCACAGATGCTGTCAGGCCTGCTGAGATTTTCCAGCATCCGCAGTATTTTGCTTTTATCTGTGTGTTTAACCCACTGCCATTTCTCTCCCAGGAATGCCTACCCTGAAGGGATACTGCCCTTCTCTCCAATAGAATTTCCGTTGCCTGTTTCGCCCTGTCCACCGTCACTGCTTTCCGTTCAGCTTTGGCAAAGGGTCGCCCAGACTCGAAGGGCAGGATTTTACAATGTCGCTCGGGCGAGATCGTAAAATCCACCCACCCCCCCATACCTGAGGCCAAAGGAGATTTCCGTTGTGCGAGCCTCACTCGCCCAGTAAAATCCCAGCCAAAACGTTGGCTCTATTCTCTCTCCACAGGTGCTGTCAGACCTGCTGAGATTTTCCAGCATTTTTTGTTTTTGTTTCAGATTCCAGCACTCGCTATCTTTGTCTTTGTGGCAATATCTAGACTGGTTGCAATGTCATGGAAGTCACGAAAGGTGGCATCTAAATGCAAGTCTTTTTTTTCTTATTCATACTTCCTCTATTTTCACATGTTTAGGGTTCTGGAGAGGTCCCAGTGTCAGCCAAACCTTGAGGTAGCAACTTCAGGAGAGAAATGATGAAAATAACATTCAGTGTTATTTGAACTTAAGTATCATTCAAAAAGAGACAGGTTGTGGAAGTTTTTCACCTTGTACTCATTAGGACAGATTTGCAAGGGTACCTTTTTTTTGTCTTCGTGCAAATCTGTCCTGATGAGTGAAAGACATAAATCTTCGACAGCATGTTTCCTTTTTCAGCAGTGTCTTGGCGGCCTTCACGACACGCAGAGTCGCTGAGCAGAGACTGATAACCAAGTTCCGCACACATGAGGGCAGCCTCAACAGGGATCTTGGGTTCATGTCGCACTATCTGTAACCCCCATGACTTGCCTGGGCTTGTAAAATCTCACATACTGTCCTGTCTGGAGACGATACACATCTCTTTAGCCTGTGCCTGATGCTATCTCCACTCACGTTGTCTGCATCTTTAGGACGTGAACAGCAGGTTGGCTGGAAAGACTCGCATTCTAATCAGTATTCTGTAAACTGTGTGTGCCTTTTATATGCTCTGTTTGAGACTAGAACTCTCCACTCGCCTGGCAAAGGGGCAAACCCTGAAAACTAGTGGATTTACTATCAAATAAACTGTTTGGACTTTAACCTGGTGTTGTGAGACTTCTTACTGATAATACCTGTAAACAGGACAATGATGCCTTGAAATAGGCCATTTCCTGGTAATAAACTGATACAGACAAGTGTAGTTAATTTAATAAATGGAGGTTAATTCAGTAACAAAACCTTACTCCTGTGCTGTGCTAAAATGTATTACTCCTTAAAGTTAGAATAATTGTGGTATCTATTCTATATAATTAGGCTTTATATGACATTCTGTAAGAGAAATATAGTAATTAACTTAAGCTGCACATGTAAGTTAGTTCATTATAAATAAATGCCGAGATTATACATCCCAGCTTCTGGAGTATTAAACTGCTCCTTGTTCTATATGTAAAGCTCTAATTAATGCAATTTGGATAGAGGAAGATTAGCATAATATATTCAAATACTAGATCGCAGCCCAGTAATCCAACTTTCACATATAATAGAGTACCTTGAAGAGGCGTTGGTTTTAGCACGAAGCATCTGACAAACTGTTTCTTGCGGTTGTGAGAAATTGCAGTGTGATGGCACAGTTACCATTTGTACCCGACAGTATGCCGACAAGAATGACACCTAGTTGCACAAGAAGCTCTATTTCCAGGTGACCATAATGAACTGATTAAAAGTTCCAAGTGACGTAGAACCATGTCGAACGTTGGTGAAATCCTTGGCGTGAGATTTTAAATCCTAGACTTTAGAGCAGTATTTTCTGGCCACACTCAACCCAAAGCCGGAACATCCTGTCCAAGGTCAATGGGCCTTTGCACAGTCCTTGTCCCACACGTTACTATTCCCGGAGCGTAAATAAGAAGAATCTTTAAGAGCAGAAACTCTAAGGGAAAATTGGAGTTTTTTCTGGCACTCTCTAAGATGTTGTTGAAAGAGGAAACATGCTGCCAAAGATTTTTGTCTTTCACTCATCAGGACAGATTTGCAAGAAGACAAAAAAAGGTACCCTTGCAAATCTGTCGTGATGAGTACAAGGTGAAAAACTTCCACAACCTGTCTCTTTTTGAATAATACTTAAGTTCTGATCTACAAGGTGACAATTTGAATGTCGGAGATATCAGCCAACCAAATGCATAAGATCGCTGGACTTGAAATGTAAATGAGTTGTTCCCATATGTAAACATGTTTTCCACAATCTTTTGCACTGGTTCAAGGTTCGATTTGCCCAAAACTAGCCCCATCCACAAACCTCTAAGACAAAATTGCAAGATGCTGCTGATTGTGCTGTTTTGGAAGGGTTCCTCAAATTGTCCTCAATTTCATCGGTACACAGGCATGTTTTAAAATAGTTCCCTTATCAAAAATATTGAATTAATTAAGAGAATGACTGGTGTACAGCAATGGAACTATGAAATGCATCAGTATAGACTTCTTTCTTCAAGTAGTTTTTAGTGATTTGTAAAGCAGATTATTAATGGGTAGAAGTTGGAACATTTTTAGTAAAAACACTGAGGGGACAATCTTACCGACTCATCCCACCGGTCAATTTCTTGTAGTAACATTTATATGAAATATTCAGGCAGATATATTGTTTCATTAAAATATAACGATTAATTCTTTTTACTGCACAGAGAGTAATGGGTGCCTGGAACGTGCTGCCAGAGGAGGTGGTGGAAGTAGGCACATCAACAACATTTAAGAGGCATCTGGATAGGTACATGAATAGGGAGGGAATAGATGGATACGGACTGAGCAAGGGCAGAAGTTAGTCAGTGCAGAACTGGAGGACTGAAGGCCTGTGCTATAAAAAACAAGGAACAAAGAAAATTACAGCACAGGAACAGGCCCTTCAGCCCTTCAAGCCTGTACCTACCGTGCTGCCCAACTTAACTAAAACCCCTTACCCTTCCGGGGACCACATCCCTCTATTCCCATCCTATTTGTGCATTTGTCAAGACGTCCCTTAAAAGTCACCACTGTATCTGCTTCCACTACCTCCCCCGGCAACGAGTTCCAGTCTGCCTCATATATATCCGTTAAGGCTTGCCCCTCGCACCTTAAACCTGTGCCCCCTAGTAATTGACTCTTCCACCCTGAGAAAAAGCTTCTGACTATCCACTCTGTCCATGCCTCTCATAATCTTGTAGACTTCTATCAGGTCATCCCTCAACCTCTGTCGCTCCAGTGAGAACAAACCAAGTTTCTCTAATCTCTCCTCATAGCTAATGCACTCCATACCAGGCATCATCCTGGTAAATCTTTTCTGCACCCTCTACAAAGCCTCCACGTCCTTCTGGTAGTGTGGCGACCAGAATTGAATGCTATATTCCAAGTGTGGCCTAACTAAGGTTCTATAAGGTACTTTTCTTTGTTCTTTGCATTTAAAAATGTCATCAAAGCATTACATAGAATAGAATCATAGAAACCTTACAGTGCAGAAGGAAGGCATCTGGCCCATTGAGTCTGCACCAACCACAATCCCACACAGGCCCTATTCCTGTAACCCTACACATTCACCCTACTAATCCCCTGACACTTGGGTCCATTGAACATGGCCACTCAACCTAACCCGCACATCTTTGGACTGTGGGAGTAAACAAGAGCATCCAGAGGAAACCCACACAGATACAGGGAGAATGTGCAAACTCCACCCAGACAGTCACCCGAGGCTGGAATTGAACCGGGTCCCTGTGAGGCAGTAGTGCTAACCACCGTGCCACCCTATGCTGCATATACAATATACAGTAAAGGAACAGGCCTTTAACCCCAATTAGCCCATGCCAGTATTTACAGCCTACCAGATGGGAAATGCATAATTGTCTCTCCCTCCAATCCCTGGATAGCAGGAGGGAGTTAGCACCCTGGCAAAGACAGAAGAGGTATGAAAACTGTACATTTCACCATTTCACTTTAACTCCTGGGGAGTCTCTCATCTCTTAAATAAAACGGCATATCTTTATTCTTCGGGCATCGTCTCAGACAATTGGAAAGCTGAGGAGATGGAATCCAATTTCACCCTGTTTATTCACTGTAGGTTAAATCGGACAATCCCAGAAAACAGGCACACAGATCGAGGCGCCTGAGTAACCTATGCCTCTTCATTCAGTCGCGAGCAGCATGTTAAATTAGCGCTTCCTGCTCTAGTAACTAATCGCTGCATGCAGTCACCACCGCCTTTGCTGTTAGTTGGCTGCCCCCCATCGCCAGGTGGCCCAACACTGTGGGTGGCTGACAGACAAAATGCTGGAAAATCTCAGCAGGTCTGGCAGCATCTGTAAGGAAAAGAGCTGGTGTTTCGAGTCCAGGTGACCCTTTGTCAAAGTGGGAGGCTGGTGCTATTTAAATGAGTCCTGTGCCCCTTAGTGTGGGGGTGCATCACAGCTGCAGGTGGGAGATTTTTGAAAAGTGGATCAGATTTGTGATATTCCGAGGAACGATTGTGCGAGAGACTAGGCTTTGTAGATCCTGACGGAAACGGGGGAGACATCTGAGCTGGATTTTCAGTGTGGGAGCGTGAGACTGACGCCCAAATGAATTTAAGCTCTTGACTGCGCGCCCACACTTCACCTCACTTACGATGCGATTTTTAAACATAAACCCCGACTCCAGAAGTTGGGAGTTGCTTGCTTGGAGCCAACAGGAAAGGTAAAGACAGCCATTTTGGGGACTGCCTCTAGCTCGCCATTTGGAGCAGGCAGATCCCCAGAAGGTGGGCCGCACAGTGGTTAGCACTGCTGCCTCCAGTGATCTGGGTTCAATTTCCGGCTTGGGTCACTGTCTGTTTGGAGTTTGCACATTCTCCCCGTGTCTGTGCGGGTTTCCTCCGGGTGCTCCGGTTTCCTGCCACTCTCCGAAGATGTGCGGGATAGGTTGATTGGCCAGGGTAAATTGCCCCTTAATATCCTGGGATGCATAGGTTAGAGGGATGAGCGGGTAAATATGTGGGGAGTCAGGGATAAAGTCTGGGTGGGATTGTTGTTGGTGCAGATACGATGGGTCGAATGGCCTCCTTCTTAACTGTAGGGATTCTATGGAAGGTAGATTGAGGCAGACAGCAGCCTTGTATGATATGGTCAGGGCCAGCACTCGCACTGATGATGGTTGGTGCCACAGATCTGTTTTAAAAATAATTCCAAAGAAATTTATTTGTGCCCCATGGTGAATGTAACAACAATGCAGTGTTGTTGTCCAAGACTGTTCAACTCACTGAAGAAAGACTAAAAAATTTGCATCCCGTTCTGGGCTATCGCTGGAATAAGTTCCTTACGCAGCATCAGGTACAATCAACTGTATCAATGGCAGCAGCCATCTGTGTTTTCCAGATGACCTCATTATGAACGCATAGCTGAGCTCCAATCTACTCAGCACAGCGCATTAGTAAAGGTTAAATCTTCTTCATTTGCAAGAGATTTAATTGGGTTTCATCGCTGACCCCAACTGCTGTACAATCACAAATTAATCCACCCCCGAGGATCCCATAGTGGCAACTTTCTACTAGGCCACACGAGTCATTTATGAATCAATTCATTCATTCACCTGCTTTCTGTTCATATTAATTAAATCTTGCATGTTCGATGATCACATTTTTTCAAAAACTGGAGTGCATCAAATGCCTGAAGAGCTTCATACCTCAGCGGCTACCTGTCTCACTATTAACATCTGCACCGATCTGATCCTTCTGTCCTGTCTCACGCAAACTTGAAGCTCTTCTGTATCTTAAGGATCTCTCCTTCCAGCTGCTGAGCCTGCTGTGAGTCTTCAATGCTTTGGATTGTTGCTGGAAGTGCTGATGGAGTCTCCATGCTCACCCTAAGCTTTGACTCTATTGCTGTTGCGGTTGGGCGTTAGAATGTAACCAGTGATGACATTGGATCTGTTGTAATGTGACCAATAGTACAAGCTGTAAGGGTCACCCAGGAAACGATGTAACCAATGTCAGAATGGTGTGATGATCAGCTGACTCAGTATAAATAAGAACCTGTTGGGGATTGATAGATTGCTTGGAATGGCCCAGGGTGAGGCCTCAAGTTTGAAGTCATGAAGTTTCTTTATTAAACCTCTTCTTTGATTTATAAGTTGGAGTAAGTTTTGTCATAATTTTATTGTCTACACTGGAAGAGTTCCTTCCAGATTAACATGGGGAGGCGATGACCTAGTGTATTATTTTGAAATATAATTGTGAAACCATTAGTCTGGAAACTCAGTGAATGTGTTGGGGACTCAGGTTCGAATCCCGCCATGGCAAATGATGGAATTTGAATTCAATAAAATATATCTGGAATTTACTGATGACCATGAAACGAATGTCAGAAAAACCCATCTGGTTCACTAACGTTCTTTAGGGAAAGAAATCAGCCATCTTTACCTGGCCTGGCCCAAATGTGACTCCAGAGCCACAGCAATGTGCTTGACTCTCATCTGCCCTCTGAACTGGCCTAGCAAGCCATTCATTCCAAAGGTGACTAGGAATGGGCAATAAATGCTAGGCAGTGACACCCATGTCCCACATATGAATAAGAAAAAGTATTTTGGCTTGTAGATGGCAATCTGTACTCACTGTTGTCTGGATTCTGGGTCTGTGTATCCTCTTACATCTTTTCCACCCACAATGATCCATTTTCACATGAGTCTTCAAACGTTTTTCTTTAAGGATTTGTAGATTCTATAGCTTTGCAGTTTTTTCTGGGCCTTTACACTCTGCCCACTGCCATCATGTTTTCTCTTCCATTTGGGATCTGGATGGAATACCTTTAGCGTTGACTGTGCCCCAATCCACTGTAGATTGTTACTCATAAAAACTATTCTTGTTTGTTTACGGATCTACGTACATCTCAGAAGCTTCACACAAGGTTACATAGACGATGCACCAAACCAGACCGTTGGAGGAAACCGGAGCACCCGGAGGAAACCCACGCAGACATAGGAGAATGTGCAAACTCCGCACAGATAGTGACCCAAGCCAGGAGTCGAACGCGGTTCTCTGGCATTGTGAGGCAGTAGTGCTAATCACTGTGCCGCAGTGTTACAGAATCATAGAATCCCTACAGTGCAGAAGGAAGCCATTCAACCCATCGAGTCTGCACTGACCACAATCCCACCTAGGCCCTACTCCCACAGCCCCATTTATTAGCCCTGTTGATCCCCTGACACTAGGGTCAATTTATTATGGCCAATCAACCTAACCCACACGGAAAGAAATCCCACAACACCAGTTTAAAGTCCAAACAGGATTTATTTGTAGCAAAAGTCACAAGCTTTCAGGACAGCCTGTCCCTTCGTCAGGAGAGCACCCAGCCGCCTGACGAAGGGGCAGGCTGTCCTGAAAACTTGCGGCTTTTGCTACAAATAAATCCTGTTTGGACTTTAAACTGGTGTTGTGGGATTTCTCCCTGTTTTACTTCAGTCCAACGCCGGCATCTGCACATCATGACCTGTGGGAGGAAACCAGAGCACTTGGAGGAAACCCACGCAGAGACAGGGAGAATGTGCAAACTCCACACGGTCAGTGACATAAGGCCAGGATTGAACCCAGGTCCCTATGAGGCAGCAGTGCTAGCCACTGTGCTACCATGCCACCCACACGTGTCGCCAATGGCACCAAGCATGGGAGAATATTCCGTATCGACCCACAAATTTGAAACAGGAATCTTACATTTTGTCCCTTTAAGTTTCTCCAGAGCAGGTCCGATTGCTAACTCGGAGGTCAGCATGTTCGCAAGTTCTGAACAATTTAAATTTTAAAAACTTTCGCTTATGTTTGCAGGAATACACCATGAGGAACAATGATTAAAGTAATATCTTTGAGTTGTACAAATTATGACTTGGAAGCACAGAGCGGAAAAAAGATATATTTTTGAAATATTCTCCTGGGTGCAACCCTTTGACGAGATTGAAAAGGAATGTGGTCTTTCCTGAGGTGATGCTCCTACAAAGAACACAATACTTTGAGCAGATGAAAAAATTGGCATTGGAACAAAATGGAGCTGGAATAGTTCTTAAGCCTCAAGAGAATTATTAAGGGCAGATAAAAAAGATTAGATTAATATTGAACTTTTCATAACCTCAAGGCATCTCAAAGCACCAATAAAGTACTGTTGAAGTGTAGCCACTTTTTAGAAGTAGGCGAGACCACACAATAAACCTACACAATGGAGAATTTCAACAGACACCAAAGAATTAGTCAGGGGAAGATTGTAAGAGTTGAAACAGTACAAAGGTTATTCAGAAAGTTTAGCTTCTCAAAGCTGAACAAGAATTCACCCTCTGGCTAAATGGTAAGCAATAATGGTTTTCTAGATTCCTTCCCCCACAGGAGGCACTGATCCATAGAATCGCTATAGTGTAGAAGGAGGCCATTCGGCCCATCGGGCCTGCACCAACTCTCTGCCGAAGCATCTTACCTTGGCAGATCCCCACCTACCCTATCCCGGTAACCCCACTCACTTACCCCACCAATCCCCCTAACCGCATCTTGGGACACTAAAGAGTGAGTTAGCATGGCCAATCCACCTAACCTGCAAATCTTTGGAGCATGGGAGGAAACCGGAGCACCTGGAGGAAACCCACACAGACACGGGGACAATGTGCAAACTCCACACACTCACCCGAGGCCAGAATCGAACCTGGGTCCCTGGCACTGTGAGGCAGCAGTGCTAACCACTGTGCCACAATGCCACTCATCTTGGGGTCTGCATCCAAGACCATCAACCTTCCTCCCTTGGCCCAAGTGCTGATTATAATGGAATGAGCCGGGCCTATGGATGTTAGCTGGCTGTCTAATCCTGGGGAACCTGATGGCAAGGCCACAGATCTGAATGATGCCCAATATTTGCCCAGGTTTACCTGCTAACTTATTGGAAAGCAATTCAAAACAGGAGAACAGTCTGATGACTGGGTGACTGCCTATGTGGATTCTGCATATTGTCCCTATGTCTGTATGGGTTTCCTCTTGGAGCTCCGGTTTCTTCCTATACTCCAAAGATGTACAGATTGTGTGGATTGGCCGTGCTATACAGCCCCTTAGTGTCCCAAGATCATAGAATCATAGAATTCCTACCGTGCAGCAAGAGGCCATTTGGCCCATTGAGTCTGCACCGATCACATTCCATACTAGGCTCTACCCCATTCATTCCCCATTCATTCACCCTAGCTAATCCCCCCAAGGGGGACTAAGGGGAAATTTAGCATGGTCAACCCACCTAACCCGCACACCTTTGGACTGTGGGAGAAAATTGGACCACCCAGAGGAAGCACACGCAGACATGGGGAGAATAAGCAAACTCCACACAGACAGTGATCCAAGCTGGGAATCGAACACAGACCCCCACGCTATGGGGCAGCATCGCTGTGCCACCGTGCCGCTCTGTGTAGGTTAGATAGGTTAACCACGTGTGGGGATAGAGGAATAGGACAAGGAGGGGGATGAGTCTGGATGACACACACTGTATGAGAGTCGGTGCAAACTCGATGGGCTGGATGGCCTCTTCCTGCATTGTAGGAATTCAATGAAATGAACCCTCAGTGGAGCAAGCACCGTTCCAGAAGCTTTGTGTTTTTAAATGCAGTGATAAGCATCATGATGCAATGTTTTTGAATTTTCTTGAACTTAAATGATCTCACAATTAAAAACTTGCAGAAGTAAAGTTTAATGCATTCTGGATTTTTATCGATGCAAATGCTGTTTTTGACATTGAGTCCCATCTAGCCTGGGTCCATCTGGAAACTGAGAATTGTTTTGCTTTTTGAGAACTGTGGCATCCCTAAAGGTTTAATAAAGCTTTGCTCTGCATCGGTGGTGCTGATTAATGAGGAGGCCTGTTCAATGTGTCTTAAGGCTGCATAGTCTTAAAACTAGACTAAGCCATTTAGCATGCAGCCCCAGGACTGGGAGTGAGAGGTATGGAGGTGGCATAAACAGGAGAGAGAAAAATGCTTGTTTATTCTGTGTACGATTGCTTTCTTTGAGCAGCAACCAATTAGATGAGGATACACCAGATCATCAGATTCCTAGGGTTACCGTAAATCGATTTATCTCCTGTAAGAAGCGGTAAGTTAGTGGTCGGAACCTTATCACCGTTCGCGCCAGTGGGATTTCCTCATCCCGCCAAATTCTCCAGTGTCGCTGCAGCGAGAGTGTGGCGTGAATGGCAGGCAAGATCACAGGTGGGACCTTCTCACCCCCAAAGGCCGGGAAATCACGCTTGAGGTTGATGGACCTTTGCACAGTCCGTGTCCCGCCCGCTATGATTCCCATGGTGAGGGGATGGGAAAATTCAGTGAGTGAGATTTGTGGCAACTATTCAGGTTGGGGGACCATTGATTGTTTAAATGAAATATACTGTGGGATCTTACTGCCATGCCGAGAGTGCCATGGAAAACGCCATAGCTATCAAATGGATTGGGGGCCAATGGCAATCAGTCTCTGCCGCTGGCAAACCGTACACTAGGACAGGAAAATCCCACCCACAGAATGCTGTTTACTCTGGGCAATGCGTAGAGTCATAGAGGTTTACAGCATGGAAATAGGCCCTTCAGCCCAACCAGTCCATACTGCCCTTTTCTATTAAACCCCTAAGCTAATCCCATTTGCCCGCACCCACCCCATATCCCTCTATACCCACTGTACCCAAGCAACTATCCAAATGCCTCTTAGAAGACAAAATTGTACCCACCTCTACTACTACCTCTGGCAGCTTGTTCCAGACATTCACCATCCTCTGTGTGAAAAAATTGCCCCTCTGGACACTTTTGTATTTTTCCCCTCTCACCTTAAATCTATGCCCTCTAGTTTTAGACTCCCTTACCTTTGGGAAAAGATATTGACTGTCTAGCTGATCTGTGCCCCTCATTATTTTATAGACCTCTATAAGATCACTGCTCAGCCTCCTTCGCTCCAGAGAAAAAAGTCCCAGTCTATTCAGCCTCTGCTTATAACTCAATCCATCAAGTCTCAGTAGCATCCTAGTAAATCTTATCTGCATTCTTTATAGTTTAATAATATCCTTTCTATAATAGGGTGACCAGAATTGCACACTGCATTCCAAGTGTGGCCTTATCAATGTCTTGAACAACTTCAACAAGACATTCCAACTCTTATATCCAACGTTCTGACCGATGAAACCAAGCATGCCAAATGCCTTCTTCACCATTCTGTCCATCTGTGACTCCACTTTCAAGGAGCTATGAACACGTACCCCTAAGATCTCTTTGTTCTGTAACTCTCCTCAATGCCCTAACATTAACTGAGTAAATCCTGCCCTGATTCAATCTACCAAAATGCATCAACTCACATTTGTCTAGATTAAACACATCTGCCATTCATCAACCTACTGGTCCAATTGATCAAGATCTCATTGAAATTGGAGATAACTTTCTTCACTGTCCACTATGCCACCAATCTTAGTGTCATCTACAAACTTACTAACCGTGCTTCCTATGTTCTCATCCAAATCATTAATATAAATGACAAATAACAGTTGACCCAGCACTGATCCCTGAGGCACACCGCTGGTCACAGGCCTCTACGACCATCCTCTGGCTTCCATCAAGAAGCCAATTTTGTCTCCATTTAGATGTTTCACCCTGGATCCTTTGAGATTTAGTCTTATGCAACAATATACTATGTGAAACTTGTCAAAGGTCTTGCTAAAGTCCATGTAGACAACATTAACTGCACTGCCCTCATCTACCTTCTTGGTTACCCTTTGAAAAACTCAATCAAATTTGTGAGGCATGCTTTCCCACTCACAAAGCCATGCTGACTGTCCTTAATCAGTGTTTGCATTTCTAAATGCCTGTAGATCCTGCCTCTCAAAATACCTTCCAACAACTTACCCACCACAGAAGTGAGGCTCATTGGCCTGGAGTTCCCAGGCTTTTCCTTGCAGCTCTTTTTAAAGAAATGCACAACATTTGCCACTCTCCAATCTTCAGGCACCTCACCCGTGACTATCGATGATTCAAATATCTCGGCTAGGGGACCTGCAATTTCCTCCCTAGCCCCCCACTATGTCCTAGGATACACTTCATCAGGTCCTGGGGATTTATCTACTTTGATGCGCTTTAAGACTTCCAGCACCTCCTTCTCTGTAATATTTACACTCCTCAAGACATCCCTATTTATTTCCCCAAGTTCCCTGTCATCCATGTTTTTTTCAACAGTAATCCCACCCACCTCTTGTGGATCTGCACATAGATGATCTTGTTGATCCTTAAAATGCCCTATTCTCTTGCTTGTTACTCTTTTGCCCTTTATGTATTTGTAGAAGATCTTTGGATTCTCCTTTGCCTTATCTGTCAAAACAATCTCATTTTTGCCCTCCTGATTTCTCTCTTAACTCTACTCCTACACTCCCTATACTCTTCAAGGGATTCACTTGATCCCAGCTGTCTATGCATGTCATGTGCCTCTCTCTTCTTGTTGACCAGCACCTCAATGCCCCGAGTCATCCAGGATTCCCTACTTCTACCAGCCTTCACTCTAAGAGGAATGTGTTACCTGGTTAACACACTTTGTAAGTGTGTCACTTACCAGATGTTCATTTTCCTTCCCACAGACTCCCCCAATTAACTTTTGAAAGTTTCTTCCTTATACCATCAAAATTGGCCTCGTCTCAATTTAAAATTTTAACTTTTGGGCCAGACTTATCATTCTCCATAACTATCTTAAAACCAATAGAGTTATGGTCACTGGTCCCATAGTGATCCCTCGCTAACACTTCTGTCATCGGCCCTTCCTTATTTCCCAAGAGGAAGTCAGGTTTTGCCCCCTCTCTATTCGGGCCATCCACATACTGAATGAGAAATTCCTCCTGAATAGACTCAACAAATTTCTCTCCATCCAACTCTAATACTATGGCTGTCCCAATCAATGTTGGGAAAGTTAAAATCTCTGACTATTACCACTCTATTTTCATGGAGCTATCTGTAATTTCCTTACACATTTGCCTCCTCAATTTGGGGGCCTGTAGTACAACCCTATCAAAGCGATTTCCCCCACCTTATTTCTCAGTTCTACCCATACAGACACAATGGCCGAGCCCTCGGATATATCCCCTCTCAGTATTGCCGTGATGCTTTCCCTAATCAAAAGTGCAACTCCCTCTCCTCTCTTATCTCCTGTTCTATCTTCCCTACAGCATCTGTACCCTGGAACACTGAGCTGCCAGTCCTGTCTCTCCCTTAGCCATGTTTCAGTAATTGCTATAATATCCCAGTCCCACGTACCCATCCACGCCCTGAGTTCATCTGTCTTGCCCGTCAGGCCTCTTGCATTGAAATAAATGCAGTTTAATCTGGACTTCCCTTGCTCTCTGTCTTTCTTTTGCCTGATCTGTCTGGTACTAGGATTACTGACACTGCCTTTACGACTTAATGTGCTGTCTTCAACTTCTGTGCTGTTCTCAATCTTCTCTTCTGTCTCCCTATGCTTTGAATCCCCCCACCGCCAAACTAGTTTATACACTCCTGAATGGCTCTAGCAAATCTCCCCACCAGGATGTTAGTCCCCCTCCAGTTCAGGTCAACCCTTCCCCAGGAAAGATCCCAAAGATCCAAAAATCTAAATCCCTACCCCCTGCACCAGCTCTCAAGCCACTCATTCATCTGCTTAATCTTTCTATTCATAGTCTCACTAGCATGTGGCAGTGGTAGTAGTCCTAAAATGACTACCTTCGAGATCCTGCACGTTAGCCTTCTGCCTAACTGTCTATATTCACGTTTCAGGAATTCATCCCTTTTCTTACCTATATCGTTGGTACCAATATGTACAACGACCTCTGGCTGCTCACCCTCCCCCTTAAGAATGTCCTGCAGTCGCTCAGAGACGTCCTTGACCCTGGCACCAGGGAGGCAACACACCATCCTGAAGTCTCGATTGCGGCCACAGAAACGCCTCTCTGTGCCTCTAAGTAGTGAGTCCCCTATTACTACGGCTCACTTGCTCTTTGTCCAACCTTGTCCCACGGCAGAACCAGCTGTGGTGCCACAGGCCTGGCTGTTGCTGGTATCTCCCCCGAGAGAAACAAATCTCACTGGTGTGCATTGTGAAGGTCAAAAGGCTTTTCAACCTCATTAAAAGCTGCAGGTTCTTTCTCTTTGCAGATATATGGTCCGCAATACAAAAACAACACTTCCAAAGCTGTGAAACGTTTAGCTAGAAGACATAAAATCAGTTTAACCAACATTCTTCAGAGCAAGTGTTATTGTGATGATACTATGTGTTTCAATAAGTACAAAAGGTCTGGAGATGTTGGGTGAGATTTTCCAGCCTCGCTTGCCCTGAAACTGGGAAATCCCACCCCAGGTCAATGGAGCTTTCCATTGTCCATCCCCTTGCCCACTACAATTCCCATGGCGGGGTGGGCCAGGAAAATTCACCCCGTGATGTCTGTTACCCGCACCATGAAGGGATTCTATGATAAAAGGCAAAATGTTGTCTGAAATGCTCCTCAGAATGTTCCGATAACTGCAGGAACTGACACAGAACGATACCGATTTGTAATGTCAGAACCATAGAATCCCTACAGTGCAGAAAGAGGCCATTCGGCCCATCGAGCCTGCACTGACAGCAATCCCAACCAGGCTGGAATTGAACCCGGGTCCTTTGGGGCTGTGAAGCAGCGGTGCTGGGGAGCAATCCGCAAATCTTCCTGGGACACGATGTGAATTGCTAGGAGTGCTACATCTTCGGGGATTCCAGAAGACTCTGACTGGAGTTATGGCAAGAGATGGATAAGAGGCGTTTGCTGTGTTTCTAGGCTAAATCGAATAGCAAGCAAACAGATTATATTAAGTAGTGACGAGGAGACTGAATTACTCAGTTATACGGTGGGGAATTATTTAGCTGAGGTATCTATGTTCAGGAATAGGATAATATCCTGATTTACTGAGCAGCATTTCGAATGGATATGGCAAGTGGAAGGATTGAGTAATTCAGATTAATGAACTACATTAGTGGAACGTGCTATCGACAAAAGCACTAAATAGGGAGCTTGACATGTTAACTACATGCTTAATGACTATAAATGACACACAATTGAATACTTTATGTGAAAACATCCATATTTGCTGCCAGTGTCAAATACTGTACAAAACATCAGCGAGGAATAAAATGTAAGTTATAATTTTACGAGCAGGAAATGTATCATTTTGTGAGCATGATGTTCTTCACGTGTACAGCTATAAAAGAAATTCCTTACAATTGGTAAATAAAAACGTAAACAACAGTTCCATGGAATAGAATCCCCACTGTGCAGAAGGAGGCCGTTCAGCCCATCGTGTGTGCGTCGACTCTCTGACAGAGCATGTTACCTAGGCCTACCCCCATTACTGCTCTCACAATCTATCCCTTGTAATCTATTAATGAAAGCTAATCAGTTAGTGCTAGGTTACTTTTCACTGATTGGGCCATCAGCAATATACGAACATTATTGTCATGATGCATGCTACAGACTTGATCAGGAACACAAAGAATGGGATTTTCCAGACGCGCCACATGGGTATCCTCCAGATGTTCTCGTTTCCTCCCACAGCCCAAAGATGTGCAGGTTAGGGGGATTGGCCATGCTAAATTGACCCTTAGTGTCCCAAGATGTGTGGGTTAGGGGGATTGGCCATGCTAATAATCCTTTAGTGTCCCAAGATGTGTAGGGTAGGAGGATTGGCCATGCTAAATTGTCTCTTAGCATCCAAAGATGTGTGGGCTAGGGGGGGATTGGCCATGCTAAATTGTCCCTGAGTGTCCCAAGATGTGTAGGTTAGGGGGATTGGCCATGCTAAATTGTCTTTTAGTGTCCCAAGATGTGTAGGTTAGGGGGATTGGCCATGCTAAATTGTCCCTGAGTGTCCCAAGATGTGCACGTTACGGGGATTGGCCATGCTAAATTGTCCCTGAGTGTCCCAAGATGTGTGGGTTAGGGGGATTGGCCATGCTAAATTGTCCCTGAGTGTCCCAAGATGTGTAGGTTAGGAGGATTGGCCATGCTAAATTGTCCCTGAGTGACCCAAGATGTGTAGGTTAGGGGGATTGGCCATGCTAAATTGTCCCTTGGTGTCCCAAGATGTTTAGGTTAGCGGGATTAGCGGGGGTAAATGCATGGGGATACTGGAGGGCAGCCTGGGTGGGATGAACTCTCAGAGAGTCAGCACAGATTCGATGGGCCAAATGGCCTACTTTTGCACTGTGGGGATTCTATGGTTCTAGATTACTCAAGGAAGCAGGAGAGCTCCAGCAAAATTTCAGGAGTTTTTTTTAAACTGCACTGCTTTGAAAAGATTATATACTCAAAGAAGTCGTTGATAACGAAGATCTTACCTGAGTTTTAGTCCAACCAACATGTTGAAATCTAATAGATAGAAATAAAAACAATAAAGATTGTCACAGTAATACGTTTAGTTACTGAAATCAATGAAGGTTAACGTTGCTTACTTAACAACATCTTCATACTAGGTATGTGCTGTAATGCCACACCACATACTGCTGAGTCTTTATAAGGCCCTAGTCAGATTACACCTGGAACATTGTGAGCAATTTTGGACCCCGTATCTAAGGATGGATGTGCTGGCCTTGGACAGGGTCCAGAGGAGGTTCACGAGAATGATCCTAGGAATTAACAGCTTAATATATGACAAGCGTTTGAGGACTAAAAAGTGAAGCTTTTATAAAGTTTATTTATTGTCATAAGTAAGGCTTACATTAACACTGCAATGAAGTCACTGTGAAATTCCCCTAGTTGCCACAATCTGGCATCTGTTTGGGTCACTGCACCTAACCAGCATGTCTTTCAGACTGTGGGAGGAAACTCACGCAGACACGGGGAGAATGTGCAAAGACAGTGACCCGTGGCCAGAATCTAACCAGGTCCCTGGCACTGTGAGGCAGTAGTGCAAATCACTGTGACTCTGGGTCTGTACTTGATGGAGATTAGAAGGATGAGGGATGATCTCATTGAAACTTACAGAATGCTGAAAGCCTGGATAGAGTGGATGTGGGGAAGAAGCCTCGGAATAAAGGGAAGGCCCTTCAGAACCGGGATGAGGAGGAATTTCTTCAGCCAGAGGGTAATGAGTCTGTGGAATTCATTGCCACAGAAAGCCGTGGAGAGCAGGTCATTGCGTCTATTTAAGACAGAGATAGATAGGTTCTTGATTAAAAGTCATAGGGAAAAGGCAGGAGATTGGGGTTGAGAAACTTACATAAGAACATAAGAAATAGGAGCAGGAGTAGGCCATCTAGCCCTTCGAGCCTGCCCCGTCATTCAATAAGATCATGGCTGATCTGTCATGGCTCAGTTCCATATTCCCGCCCTCTCCCCATAACCCTTAATCCCCTCGCTTATCAAAAACCCATCAACCCTCATCTTAAAAATATTTAGCGAGGCAGCCTCCACCACCTCAACGGGCAGAGAATTCCAGAGATTCACCACCCTTTGAGTGAAGAAGTTCTTCCTCAACTCCGTTCTAAACCGCCCCCCCCTTTATCTTGAGGCTGTGCCCCCTAGTCCTACTATCCTTTCTGAGCAGAAAGAGTCTCTCCACCTCTATCCTATCCATCCCATTCATCATCTTATATGTCTCAATGAGATCTCCCCTCATTCTTCTAAACTCTAACGAGTACAAGCCCAGTTTATTCAGCCTCTCCTCATAGTTCAACCCCCTCAACTCCGGTATCAGCCTAGTAAACTTCCTCTGCACTCCCTCCAAGGCCAAAATATCCTTGCGTAAGTACGGCACCCAAAACTGCACACAGTATTCCAGCTGCGGCCTCACCAATGCCCTATACAGCTGCAGCAAGACCTCCCTACTTTTATATTCAATCCCCCTCGCTATGAAGGCCAGCATCCCATATAAAACCGCTACAGTGCAGAAGGAGGCCATTCGGCCCATCAAGCCTGCACCAACAACAACCTCACCCAGGCCCTATCCAGGTAACATTCAGTACTAACACTGCTAGCCCTCTCGGGGCAATTTAGCATGGCCAATTAACCTAACACTTTCTTGTAGTTTGGGATGAAATCGGAGCACCTGGAAGAAACGCCACAGACACGGGCAGAACTCCACACAGAACAGAGATCTGAGGCCGGAATAGAACCCAGGTCCCTGGCGCGGTGAAGCAACGGTGGTAGCCACAGATGACCGAGCAGACTCAATGGGCTGAATGGCCTAATTCTGCTCCTCTATCTCATGGCCTCATCGTTACACCCACCAACAAAACAAAAAGGCTTTGCATTATTAGGGGCACCTTGCTACATCTCAGAGCACATTACGTACAATGAAGGTGGTGATGGAATAGAACTCTGTCCTGATGGTGGTAAAGCATTTATGGAAAATGAGTTTGGGCAGAATCAATCCAGTTGCCAGGCAATGGAGGCCCACATACAAACTAATCTTGGTTTGACATTAAATAGAAAATCTGGCCCACGATGACTAGCAGCGGGAATAGAACATGTTGAGTACGGATAAATTTTCTCATGTTAAGGTTGAGATTTATTGTTTGCGTGGGAGAGATTGGGGGGGGGTGTGGGGGGTGGTAGGTGGGTAGAGAGACCTTTACACGACATTTAATTCTGTTAAGCCCAACCCTCGGAATGCTTAAGGCTGCTGCTGCTGAAATTAGCCAGTGTTTCATTTGTGTGCTCCAACGCATCACCTTCCCAGCAGGAAAAAAAGACGGTCAAAAAGATACAGAAATTTGAACAAAAATTTAATTTTGAAAAAGCCCTTCACTTTTACAGGCAACCGCGTCCATTAATCTTCCTCCAGATATATGAAAATATAAAACTTGTGCAAACATCTGTCCCCCTGTAAGCTGCCGGGATAAAATTAAACAGCATTGCAATCGCACTTATACTATAATCCCCCACTGTGTAACTGCAATGAGGTTTGAGTCATTTCCAATTTGGCCTCATCCCGTTTTTTTTCCCCCCTTTCAAGCATAAAGACATTGCTGTTGCAATCTGTTTTCCAAACATTGATTTCATGGCCTTGACACAGTAATTGAGCACTTAGTAAAAGGAGAGGCTTCTCCTCCATGTGCTTTTGCATTGCCTACTTTACTGACTAGTGCCATTGAATGTGTGCTAACCTGCCTGACTTTAGACACCGATCACAGCATGCGAGAAGCTTTATTAATGAGACCCACAGCTCACCAAACCGTGCCCTCAAAAGAAGACGAAAAATTGTTGCAGTTGCATATCTATTCCATTAGAAATTGTAGTAAAAAGTCTCGCAACGCCAGATTAAAGTCCAACAGGTTTATTTGGAATCACGAGCTTTCGGAGTGCTGCTCCTTCAACAGGTACTCACCTGATGAAGGGGCGGTGCTCTGAAAGCTTGTGATTTCAAATAAACCTGTCGGCTTTCAACCTGGTGTCGTGAGACTTCTTATTGTGCCCTTCCCAATCCAATGCCAGCATCATTAGAGATTGTCATAGAACTTAGAATCCCTACAATGCAGAAAGAGGCCATTCAGCCCATCGAGTCCGCACCGACCACAATCCCACCCAGGCCCTTTCCCCGTAACCCACATGTTTACCCTGCTAATCCCCCTGACTCTAGGGTCAATTTAGCACAGCCAATCAACCTAACCTGCACATCTTTGAATTGTGGGAGGAAACTGAAGCAAACCAAAGGAAACCTACACAGACACAGGGGAATGTACAAACTCCACACGGACCGTGACCCAAGACTGGAATTGAACCCGGGTCCCTGGTGCAGTGAGGCAGCAGTGCTAACCACCATGTCACCCAAGCACTTAAGATCTTGAGTGGTCAGGCTGGACATAAGGTCCAAGCTGTTTTGCATTACGTCAAACCCTGTGAAGATTTGAAAACAGGTTTATAAAATAAATCTATACGGTGTAATTACAGAGTTTTTGGCTATATTCATTCTGCCTGCATCCTTGCTTTGTTGAAGGAAAGCCTTAACACTGTTGTTTACTCAAAAGCGTTCTTCCCCAGGAGTTCAAAACTGCTGTAAAAAAAGTATCTGGATGAGCACTTGGCACATCATAACATTCAGGACTGGGCTACAGGCCAAGTGCTGGCAGATGGGATTAGGTGTGAGTTTGGGTGTTTCTAAAGTGTCAGTGTGGACTCAAAAGGCCTCTTCTGCACGCTTTGATTCTATGATTCCATTGAACAACTTGAGACAAAATGTAATCATTTTGTCTAAAATTTATGGTGGTATCGGCTTCTCTGTTCTGTTGTCATCCAGAAAGATTCAAAACCAGCTTTACTCAAAGGAATCATGCCCAGTTCAATTCAAAACATTGCTTGGTTGGTTGATTTTGAAACCAGTCGAGCCTGACTCACATATTTAATGAAGGACACTGCTGATTTCCATCCTTATATACCAAAACTGAAAGAAAACAGACTCTTGTAAGGAAAAAAAAAGCCCAACCTAATCTGTCAGTCATTCCTCTGCCTAACAATTCCAAATAGGTTGTAAACTCCCAGAGTTTAGGCCCAGATTAAAAATAAACAAAAGCCCATTTAAATCAGTTAAGGAGCAATAAAAGGACCTCTAATCAGGCAGCTTAGTGTCAGCTTTTAACTGCAGAGAACATGATTAAAAATGCATTTCTTAAAGGCACAGTGGCATCGTACATTTTGAAAAATCCCACATAAAGCGGCATGCGTGGGAAGATCTCTTGTTCAGCAGTGAATGGCAATGCCATCTCGGAGGTCTATAATTCCTTAAAGCTGTATCAACACTTTTACAGTCTTCAAAATGAGTCACAAATCCAACTCAGCATGTCAGTTGGTCCAACCTAAGGGCCAAATCCAACAGGAAATGTGGTGTATTTGAGAAGTGACTTTTCACATTACTTAGTACATCAGGCCTCAGTCAGAAAGGATTCCAAGGCAGGAAGCCCAAATGATTTCCTTTCAGAAGGCACGGAGACTTCCCAGAACTGTACCACTGGCTGGAGTGAATGACAAAAAAAACATCCTGACACCAGACACAGCAAGAAAGAAGAGATTCATTCTGACATGCTTGTATCAAAGATAGAGGAACTCAGCCTCAAATATAGCCAGGTACAGCAGTGGAGAAGAGAGGCACCCTCAGGGCTCAGTGATTTGAAAGATTCTTTGATTAACTAATACATATCCCTGGAGAAACACAAAGCACTGGACCTTGTGCCTGCATTTGCCATCTACGAGGTTTATAACATGGAAACAGGCCCTTCAGTCCAACTTGTTGCCGACCAAGTCTCAAGATGTGGAAGTCGCAGCACAGTTATCGCTGGCACAATTTTGGAACTACCCCACCCCTCGCCAGCAATGTCATCAAGGGAGTAAGTTGGATTTGCATACATTTCAATAAATTTCAATATGATTAACCCACCCCCTTCCCCTCCGCTCTATATTGACACAGACGCGAACATGTCACTGGGGTCTTTGTGCAGGCGTAGGAGTAAGTATAGCCTCCAGGGGAGAGGGACGTGACCAGGCAGTGCCCTGGCACTGCCCCTTGACACAGGTTGGCACTGCCAGGTTGCTACCATGCCCATGCCATCTTGGCAGTGCCAACCTGTGCTCAGGGAAGGGCAGCCTCTCGGGTGATTGGGGGGGGGGTGCAATTCATTTAGATGTGGTTGTGGCCAGGAGTGGAAGGAAGAGAAGAGGATGCTGGCAATGGCCGTTGGCGGAGGGGGGGGGTCATAAGGGTGCCAGCTCAGACTGTGACACTTGGGGTGTGGGGGGGAGGGGTAAGATGCCAATGATCAAGCTGGGGGGGGAGGGGGGGGAAGGTAGGGAAGTGCCAACTCTGACCAAGGTGAGGGGGGAGCCCCTGAGATTTCAATGATGGGCTTGGATGTGGCGGGGAGGATGTTGGATATAGCTATTCATGATGGCATGAAACATAAATTTTTTGGCAGTGTCGTAAGATCGAGAGAGAAAACCCATGTGTTTCCGTGGAGAAAATCACATCAGGTTTCTCACTGGGAAAAACACTGCCATTTTTTGGTAAGATTTAGCCCAGAGAGTTGGAAAAGACAATTAAAGAATGAAGGAGCTATCAGTAACGACAAAGCTAAACACCGATATGCAGAGTGAGAAGGGAAAAAACTGAACAAGAAAACAAACAGCTGAAAGAAGAGCTCATTGTCCTTCAGGATCAGATTCTAAAACAATCCATTATCCTCTGGCAACGCAACGTAATAGAAAATACCTTGAATGTAGATCATTTCTAAAGCATGAGTTTGAAGTGGTAAGGTTGAATCAAGATTAAATTGGGCCTGTAATCAATAAATAATCTCATCGTTTTTCCTTGAATTTGTTCTCAATAAATCACGCTGTATGTGTGTGTGTTACTTCAATCAAGATTTATGACTTGTTACCGATGTGCTGGAACCCAGTTAGTGGCCATAAACTAAAATGATGAACTGAATTTTGGCCAAGGGGTAATAATGTTCTGTAAGTGTTGAAGTTTGACTTGGTGAATCCGTGGCTGGAAGACACAAATGAGTGTGTATGAAAAATGCCAAGACTCTCACTGCCAAGATTAAAAGAAGTCAGTACCCGTAGCCAGTGATCTGTTGCACTGAATCAATAGCAATATCTAAACAGAACTTAGAGAGAGAAAGAGGCACTCTGGTGTGGTAATCTCAGTTCCAGTACCTGTACAAAACATTTACACATGGCGCATCTTACTCATGAAAAGCTACAAACAGTCGTGAATGAAGCCCAGTCCATTGCACAAACCAGCCTCCCATCCATTGATTCTGTCTACACTTCCCGCTGCCTCAGCAAAGCAGCCAGCATAATTAAGGACCCCACGCGCCCCAGACATTCTCTCTCTTTCACCTTCTTCCATCAGTAAAAGGATACAAACATCTGAGATCGCGTTCCAACCAACTCCAGAACGGCTTCTTCCCTGTTACCATCAGATTTTTGGATGGACCTACCTCATATTAAATTGATCTTCCTCTACATCCTAGCTCTGACTGCAACACTACATTCTGCACTGTCTCCTTTCCTTCTCTATGAACAGTATGCTTTGTATAGAGTGCAAGAAACAATACTTTTCATTGTATGTTAATACATGTGACAATAATAAATTAAATCAAATTAACATCTGGTCCAATAAATAGCTAATTGCAAAGATGACTTTTCAAAGCATTAATTACTGGCAGCAAAAAGTTTAAAAGTTTTAGTAGATGTATCATTTAACTCAATTACCTCCTTTGTCCTGCGGCCTTCAGGGCAGGAATCTCGTTTCCTGTATGAAGGTGGAAGAATGGGTCAGAGACTTCAGAAGGTATTTGTTACCAATCCTACCTGTCCACATTTAGTGTACAAGTACATTCCACTGTACTGAGGGTGGTTGTTTGTGAATTTTGTGCACATCAGTGTGAGAGGTTCTCACCCCGTAGAATGAAATACTCTCCAGTTTGGATATTCCAAAGTAGGGTCAATAACATTCATAGCAGATAGGCTCACACCTAAAGAATGGCTTTGCAAGCCAAGTGCTAGAGGGCTGATGGTGCCCAGCATCTCCCATAGAAATCATAGAAACCCTACAGTGCAGAAAAAGGCCATTCGAGTTTCTCCTACTCGTGAAAACCTCCTCTCCACGTCCACTCTATCCAGGCCTCCTTGGCCGGGCACTTTCTCCCAAGGTAGGTGGGCAAAGCCACAAAATTACCCACCTGGAGGTTGAAAATCTAGGCCAAAAAGTGTGCAGAGATTGGGTGTAAAGTGAATCCGTGTCCCTGTCCACCAGTTTAAATTCTGAGTCAACACTTTGATTTGAACATCAAGGCAGTTAAATTGCACAAATGGATTATAGTTAAACTATCGAGCTTGAAGAGATGGACCACTCAAACTGCTCCACCTCCTTATCCTGCAGACCAATCTTTGGATTTAGACATCAAAATTGTTTTCTTCTGAACATCTTTATTGAATAGAATCTGCGAGAAAATCACTTCAGACTTGAAAAAGAAAATCAGACTTGGAATTAAGAAGTGATGTTGGCTGGTGGAATTTACAAGATAAAAATTACAGTCCTTAGATTCTCTTTGTCTTGCATCTAAACTTAAAATTAGTACCTTAGAATGCTGCTGCTAAGAGATTCTGTCAATATGCAGAGCTGAAGTGCTTAATGGAGCCTTGGCAAGTTAATTGATTTTTTTTTGTTGGCTTGGCTGTTTTGAGTCTGTTTTTTTGTCAGTTTGTGTTAGAATGTGAAGTCTTGTGCTATGGTTTGTGTTGTGGTGCATAAGGTGGTGGGGGAGGTGGAGAGAGTATTCCAAGACCAGCAAGGACACTGTGGGTCACCCCAGTGGGAAAATGAGGCAGTCAGGAGGAGGGTGGCACAATGGTTCGCACTGCTGCCTCTCAGCGCCAGGGACCGGGGTTCAATTCCGGCCTCGGGTCAATGTCTGTGCAGAGTTTGTGCCTTCTCCCCATGTCTGCATGGGTTTCCTCTGGGCACTCTGGTTTCCGTCCAAAGGTGTGCAGGTTAGGTGGATTGGCCATGCTAAATTGACCCGGCTGTCAGGAGGCTTAGCAGGGTAAATACATTGGATTATGGGGATAGAAATTGTTGTCAGGCCGAATGGCCTCCTTCTACACTGTTGGGATTGATGGGCCGAATGGCTCAATGGGCTGAGTGGCCTCCTTCTATAATGTTGGGATTCTCTGATTCTATGAGTAGGATCAAACCAGACACTGCCTCACCCTTACAGACAGGAAGTGGAAAGGGGAAAATGCAGGTGGCGAAGAAGGGAGAAAGAAATGAACAAAGGTCCGCTCCTCGAAGCAACACATAATCAGCTGAGCCTACAGCTGCAAAGAAGGTTCACCAACCTGAACCAGTTTAACATCCGAACCTCGGCATTCAGTCCAGTCCCCAGAGCTGATGAAACAAATGCCCCATCCTTCAGTAACACCGCACTGATAACAAGTTACACCTTCCCATCTCCTGCAACTTCTTCACATTTCAACTTCTCCATCGTACGGTTGGGGGATGTGAATTTTTAATCTGTTCCAGAGGGCAATCTCGGCACACGTGCATATCACGCGAGCAAATTACTTTCTTACTCCTTGGCGGGGGTGGGGGGATGGTGGAGGCGGGGGGGGGGGGGATGGTGGAGGCGGTGGGGGGGGGGGTGCGGGTGGAATGTCAAAAGTAATGTTTGGAGCCCTGCTCTTATCTTGGAGTAGAACAGATGGAACAGTGAATGACAATGTTCTCAATTTCAGCCCAACACGAGTGGTAAATGTGACAGTTTTAATTCCCCAGTGTCTGCTATTCTGTACTTGGAAAAGTTACAAAATCTTAAGGAGGTTTATTTAATAGACTATGTTTTATTTTTCATTAAACTTCCTCCCATACCAACACTCATCAGCGACACACTGCTTTTCTTGTGTAATATTGATCAACTGGGCGGCACAGTGGTTAGCATTGCTGCCTCACAGTGCCAGGGACCTGGGTTCGATTCCCAGCTTGGGTCACTGTCTGTGTGGAGTTTACACGTTCTCCCCGTGTCTGCGTGGGGTTTCTCTGGGTGCTCCGGTTTCCCCCCCACAGTTATGCAGGTTACATGGATTGGCCATGCTAAATTGCCCCTTAGTGTCAGGAGGACTAGCTATGGTAAATGCATGGGGTTATGGAATAGGGCCTGGGTGGGATTGTGATCAGTGCAGATTCAATGGGCTGAATGGCCTCTTCTGCACTGTAGGATTCTATGAACTGATTCTGGTTTAAGACAATTGACCACCGCTCCAAACTGTCCAGCCAAAAAAATCAGGCCAAACGTCCACAGTTAATGTACTAAAGAATAAAATATTCAGTTGCTGTAACTTCAGAATCCTGGGTCTTTACCGAGGCACACTCCATCACCTGGATTTAGCAAAATGAGAGAACAAGGCAGACCACAGGAGCTGGTCATCCAATTTGCTTTGTACCACTCTGGGGGTAGTCACCAACAGCACCAAATACACCACATTCCCAGAGGATAGAGCAAAGCAGGAATGGAAAGACTTCATGAGCATTGCAGCCTTAGGATACAAGGTGCCTTGAACTGCACCCACATTGGCTTGCGTGCTTCCCACCATCATCATGGAATCTTTCCTGATAGAAGAGGACCCTATTTCCTCAAGGTTCAGCATGTTTGTGGGTGCAAGCAGCATTTTAATCACAGCCTGTGCCCAGCTTCCTGGCAGCAGGTCATGATTCATTCATCCTACTTAGACCAGTCCTCATTGTCGAAGGAATTCTTCAGTTACAGACAACAAAATGAAACAAATTTACTCTAACTATAAATCAAAGAGAAAGGTTTAACATAGAAGCTTCATTACTCCAACACTTGAGGCCTCACCCCGGGCCATTCCAAGCTTCCACAAATCCCCCAGCAGCTTCTTATTTATGCTGAGTCAGCATCATTTTGCCATTGGTTACATAGTTTACTGGGTCAGCTGACCCTTACAGCTTGTTACCATTGGTCACTACAATGGGTCCAATGTTATCATTGGTTATATCCTAACACTCATGGCTGCCTTTATATCAGTGAGGCCAATATACTGTTCAGTACAACAACTACGCATAACACTGGCATGCTTTTGCAGTTTGTGCTTAAAAGTGAAATCCATCCAAGTCTTGGCATCTGCTTAGCTTCTCATGTAATGGATTTAGCCAAATTATCTAATATTATGCTCATCATACACTTAATTCCAGGAAATGGGCAATAATAAGTTTCATGCTTCACACAGCCTCCTCTTCATCTTTCTAGTGGTCCCCAGTCAAACCATCATTCATTTTCAAATCTGAGGCCAAGTGAACTTATATGTTCCATTTATCTGAACTGTATTTATCTGCGCAGCAACTCGAGGAGCAGCACTTCCTGCTCCTGCTCAATTAAACAGCAAAATTCTTCTGAATTGGGACAAAGTCTCCATGCCAGTGGGAAACCTTTCCATTGGAGTTGGCAGTGGCTGTCAGATAGGATTCACCCACCTGAAAGATATGAATGAGCTCATCCCGAGAAACCCGCTGCCAGAACAATTCAGTTCAGTTATTCCCTTTGAAAAACCACAACTGTCAACCAGTCTTAGAGTCTATGTAAACATTATGGTTTGGAACAATGGGGGTACTTGAGATACATTCAAGCAGGAAGGGAAAGGTAAATAAAGAGAGCTGACTGGAGCCAAAGTAAAAATCCATTAAGCTGCGAATGAAGGTCCATTTCAAAGCACTGTACCATGAAATTAAAAGAGATCCAATGTTTTCAATGTATTAGGGGGGTTTTCAAGGGATTCAGCTTTCTAGGAAGGCTCAAAGACTTCAAATAAAAACAGCATGAATGCATTGAATGCACTGAGTGAATAGCTGTGGATAAGAGATCCCCCAGTGAAATTGATATCTCTTCTCTATCAGAGGACTTCAGAGGGGCCTGCTCACACCTGCAGCTTCTGACAGAGCAAAAATGAAATCTCTGCTGCAGAATGGGGTGTTGCTGTTTAGGAGGCATAGAGATTAAAGTGACCTCGTCACTTTAAAGTTTCATAGCTGACAGGCAGGAAGACGTTACTCACAGAGCTGCCTGAAATAACCATTCCAGGGGTGATATTCAGGTTTGTCAGGACTAGAAGAGGCAGCCCACTCACAAGATCTCCATTGTGGGGAAGAGTGGCGAGATCAAATCCTTGCCCCCTGCCTGAGCCCACCCAACACCCAGGATTATTAGGGTACCATTTCTCTTCAGCCTGGCAGTGGCAGAGGGGTAAATGGCCACTGGACTTACCCCCTCAGGGTCCAAGGCACCAGGCCAGGATGCGCCAGCAGAACGGTGGGGGTTGAGGGGGGCGGGGGTGGCAATGCACCATTAGCAATACAAGGGTGCATGGCCTGAAGAGGGGACTGAGTGGGTGTCTCGGGGATGGGAGCTGAGTGGGGATCTCAGGGGAAGGGCGTCTGAGGGGTGGAGTAGGATTGGGTCACTCTCATGCCTGCGAGGTATGGTGGGGTGTGACCCATTATTTGAACCATGAGGGGGGAAGATCCTCTTTGCTGAGAGACTGGTGGTGCCCCTTTGGACCATTGGGATCTGGCGCACCAAGTCCACACTGAGCATCACTGTGCCAAATCCTGCCCAGTCCATTCTCCCCTGGAGGGGCGAGTGAATGGTGAAGAGCTGATGAATGGAGCATCAAACCTACTAATTGCATTATGATTTGTGGGTATGCATAATTATCAGGCTCAATGCTGGCATCTCCACATCATAATTATCAGGTTGCCATCCACTGTGGGCTACTACCTGATTTGAGATTGCTGGAAGCGTTGCAACTGATTTGGTGTCAATTCTTTGCCCCACACCCAATTTTCTGGATCGTTGCAATTCGCACTGGCAGGCCCCTCGAATCTCCCTGGAAGCCTGACTGTTACCACAGTGTGGTCTGGCAGCATTAGAAGAAACAAGTTGGCTTGATACAAACCAACAATAAAGTTCAAGTTACCCACTTTGGTTCTGTGAAATGCTAAACCTACTTCAATATAGTTCAGTTGTCATTTAGAAATGATTCCCAATATAGAACACACCTGTGGCCTTTCAATAAATGATGAAGATATATAATCAGGAAAGTTCAATAAATACAATGCAGTTTCCAACATGAAGAATAAATTATAAACTGAGAAAAAAATCATAAAAATGAAGATGCAGGGATTATGTGTTTCACTATGTAACAATTGAGCCACAGAAACTCCCTGTGCGAAGTCGAAATAGGTTGAATTTAGCCTAAGGAGGGCTTTAATCTCCATTTCAATATCTACAGCCAATGAAAAAGACAACAGGAGCAGTTGGGCATTGGCTAGGTGTTGCGGTGTATACCAAATGTTCCTGACACTAGAATCATAGAATCCCCACAGTGCAGAGGAGGCCATTCAGCCCATCAAGCCTGTAGCGACAACAATCCTACCCAGACCCTATCTTCGTACCCTCACACTTTACCCTGTCAGTCTCCCTGACACTAAAGGGCAATTTATCATGGCCGCACAATCTAAGTAAAAAGTCTGACAACACCAGGTTTTAGTCCTCTAAAACCTGGCGTTGTCAGACTTTTTACTGTGTTTACGCCAGTCCAACGCCGGCATACCCACATCACACAATCTAAGCCACGCATCTTTGCACGATGGGAGGAAACCAGAGTACCCAGAGGAAACCCATGCAGACACGAGGAGAACATATAGACTCTGCACAGGCAGTAACCCAAAGCCAGAATTGAACCTGGGTCCCTGGCATTGTGAGACAGCAGTGCCACCGTGCTGTCACTGTCCCAGTTAGCTGCAGAAGTTACATGTTTTTAACCACTCATGCTTGGTTCATTCCTCATCGCCTTGCTGCAGATGGGCTGGCTTAATTCCTTACACAAGGGTGACATTATTCAAAGACATTGTGGGCTGCAGAGTGCTAAAATGTACCAAATGGGTGAGGGGGGAGTAAAGGCTAAAATCAGACAAGAATCACAGCATGGCAAGATTATAAGATCTGTTCTGTCAAAGCAACATGAAAGCAATCCAAATTACGTACATCAGAATGTATTCTTATTATTTTAAAATGTACTTCTGAGCCACAGGATGGCTGCAACATATCATAAAATTCACAGGATTCAGAGAATGAATCATAGAATCCCTACAGTGCTGAAAGAGGCCATTCAACCCTTCGAGCCTGTACCAACAACAATCCCACACAGCCCCTAACCCCAAAACCCCCCATATTTACCATTCCTCTGTCTTTTTGTTTGTACATTATCACCGTCATTCCCAATGAAATTAGACGAGACTTGGGCAGTTGTGGGTGCTGGGGGAGTCCAGTCACATTGGAATGTACACGCAAGAACTGTATCTGTGTTTGTGTGCCACAGAAATATATGAAAATCTTCAATAAACATATATAAAAAAAGAAAGACCCAAAAGGCTATGTGGAATGTGACTTGGCCCATTAATGAGTTGACCACAGCTCCACAAGCAATTCGCTAGAGAACCAACTGATCCCCCTGTCGCTAAGGGGTAATTTTGCTTGGCCAGTGCCACCCAACCAGCACATCTTTCAACTGTAGGAGGAAACTGGAGGACGCGGAGGAAACCCTTGCAGATACGGGCAGAACGTGCAAACTCCACGCTGACAGTGACCCGAGGCCAGAATGGAATCTGGGGTCCTGGCACTGTGAGGCTCTAGTGCTAACCACTGTGCCACCATGTTGTTGATGGGAAGAGGTTGAGAGAACTGAGAACTATTGGTGGGCTTCTGTTCTAGAAACTTCAAATAGAGATTACAAGAACAAAGGAATTTCATTCCCATCCTTGTGGAATAACATTTCCTGTTGTAAGGCCACATTTATAACCATGACACTTGGTGACTAACAGATAAACTGATCCCCCCAAACCGTGATGATGATGAAGACAAAGACATTGAAACTCGTTATACCTGAAGAGGTGTTAACAGCCACCATTCCGCTCCTGAGGAGAACAATTGATTTTAGCCATAAACTGCTTGCAGAGCTGTAGTTAACTCATTAATGGGCCAAATCACATTCCACATAGCCATTTGGATCTTTCTTTTTTATATGTTTATTGAAGATTTTCACATATTTCCATGGCACGCAAACACAAATACAGTTCTCGTGTATACATTCCAACGTAACTGGACTCCCCCAGCACCCACACTGCCCAAGACCTGTCTAATTTCACTGGGAATGATGCTGATAATGTAAGAAACAAAAAGGCAGAGGAATGCTCCTGGAAAACCAACTGAGTGCCCAAACAGCCCAGGCTATAAACTAGCGAGCGGAGGAAAGAGAGAGAGAGAGACAGTGAAGGAAAGAGAAGAAAGTGAGAGGGAAAAGAGAAAAATTCTTGTGTTGGCCCCCACATCTCGGCAGGGCGGGTAGGCCTACTCAGGGAAAGGAGCAATCAGGGTGAGGGGGTGGGGGGGAGGTGTTCTGTCTGAGCACTCAGGGTTTTGAGCCTTGCTGCTCAATCTGCTGATTCAACACCAACTGCAAAGTACAGGAGCAGAGCTTCCAACGGATCAGGCAACCAGTCACCACCTCTCATCTCCTCTAAGCTTGTTTGATTTTAAAAGTGCCTGATCGTTGCTTGCCAAGTGATTAAAGCACAGGAACCCAATTGTGCCGCAGCGTCAATCGTTTCAAGGATTTTCACATTTCTCTCTCCTATGAGAAATCCATCCGTACTGAACTTCAGCACTCTGGGCTTCTTCTCGAACTCTGGGAATCATGTGAACTCTCGTGGATCTGTTATCCAAATGACCCCCGACTGTTAACTGTTTCTGGGTCAAAAGACCAGCGTAATAAATAAAGGCCAGGTGTATTAGAGTTACAGGTTAATAGTAATAACGTGATATTTAATAACTGCACGTATACAAAGGAACATTAAATACAACTTAATGTATTTGCTCTGGAATGTCTTTTGCCAGTTTACTAAGTTTAGTATTACAGCTAGCCATCATTAATGGAGAGGAGAGAGGCAAACTGAATTCCTTTATCTTCTTGCTGTCTGTCTATCAGCTGTAGCATGCTTTCCCAAACCCTCAAGTTTGTGTTTTAAAAATAACTTGTGGCAACCTATGTCCTGATTAGCTCCAATTTATTCATGGAATCATACCCTTCAGTTCAGGGTGGTTTTGACCGAGAAGCAGTTAACAGTTGGGGTCATTTGAACAACAGATCCACAAGAGGACCTTAACATAATGAGCAGGATATGAGTATCGCTTGTAAGTTTGACATTGATGGTACATCAATAAGAGTGGCACCGTGGCACAGTGGTTAGCACTGCTGTCTCTCGGCACCAGGGATCCACCTTTAATTTTGGCCTTGGGTGACTGCCTGTATGGAGTTTACACATCTGATCTGATTTATTTCTGTCACATGTATTGGGATGCAGTGAAAAGTATTGTTTTTTGCACGCTATACAAACAGAACATAGAGTACCTAGGAGAGAAGGAAAGTAGAGGGTGCAAAATGTAGTGTTACAGTCACACCCAGGATGCAAAGAAAGATCAGCTTAATATCGGGTAAGTTAAGAGAGTAAGTTTTAAGAGCATAGAAGATAGAATTAGAGGGTTTGCTGGGGACAGCACGCAAGACGTCGCCACACTCCAGTACCATCTTCACCCCGTGTCTGTGTGAGTTTCCTCCGGGTGCTCCAGATTCTTCCCACAATCCAAAGATATGCAAGTTAGGTTGATTGGCCATGTTAAATTGAACCTTAGTGTTAAGGAGACTAGCAGGGTAAATGCATTGGGTTACGGGGATAAGATGTGGGTGGGATTGTTGTCAGTGCAGGTTCGAATGCTTCTTTCGGCACTGTAGGAATTCTGTGATTCTGTGAATAATTGCCTTTGGGAGAAGCTGCCTTCTCAAACACAGGAGCAGTTTGCTTGGCCATCACGGATTTGAGCATTGTTGTGGATCTGGAGCCATATATAGGTCGAGCCGAGAATGGAGAGCAGATTCTTTTCCTAAAGCACATTAGTGAAGCAGATGGTTTTTAATGACAACCTGGCAGTTCCACTGTCACCATTGCTGATCCTGGCTTTTTCATTCCAAACCTTTATTTTGTTTACCCAATTGAATTCCAACTCCCCAGCTGTGATGGTAGGATTTGAACTCACGTCTCCACATCATTAGCCCAAGTCTCTGTATTAAAATTACACCATCCACCATGCCCACTTCAGAATCTGCTGTGTAAAATACAACTCATGGAATCGTAGAATCCCTACAGTGCAGAAGGAGGCCATTCAGCCCATCGAGTCTGCACCACAATCCTACCCAGGCCCTATCTCCCCATGCGTTTATCCAAGCTAGTCCTCCTGACACTAAGGGGCAATTTAGCACAGCCAACCCACCCAACCTGCACATCTTTGGACAGTGGGAAGAAACTGGAGCACCCGGAGGAAACCCACCCAGACAGGGGGAGGACATGCGGACTCCGCACAGACAGTGACTCAAGCCAAGAATCAAACCTGGGTCCCTGGCACTGTGAGACAGCAGTGCTAAACACTGTGCCACTGTGTATCAACTCACTGATACATTTCCATAATACCAGTGTGTGAGAAAGATTTAGAAGGTTTAAAGTTGCAATAACACTACTTGTTTGCGATCATGATGGGGATATTAGCTCGGACGATCTATGAGTAGAGCTGAGAAATACCAAGGGACAAAAGTCATTAGCATGGGTTGTATATAGACCCATAAACTGTAGTGGTAAAGTTGGGAATGACATTAAATAGGAATTAGAGGCATGCAATAAAGGAACATCTGTAATTATGGGTGACTTTATCTGCATATATAGTGGGCAAATCAAATTAGTCACAATACACTAGAGTAGGAAATCCTGGAATGTGTATGGGATGGCCAAGCAAGCCACCCACATGTATACAAGAAGGAAGCTCCTATTATTGATCGTCAATGAGTGCCAAACTTGGCTGGACCAATACATTGAGGAACCAACTAGAGAACAGGCCATCCTAGACTGGGTATTATAGACTCATAGAACCCTACAGTGCAGAAAGGGGCCCTTCGGCCCATCGAGTCTGCACCAAACACAATCCCACCCTTGTGTGTATTGTGTTATGAGAAAGAAATAATTTGTCATCTGGTTGTGAGAGACCCCTTGGGAATGAGCGACCATTGTATGACAGAATCCATCACCAGGGTTGAGAGTGGCACAATTGATTCTGAGACTACGATGCTGTGAGACACGAGTTGACTATGATGGAATGGTAAGCATTGTTTAAAGGGATGACAGAGAGTAAGTAATGGTAAACATTCAAAGAACACATGGGTGGATTACAACAATTGTTCATTCCTGTCTAGCTCAAAAATAACACTGGAGAAGTGGCCAACTCTTGGCTTCCAAGGGTAATTAGAGATAGTATTAGATCCAAGGAAGAGGCATACAGATTGGCCAGAAAAAGCTGCAGACCCAAGGAATGGAAAGAGTTTAGAATTCAACAAAAGAGGACGAAGAGTTTGATTGAGTAGGGGAAAAGAGAGAACAAGAGTAAGCTTGTGGGGAACATTAAAACTGACTGTAAAAGTTTCTATAGGGATGTGAAGAGAAAAAGATTGGTGAGGACAGATGTAGGTCCCTTACAGTCAGAATCAGGAGAAATGCTCGAAAGTCAATATCTTTTCCCAAAGGTAGGGGAGTCTAAAACTAGAGGACATAGGTTAAGGAGAGATACAAAAGTGGCCAGAGAGGCAATTTTTTCATGCAGAGGGTGGATAGTGTCTGGAACAAGCTGCCAGAGGTGGTAAAAGAGGCGGGTACAATTTTGTCTTTTGAAAAGCGTTTAGACAGTAACATGGGTAAGATTGGTATAGAAAGATATGGGCTAAATGCGGATAATTGGGGCTAGTTTAGCAGTTCAAAAAAAAAGGATGGCAGGGACAAGTTGGGCCGAAGGGCCTGTTCCCATGCTGTAAACCTCTATGGCTCTAAAATTATAAAAGATTTAATAACAGAGAGCCTGGAAAACTGTGGCGAGATCAGAGTCAGCATGGATTACGAAACCGAGCAAAGGAAGTATAATGTGGATAAATGTGAGGTTATCCACTTTTGTAGCAAAAACAGGAAGCAAGTTATTACCTGAATGGCTGTAGATTGAGAGACAGGAATGTGCGTGTCCTTGTGCACCAGTTACTGAAGGTAAGCATGCAGGTGCAGCAGGCGTAAAGAAGGCAAATGGTACGTTGGGCCAAACATGGTGGGTTTCTTGACAGTGAGCCCCACATAAAGCACCATAGACATTGGCGCGACATGAAGATCCTGGTGGCAGCCAATGGCAAGCTGTCTCAACCACTGGGGAAGGCGGGGGGGGTGTGGGGTGCAGAAATTCCTGCCTTAAATTGTCGGTCAGAAAAAAAACACAAGATGGGCCACGGGGGGAATATATTTAAGCAGTGAATCCATTCTTCTGAAGTTGGGATTAAGGTTTCAGGTTGGGGCAGAGTAACACAGCATTTTACACTATTGCATTGAACCCAGTCATTCTCGATGCTGTCACTCAGCTCCTGAAATGGCCCAATGAACCGGAGGATTTCCTAGTGTTAATATCCATCACTCCATGGTAGCAAAATCCACTTAAAGTTTATAAGAAATAGGTACTGGAGTGGGGGTCACTCAGCCCATCAAGCCTGTTCCATTCAATCTGATCATGACTGCTCTGAAAGTGAAGTTTCTATATTAGTCACAAATAAGCTTACGTTCACCCTGTAATGAAGTTACTGTGAAAATCCTCTTCATCTTCAGTTCCACTTTCCTGCCCAGTCCCCATTTCCCAGCTTGAGATTGTACCTCCATGTTCCAGGCCCCCCCAGCCAGGGGAACAGCCCCTCAGAGTTCACCCTGCCAGCCCTTCTGTGTCTCAATGAGATCATTTCTCGTTCTTCTAAAGTGCAGAGAATATCGATTCCATTTACTCATCCTCTCGTCATAGGACAACCTTCCCATCCCTGTGGCCAATCTAATGGGTCTTGACTTCACTGCAAGTGTACCCTTCCTGAAAATAATGAGACCAATTGATACTGGGGCTCTCCCTCACTACAACTGAGCAGCTGAGAGCTCCAAGGTAATACATTACTTCATCACCATTGTTGGGTAGCTCAGCCTTCATATGCACAGAGGGCTCTGGCCAGGGATTGACTGCTATCAGAAAGGACATGGAGTTATTTGAGTAATGGCTTTGTCACTGGACAAGTAATCCAGAGACCCAGGGCAATGATCTGGGAACCTAAGTTTGAATCCTACCACTGCAGATGGTGAAATTTGAATTCAAGAAAAATCTGGAATTAAAAATCTAATGATGACCATGTAACCATTTGTGATAGTTCATTTGTGATAAATCTGATTCACTAATGTCCATTAGGGAAGGAAATCTGCTGTCCTTACCAGCTCTAGATTCACCGCAATGTAGTTGACTCTTAACCACACCATGAAAGGCAATTAGGGATGGGCAATAAATGCGTAGCTTGCCAGCTACACCTACGTCCCAGAAACGAATAAAAAGAAAATTGAGTCCTGCTATGAAATTGGTTAGGTAAGGTCACCAATCTGTGCAAGATATCACCGAATTGTTGCAATTGAGCAGTGAAACCCTATCCAACTGACCCTTGCTACAACCAGCCATTTTTGTTGAACCTCCTCGTTGACATGGAGTAAAGGAGACACGAGTTCAGCTTCTTCATAGAATAGTTTTATTTCTTTGAACCAGCTTCACACAATACTCCA